>NW_023425482.1:30177494-30596002 GCF_014108245.1 Pipistrellus kuhlii
CTTCACTGGACCACCTCTCTCCACTGGATCACCTCTCTCCATTGGACCACCTCTCTCCACTGGATCACCTCTCTCCACTGGATCACCTCTCTCCACTGGATCACCTCTCTCCACTGGATCACCTCTCTCCACTGGATCACCTCTCTCCACGGGGCCACCTCTCTCCACGGGGCCACCTCTCTCCACTGGATCACCTCTCTCCACTGGATCACCTCTCTCCACTGGATCACCTCTCTCCACGGGGTCACCTCTCTCCACGGGGTCACCTCTCTCCACTGGACCACCTCTCTCCACTGGATCACCTCTCTCCACTGGATCACCTCTCTCCACTGGATCACCTCTCTCCACGGGGCCACCTCTCTCCACTGGATCACCTCTCTCCACGGGATCACCTCTCTCCACGGGATCACCTCTCTCCACTGGATCACCTCTCTCCACTGGATCACCTCTCTCCACGGGGCCACCTCTCTCCACTGGATCACCTCTCTCCACTGGATCACCTCTCTCCACTGGATCACCTCTCTCCACTGGATCACCTCTCTCCACTGGATCATCTCTCTCCACTGGATCACCTCTCTCCACTGGATCACCTCTCTCCACTGGATCACCTCTCTCCACGGGGCCACCTCTCTCCACTGGATCACCTCTCTCCACTGGATCACCTCTCTCCACGGGATCACCTCTCTCCACGGGGTCACCTCTCTCCACGGGGTCACCTCTCTCCACTGGACCACCTCTCTCCACTGGATCACCTCTCTCCACTGGATCACCTCTCTCCACTGGATCACCTCTCTCCACTGGATCACCTCTCTCCACGGGGTCACCTCTCTCCACGGGGTCACCTCTCTCCATGGGGCCACCTGCTGCAACTCCTGTGCTGGCTTCTTCTGGGCCAGCGGTCAGCAAACTCTTCAGTCCACAGAGCCAAATGTCAACGGCCCAACCACTGACATTCCTTTGGAGAGCCACAGTTTTTAAACTTAAATTTCTTCTAACGCCACGTCTTCAACATGGACTCGCCCAGGCCGTGGTATTTTGTGGAAGAGCCACCCTCAAGTGGCCAAAGAGCCGCATGTGGCTTGAGAGCCGCAGTTTGCCCACCAGGGTTCTGGGGGATTGAACCAAATCAAAGCCCGGAGAGAGGCCAAGGGCTTTTTGTTGCTGTTGTTGTTGCTGCTTGTTAGCTGTCTGGGTCTTTAAAATACATATTTTCTTTGATGTCAGAGAGGAAGGGAGAGGGAGAGAGAGATGGAAACATCCATGAGGAGAGAGAATCATGGATCCGCTGCCTCCTGCACGCCCCCCACTGGCAATCCAGCCTGCAACCGGGCCTGTGCCCTGAGCGGGAATTGAATCCTGACCTCCTGGTTGATAGGTTGACGCTCAACCACTGAGCCACGCTGGCCGGGCAAATGTGACATTTAAAAATGGCGAATTAACTCGAAGGAAATCCCAGTGCCCCCTGTAGGTACTGTGTGGCCAATCACGCGGTGGTGTCCACCCACAGGCGTGGGAGGCACAACTGAGGCCTTGGAGAGGGCCCCGGGGTCAGTGCCCCCTCGGCTCCGAAGCTGGCGGCCCTGGAGGCGGCTGCAGGGAAGGGCCGTCTCAGGCTCCGCCCCCCTCTCCACCCGCCCCAAGGAGGGTGTCTGTGGGAGGCGAGGCTCCGGGTCAGCAGATCCACGTTTATGGCCCAGCCGCGGGGAGGAGGCCGCCGGCCAGGGCGATAAAGGAGCTAATCTTAGCCGCTGTGCTGCTTCTAGCACAGCAGATCTGTGGCCAGGCTCACGGGGGCGCTGGGAGGGGGCGGGGGCGGGCAGCCTGCCCTCTGCCCATCTCTGGGCACCGAGAGCCTGCAGCTGCTCTGGTGGCTTTGTTCTCGGCCAGGACACGAGAGGAAGGGCCAGCGGGTACTCCGCCTCGTGTCCGTCCCTGCCACGGACACGCTCTGTGGTTCCGGGAGGCCATGTGCCTTCTCGGGGCCCAAGGGGCCGTCCGGAGGCAGGTGACAGGGCAGGAGTCAGATGAGTCATCGGCAAAGAGCCCTCGAGGCGTCCTGCAGCCCAACGCGGTGGGCTTGCAGGTCGGCGGGAAGGAAGCGTCTCCCATGTTTCCACAGCCAACTCCCGGCCAGGCCACGGCCACGGCCACGGCCACGGCCACGGCGCCTCCTTCTCGGTGCCCCGCCCCCACTCTCAGCCTGACCATTTCAGACCCCGGACAGCTTCCTTCCTGTGTTCTGCGGCTCAGGTTTCCGCACGAGTTCTGATCTCCTTTCCTCTCCTGACTCCCCGCTGAGTCTCCTCCACCCCCACTGCTCAGGGGGTCGGGCGGGTCTGCACATGCCCAGCTCCCCCTGAGCCCAACAGCCAGGGCGGCAGAGGCTCCGGCTGTGGTCACGGGGGAAAGGGATGGGGAGGAGTCACTGGGGGTCCCCGGGTGCGAGCTGTCACCCCACACCTTCACCGCTCACCAGGCAGGCGTGCCCCCCACTCCTGAGTCTCAGGTCTCAGACAGGAAGGCCTCGGCGTGTCCCCTGGCAGTCTAGCCGCCTCCTCGGCAGTAAATGAATCCGTTTGGGTGAAGCATCGACAAGGACCCCAGGCAGACAGGGTCTGTCCCTCCCTTCAGGGGACATGGCCCCATTGGCAGTCCTTGTGGTAAGGGGAGGGTAGAATAGAAGGGATCCAAGACCATTCTCCTCTCTCTCTCTCTCTCTCTCTCTCTCTCTCTCTCAAACAATTTTTATGGATGTCAGAGAGGAAGGGAGAGGGAGAGAGAGAAATAGAGACATCCATGATGAGAGAGAATCATGGACCGGCTGCCTCCTGCACGCCCCACACTGGGGATCGAAACCAAAACCCAGGCGTGTGTCCTTAACCAGGAATCGAACCCTGACCTCCTGGTTCAGAGTCCATGCTCAGGCCCTGAGCCACACGGCCTGGCTGAGACTGTTCTAAGTCTCCCACCGGCCGCCCCCTCGGGAGCCGTCTCCCGATGGCGGGAGTGGCTTCCTCTCCAGAGGACCCCCTCTCTCCAGAAGGGTGGCCTCGGCCACGTCACGTGTCCCCTCCGAGCCCGGCTTCCTCCTCCAGCCGGTGAGCGGATGGCCCGTCTCAGCCGGCGAGCACACCAGCGCGCGGGGACAGCCTGAGCTCCGAAGCTGAGGAGCAGATCCAAACGGAGCCGCTCAGGAGGAGAGATGGAGTCCTTAGCTAACGGAGGAGGAGCGGGGGAGGTACCTCCCGCCAAGCCCAGGAGGCTTTAGGAGAGATTAGCAAGGCTCCCGGACCCCTGGGGCTGCGGCTCAAACAGCATCTCCTGGGGCTGCAGCTGGCGGGCAAGTCAGTCCAAGATCAAAACAAAGCTACCGTCTCTCATGCGACGGCCCCACCACCCCCACACCTCCCAGCGAACCCCCCGCCACCCCCACACCTCCCAGCGAACCCCCTGCCAACCCCACACCTCCCAGCGAACCCCCGCCACCCCCACACCTCCCAGCGAACCCCCCGCCACCCCCACACCTCCCAGCGAACCCCCCGCCACCCCCACACCTCCCAGCGAACCCCCCGCCACCCCCACACCTCCCAGCGAACCCCCCGACGTCTGAAAAGGGCTCCTTGGAAAGTGGTTCTCAGTGCGCAGACCATGGGAACATCCTGAGCCACCGCGCTGCAGGCCATGCCAGGATCCTGCCCGTGGGGTGGGCGTGAGGGGCCAGGGGAAGCCTCTCCACCCAGGCACCCCACCAGGATTTCCTATACTTTGATCCGCCTTCCCTCTCCGCCTTCATGTTCCTGGGACAAAGGGACCCCTTTTGATCTGTCCTGGGGTGGCCCCCCGGCCCCCACCTCTTCTTCATTTCCGACGTCCCCTCCTCCCCTCCCCCAGCGCCTTTATGTCTTCTAAAGCCGTGCCCAGACCCGCACACCCTATCGCCAGCAATCAGAGGACCAGGCCTTGATCGTTACCCATTGATGTTTAAAAAAAAAAAAAGAAGTTTGATCAAAATGAGTCCTCCTGAGGAATTTGCATTAGAATCGAAGCCATCCATCCATCCATTCATTCACTCATTCATTCCACACACTGAGTCACTCAGGAAGAAAGGAGGAAGGTCCCGCTGTTTGCCCAGGCTGTGACAGCCAGGCCGCCGGGGACATCAAACAGGGTGAGAAACTGTCCCCATCCCTCAGGAGTGTGTCCCCGAGCTGCTCAGGGAAGACCGCCTTGCAAGAAGCCACCAACAATAACACCTCCCACTGGTCATGGCAGCTCAGTGGTTGAGCGTCGACCTAGGAACCAGGAGGTCCCGGTTCGATTCCCGGTGAGGGCACAGGCCAGGGTTATGGACTTGATCCCCAGTAGGATCCCCCTGCAGGAGGCAGCCAATCGATGACTCTCTCTCATCATGGATGTTCCTCTCTCTCTTTCCCTCCCCCTTCCTCTCTGACATCAATGGAAGAATAACAAAAAGGAAACCATGGCATTGTCTTTTCTTCAGACCCTCCAAGCACAGGGAGCCTTGCTGTAAATCCGGAGCCAGGCGGCCGCTCTCCTCAGAACGGGAGGAACACACACATCTGAGAGGCACACGACTCCATCCGGGGGCCGGCCCTCCCCTTCGATGGGAGCCATTCACCGCGGCCTTTGAGGCTCTGGCGGAGAGAGCCGTCCCGGGAGGACGGTCTCTGCAGCAGAGAGCACAGTGGCCTTGTCTCCGGAGCTTTCTATAGCGAGAGGAGAATAGACAGAGAACAGACAGAAGGTGCATTGTGACCCCGGCTCCCGGCATTTCCATAACAACGCGGCGCTCACTCTGTGGCTCACTGGGCGCGGCTCCGCCAGGAGCTTTGAGGTGCTGCCTGGGTGCGCAGGCTTGTGGGTGCCCCAGGCAGGGGAGGGCCTCCCTCGGGCGCGTTGTCCCCGGTCACCGATGGGAGATAAATTCACCAAACTCATCAGCCCTTGGGAATCTTTTTGCCACTTGATCCCCAAACTTTCTTCCTAGTGAATTTAAATAGACATGGAGTGGCCAGATGATGATGATCTCTGAACTCATAATAATCTGGCCACTCAGTGAATATCCGATAGAATAAAAGGCTAATATGCAAATTGTCCTCTCGACCAGGAATTTGACCAATAGGCAGGCCGGCCAACTGCCTATGTCCCCTCCCCCCCGACCAAGCTGGCCAGACCCACCATGCACGAATTCATGCACCGGGCCTCTAATATATACACTGAGTGGCCAGATTATTATGCGTTCAGAGACAATAATCTGGCCATTCAGTGTATAGATGAGAGAGGAAGAGGGACCCACGCCATCAAACAGCACATGCGTCCCGGAACTGGAACTCCTTGCAAGGTTCCTTGGCATCTCCGAAGTGACTGTAGCTGTAACTGGAAAATAGCTTTTACAGGGTCACCTCCCACTTCCTCACGTCCTCTGCTCGGCAGCAGCAGCCGCCGGGAGCCTTGGAACGTCAGGTCCCAGAGTGGCCCACCTTGCCCGTGGCCGAGGACTCCTGAAACATACAAAGGGAACGTTCAAAAAGAGGGAAAAAACGGGCTGGCAACAACCACAAAAACAAGAACCCACCCCACTGAGCTGAGTGCGCGCTGGGCGCAGGCGGTGAGCGCAGATGGCCGAGAGTGAAGTCACCGGCAGCGGGGAGAGCCGGCCTGGTGCCAGGAAACCACCTGGTCATTAAAAAAAAAAAAAAAAAAAAAGGCCCACTCGGAGCAGCGGTCTGGGCTCCGGGCCCTGAAGGCATGTCAGGAATGGGTTCGACGGTGGACGTCCTGGCAGGGCACGGCCTCCGAGGAGCGATGTCAGGGCCCAGAGGAGGGTGGGGTCCTCCTCCCTTTTCTGAGGTTCCCTCCGGGTGTAGCTCTCCTCCAGCACCAATGCGCTGAACGTGTTCTCTTGTTGGAGATTGGGGGCAGGTCATGTAGAGGAACATAACACAACACTTTATTTAAACACACACACACACTCACATGAACAAAAGCAAATGAAATATAGTGCATTGCATTCCTTCCATTTCCAGGTGTTTTGCTGTTAATTTTTCTGTTGTTGTTTTTTCATTGCTGGGTTACTTTGTATGATTGGGTCCATTTTCATTAAATGACATGAAAAGGGTTAAAGGTTTAGGTTTCCCAACAGCAAGACATGTTCTCCTCCATCCCCACGTATGGACATTCATCCTTCTTGCAAGTCTTGGTCACCTGATGCCAAAATGATTAAGGAGAATATATAAAGGAAAAGAAGGTGATGATGATGATGATAATAATAATAATAATAATAGTAATAGTAATAATAATAAAAATTACATTAAACGATGGGCAATTATTTGATAGTTTATGTAAGTTGTATTCTCATTTTTTTTCAAATGAGATACTTTTCTTAATAATGTTAAATTACTTATTGAACATTTGTTTGTTGTTTTTATCTCCTTTGTGCTAAGCCCTCTCCTAGGCATTTAAGGAGGTGGTAGGCAGGAAAATGAGATGCGATTTTTATGTTCAAAGCAGTCAGCATGTCTTCGGATAAAAGCAAACAAAGTGTATACCCACAACAAAAGGTAGAACACAATAAATACCATCAGATGTTTCAAGAAGTGACGTGTTTGTTTAACCAACCCAGCTTCTCAGTGCAGTGCCTGGGGGGGAGCAGAGGGCCTGCTTTGCTCCATGAAGAAATTAACCAGGAAGCAGTGAGTCAGTCACTTAGCTGCAATGCGAAGGGAGTTGAGGGGAATTCTCTGGAGCACGAGTCAGGGAGAGGAAAAAGGGGGAGTTGCCGTGTGAACCTCTTTGGGGAGACTGGTTTTTGGGGGTGACCAGAGGGCCTTCCTGAGGGAGCCACAGGAACTCAGCTCCGCTGTGGGGGGATGAGAGAGGGGCTTGGCCATGGGTAAGCCATCCAGTTCTGCTGAGCTGCCGCCACCACAGACGCCAAGACGCACTGGAACAAAAATAAAACGAAAGAAGCCGGCGCTCGCTGCCCTGGCGGGATTAGCAGAAGGTGGGTGCAGCTGGGACGTGGTTTGTCACGTGAAGTAGGCCAAGTCCCGGAAGCATCCACGTTGGCCAACGTGACATTAAAAGGTGGGCAATTATCTAAATTCTCTGGGCCTTGGTTTCTTCCCCCATGCAATGGGGCTACCAACACCTACATTGCGAGGTTGCTTTGAGGGCTGTGTGACTGTAGCTCTACAAATTAGCTGGCATGTACCAGACACTGGATCCATCTCTGTTATTTTTGTTTTGTTAATAATAACAAAAAAACAATAATAGCAGACATTAGTTAGCCAGGTGTGGCTCACCATCACAACGTGAGTTCCCTTCATTTGAATTCTACTGAGCTTATGTAATTATGGATAATAAGACGTCTAAATAACTTGCGCATTAACTTCATCCTCGGCGTTGTGATTTACCTCATGCATCGATCTGCTCAGCTGCATCTGGCTGGAATGTTAAACACTGTCATCACCAGAGATTTAGTGCATTTTATGCAGATGAACATAAAACCAAATGTTTTCCAAGGAAGCAAGCTAAGGAATAAAACAGGAGGGCAACATGGTGTGTTGGGGAGGCGGGGGTAGATGTTTTGCAGCCAAATCTGAATTCCAATTCCAGTTCAGTCACTTACTATCTCTGTTTTCTTGTGTAAATTATGTAACCTCTCTAAGCCTTAATTTACTTATTGCAAAAGGGGGATGATGATGATGACAGCAATAATAACAACAAACAACAACAATAATATCTGTGTCATAGAGTCACTAAAGAAAGGTGCCTAGGACAGAGTAAGTATTATTATTATTATTATTATCATCATCTTTTTCTTTATATATTCTTCTTAATCATTTTGGCATTAGGTGACCAGGATTTGTGGGAAGGATGTATTTCCATACGTGGGGATGGAGTAGAGAGTATCTTGCTGTTGGAAAACCTGAACCCTTATCCCAGCTCTACCACAGCTCATGGGATGACCTTGAGTCCTTAACCTCAGGTCCTTCGTTTGTTAAATGCAGAAGTTACACTAGGTAAGGTCCATCGTTCATTTTAGGACTAAGGTGTGTGGCACACCACGGAGCCCAGAATCCCCTCCAACATGCACTTGCTCTATGAAATGCCCCACCAAACTGAGTCTGTATTTTAAAAGACAACTTGAAAAAAAATCAACCAAAATCAACACACCTTTTCACGTGTTTATTTGGCTCACTTAAAGAATCAAAAAAAACATACAAAATAGTACAACGTCTTCATGCAGGCTGTCACCGAGGAACGTACACTCCTCTTTTTTTTTTTTAACTCGGGTCCGTATTCTGGATAAAGGCTGTGTTCTGTGGGCTGACTTCAGAGGGGGAATTTTCAGCCGCTCCAGAATCTTGGCAACACAAGTAGAGATCATTCAGGTTGTTTACTGAGGTTCTAACTTAGTCACGAGGCGAGGTGTGTTGGGCAGACTCAGACAAACACTTTAAATAGCTGCTAGCTCTTGGGATTGAAAGCTATCCTGGAACAATTTGAAAATTCCTGGATATTATTGATAGAGACAATTTGGAGAACGCTTTTTTTTTTTTAATATAATGGCCCCACAGAGTAGGGAGTCAGTATTTTCAAGCTTCCCTGGCCCCTTCGGAATGCACTGCATCTGTTTTTTCAGAAGCCAGTCACTGAGGTATATTCTGCCTGGTCTTCTTGATGCGTGTTGGAGGGGAGCCTGGACACGTGGTGTGCCACATACCTCAGCCACTTTAATCCTCGCACAAAGCACTCTGCAAAACCAGGCCTGCGCCAAGGCAAAGGGAACCAGAGAAGTTCCGTTTCTAAACAGAAACCTGGACAGCCTGCAAAACCTGTGTTCTCTTTTTCAGAACGTTGGACAGCTCACAGGAACAGACACGGTCTTTTCAGCACCGTGGACAGCTCACCGGGGCCTGCGGAGCCTTTTTCAGAACCATGGACAGCTCATGTGAAGCCTATGCGGTCTTTTCAGCACCGCGGACAGCTCGCCTGGGTCTGCGTGGTCTTTTCAGGACCGTGGACAGCCACACACAACCAGCTCTTCCTCATCCTTCATCCTTGGCCCCTCATGGCTGTCCAGGCCCCAGATTAGGGCAAACAAAAGGTCCGGGGTACAGTATAGTCCAAGAGTGGGTGCCTTCTGAAATTCCACACCCAAGGTGCTTGTGATGTGGTGAAACATCACAGTGAAGGTGTCTGAGGGAGCGGGCAATTACTTGTTCTAGTTTTACCACGGTGGCTGTCTGCGTTCACCTGTTCACTCAGGGAGCCTTCCCCAGGCCCCTGTGCTGTGCCATATGCTCTCAAAACTAATAAAGCAGCCCCTCTCCTCCAGGGGTGTGGTTTCTTCTGGGAACCGCAAGTCCGTAGGTCTGGAATCATCCGCAGGGGTGGGAGCGTTTTGAGAAATAATTTTGGGTCCGTGATCAGGAAAGAGAACATGGATGTATTTGTGGACCACACTCTAGAGCCATGGTTCTCAACCTTTCTAATGTCGCGACCCTTTCATACAGCTCCTCATGTTGTGGTGACCCCCAACCACAAAAATGTTCTTGTTTCTACTTCATAGGTTGAGAACGGCTCCTGTAGAGCCTAAAACCATCATAAAACACAGATATTTGCATTATGACTCATGAACAGTAGCAAAATTACAGTTATGAAGTAGCCACAAAAATAATGTTGTGGTTGGGGGTCACCACAGCGTGAGGAACTGTATTAAAGGGTCACGGCATCAGGAAGGCTGAGGACCGCTGCTCCAGAGGATAAAGTTCACAGAAGCTCCGTGACATTTAAAGCATTGTGGCTGTGGGGACGTGTCTGTGGTGTCGGACCTGTGAACACACAGCGCCCAGCAGAAGAATAGACAGGGGCTCGGTGTTTATTTGTTCAATGGACAAAGAACGTTAGGCTATGTTTGACATCAAGCCTCTGGATTTTGAGCAGAGTAGCATTCTCTCTCCATTCTGTGTTGTATAAATATCACTCTGGCAGCATTAGGGGGGATGGAGGAGAGGGAAGCAATCCCAGATATAGAAAGGCCGATCAAAAATGACTGCGGTGGTTAACATGAAAGACCGTGAGAGCCAATATCCACCCAGCATAGCTATGAGCAACGGGGCCTGAGGAAAATCGGAACATAGAACTAACAGAAGTTTGGGAGGACATGGAAATGCTGTGGACAAGATGGTGCCCTGTGGGAGAGCCCTGCGTTTGAAGTGGTGAAACGTCACAGCTAAGGTCCCTGAAGGAGGGGGCCATTGCTCTGGGGGCAAGCCGGGCGTCTGGGCTGGTGAACATATTCTTGTTTCCAGAAACAGCTACGGCCTTCATGGAGCCATTCACTCCCTGCTCAAGTAAGTGAGCAGGGCTTTCAAGGGTATTGAGAGAGAGAGAATAGCAAAACTAGGACATCTCAGTTCTTCTGCTCATGTCAATTACCCCCTGGCAGACCTGCTTTCTCACTCATCGAATGAAAGTGTTGGCCCAGGGCACCTCTCTCTTCCTTCCAAATGCTATGTTCTCTGACTGTCCTGACTCAGCGCTTACAGGCCTAATGTCTGCAGAGGCAGGGTGCGTTTCTCTACGTGCGGGAAGCTGGCCAGGTGGATCCCAGGATAACTCAGAGAGTGCGTGTTCCACCTCCTCCCCACACAGAGTCCACACGGAGAACCTCCTGGGCACGGCACATACTCTCTCCTCATCTCCAGAACATTGTCCTCACGTGAAAGGGTAGATATTAGATTTTCTTAAAAAAATAAAAAATAAAAAATAAAAGGCAAATGAAGACACCATGTTCCCTCCCCTGGATCCATCCTTAGTTAAGCTAGGATCACATGACCACATGAGCTCCTCGCCATCTTGTGATGACAATATGTCACGTTTGTGCCTTAGGAACTTGTCTAAAGTTTGGGGAGGAACTGGTTAGCCTACAAAGGGAGGCCTTACAATGTAGGCAAGTTAACACCCAGAAGGTGATCGAGCCTTCTGGTCCATTTCCTCTTCCTGCTCACGTCCTATTGGCTCCAGGCATCCTCCTCCTCATGAACTCCCCCCACACCCAAGCCCTCCCCGTGCCGGCTTCCTGAGCGAGGCGAGGCGACATGGGTGCTGCCTCCAGAGCTGCCACTCTTCCCAAGAACCCAGAACCCGGATTCTCTGACTGACCCCCAGGGTGTAAAACGGCAGCAGCTAATTAAGAAAACAACATGTTATGTTGGTCCATCCTAGCCCGCCTATCATCCATCCTCGCTCCCATGGACCACAACAGGCAACGTTACTGCTCACGGCATTCTCCGTTGTGTAGAACCCGAGACGCGAGTGGCACACGGGGCGGCTGGAGTGGACAAAAGAGATTCGTGTCCATGGCCTTCCCCGTCCTCTGAGGCAGGAAAGACGGCAGCATGAGAGGGGATGTATTTAGAGCAGAACAATGGGTATGACCTGGTGCCCGTGAAGAGGAGAAGGTGCTGGTCCGTGTTTGTTTGACCTCCGTGCGCCGCACACCAACAACATGTGGATCAGGCTACCGTCACGTCTTCCGCGGACCCCGAGCTTAGATACAAACTGGCGGCCTTGGGGCTGGGCACCTTGTCCGCTGGGAGTCCGGCTCGCTCCCCAGAGGTCAGCCGTGGGGCTGGCTGTCAGTCTCGGGCCACGGCTACGTGAGAGAGCAAGCAGCTGGTGCAGCCCGTGCCCGCGTCGTCAGCGCTCACACCCCCGGGAGAGTCCCGCTCGGTCATGTGTAACTAAGCACACAACCTTGGTTGCCCGGGAAACCAAGGCCAAGTGGGCCCGGATGCTTTTTCTATGGCCCTCGTGTTGAGCAGAGGAGGTGCTGCCAGAGCGAGCGGCCCGGCAGTGAGCATCCTAAAGACGAGGGGATTGTGTTGGTTCCCGTACGCGTGCTCGAGGCCAGGGCAACGAGGGCGCGTCTTGGTGACAGGTGCGACTGGACAAAATGGCGGTGATGCCGAAGGGCGGGTGCCTTGCTGTACAAAGAGGAGGTGGACATTCATCCCCTTGGAGATGGATCTGATGCCCATTATGGGACAGGCGGTGTGGCCAGGCCTAGGGGCCTACAGGGGGGGAGACACGTTCCTGGTTCATGACTCCCCATTCGGTTGGGAAAGACAGACATCTGATCCAACAAATACACCAACAAGACAAGTCCAGCGGCTCATAAGGGCTACGGAGACAATAAGACAGGGAGATGTGGAGGAGGTGCCCAGCGTGTGTGTGTAGAATGGGAGAGAAGCCACTTTATTTTATTTTACTTTATTGATTTTCCACAGAGAGGAGGGGAGAGGGATAGAGAGCTAGAAATGTCGATGAGAGAGAAACATCAACCAGCTGCCTCCTGCACCCCCCCCCCACCGGGGATGTGCCTGCAACCAACATACATGCCCCTGACCGGAATCGAACCCGGGACCTTTCAGTCCATAGACCGACGCTCTATCTACTGAGCCACACCGGTTTCGGCGAGAGCCACTTCAGAAGGGGGCGATGGGGAAAGCCTCTTGGAGGTGACA
The DNA here is from genome assembly GCF_014108245.1 of Pipistrellus kuhlii. Taxonomy (NCBI): domain Eukaryota; kingdom Metazoa; phylum Chordata; class Mammalia; order Chiroptera; family Vespertilionidae; genus Pipistrellus; species Pipistrellus kuhlii. The sequence continues at coordinate 30,190,052 of NW_023425482.1, forward strand.
TTAAACTGAAAGGATCCCAGGGCCAGGAGGGAGCCCGTCAGGGGCGTGTCTGCAGGGGAAGGGTCCCGGGCAGAGGGCATGGGTGAGACCCACCCTCCCAGACTGCGGCGGGGAGAGGGTCCTATTCCAAGTCCAACCTCAGCTTGAGGAACTGCCATCATTCGTTGCATCCTTCCCCTCTGCCTCCTCCCTAAAGGGAATGAACCTCAGCGTACCCACTGAGTGTAGTTAAGTAACCAGGAAACCAGGAAACACCAGAAGAATCTCTGAGTGTCCCCAAAAGAGGCACAGACAACGGGGGGCGGGGGGGGAGTGTCTCGAGGTGCGTGAGTGGGGGCCTCATCCCACCGCCCGCTGTTGGCCTTCACAAGGGCTCGGCTGACCACAGGGCGGGAGACATAGCAACAGCTTCACGCGGAGCTGTTGCCATCCTTGCTCTCGTTGCTATTGTCATGATAATCTCCATCTCCAGGCGAGAGCGTGTCCCTGGGAAGGCGCTCGGAAGCCATTAGCAGACGCCTGCCCCCGGCTCCGTGGCTTGGAGAGCCGCCCCGCTCATCCGCTCAGGCTCACGGGGAGGAATCTCTGTTCTTCCCCCGCTGCGTCCCCGTCAGAGATGTCCGCCTCTGACCGGCCCCGAGCCACGGGATTTAATAAGCACATCCCCCCTCCCCGCGGCCGTCCGCACCGTTACCATGGCTCCCGGCCTGTCGGGCTCTCGGTGAGGGCATCTCCGCCCTCACCCGCCTTGTTGCCTGTAAACATCGGTCTATTATCTCAGGGGGGAAGGGGGGCGGCGAGAGGCCACGGCCCGGCGTGGAGGGCCACCGCGGAGGGAAGGGACAGATTGGGGACGCGGCCGAGGCCAGCACGCAGCCGGCATGCAAGGTGCGGCTGATTCTGACCTCACGGGTCACCGGCTTCGTAAAGGCTGCCCAACCGATCCACGGGGTTCTGTGAGGCGAGGGCCAGCGCTGTGTGAGGAACCGTCGGAAGGAAAGCCCCGGAAGCCGGCTCGGGCCAGCTGAGAGGTGACGGGAATTTGCTGGCGGGATAGCGGGGCCTCTCGGGGTCCCTGGCAGACAGGGTGGCCTGAGGTCTGGAGGGGCGGGAACGGGGCGTCTCTGATGACCCCGAGGGATGTGGTTTTGAACGTTCCAGCCTTCACTCCCCTCGCGACAGTCCGTCCATTTTCCTTGTGAGAAAGTGCCTTTTCTCCTTGGATACAGCCTGTGGGATCATAAGCAAGCACCATATACTGCCCTGTTTCTAGAAAGACCCAGCACCCAGAGGTGCCCGTCAGAGACGCGGTCCCTGGAGCTTTGAACCCTGATCAGAAATCTGGAGAGGTTCGGAGCAGTGTGGCGTCTTGTGTTCTGGTGGCGGCACCCGGGCCAGCCTGGGGTGTCGTCTGTATACCTTCCTCAGCGGAGCACGACTTGGTTGACTTTTATGTTTAAAATGTTCCCCAAAACCGGCGGGCCCCCCTTCCCCGACTTCCCGGAAAAAAAAAAAAAAAAAAAAAAAAAAATGTTCCCCAAAAAGTATTTCTGAAGTTACCAGCGTTTTTTAGTTTGTTTGTTTGTTTTTTAATATAATTTTTATTGATCTCAGAGAGGAATGAAGAGGGAAAGAGAGAGAAACATCCGTGATGAGAGAGAATGGACGGGCTGCCTCCTAAACGCCCTCCACTGGGGATCAAGCCTGAGACCCAGGCCTGTGCCCTGACCGGGAATCGAACCGTGACCTCCTGGTTCCTAGGTCGATGCTCCACAGCTGAGCCACACTGGCTGGGGCTGAGTTACCATTTCCTAAGTGTCTTGGTTCGGTGTTCTTCAGTTTTTTCTTTCTTATAGCTTTCCCAGTAACGCTCCGAGGTGCCCACAGGCGGATGGATACTAATTCCAGGGAGTGAACAAGTCCGTCTCTTTTGCCCAGAAGAGAACGTGGACCAAGACACAGACCCTCCCCTAAGAGATGCCAGTGCCCGGCCGGCCTGGCTCAGTGGTTGACCTAAGAACCAGGAGGTCACGGTTCAATTCCCAGAAACGTTGCTCTCTCCCCAGTGTGGGGCGTGCAGGAGGCAGCTGACCCATGGATCTCTCTCTCTCTCTCTTTCTCTCTTTCTCTCTCCCTTCCTCCATGAAATCAATAAAAACCCATTTTAAAAATAAATAAACAAAAGATGCCATTGACTTGAGTGCATTTACGACCCTCCCTCTGGCTCTCACAGCCGGGTGTGTGCTTGGTTTCGTCCACGTGGCGTCCAAGGCAGGGTCGGTGCTGCGAACGGAGCTGCCGGAGGCCGATCCCAGTGGGCGGTGCCGGCGCCTCCTCCCACGGGCCCAGGGCAGCAGGAAGCACCGGGACGAGCGGAGGCCAGTCTGGGCCGGGAACCATGCGGGCGGGTGGCACGGTGAGCCGGATGCCACGTGGCCTGAGGCGGGGCGGGGGCCGCCACCCCTGGGCCGTGGCCCAGGTGTGGCTCCGCATCCAGAGCTTCTGTCCACGTTCCAGCAGCAGGGCTCGCGGGACCCTCCGCTCCCCGACAGTAAGGCTGGCCGAGCGGCTCCACTCCCCTCCCCCGGGCGAGAGCAGTCACCGCGGCTGCCCTGCCGCCCTCCTCGTCCCCGGGCTGGCTGGGTCCCTCAGGGGGAACGTCCCTCAGAACCGGAATCCCAGGTATATGTGCTGCCGCTGGTCTGTGTTACTCAAATATTTGTCCTCGCTCTCTCAAAGCTTCTCGGGGTGCGGACTGCACATCATTAAGAGGCTGGGTTCCCGATGCCTTTGGGACCGAAGGCCATGGAGCAGCGAATCATCAGCAGAAACCCCACCCGCCTGTGCAGGCGACGCCTGGGCATCCGTCCTCAGCTCCGAGGAATGGACATCTCCGCCCCCTCTGGTTCCCGGGAGGCACACACGACGCGCAGACACCAGCTCGGGGACGTGCAGAGTGCGCTCCCTGTCCGCAGAGGATGCTACGGTGATCGGAGCTCCCTCCCTGCCCTGCAGCCCCGGGATTCCCGGAGGGAGAGCAGCCACTATTCCCCCTGGACAGGGAGCTGCGTGGTAATGCCTACGAGACCCCAAATCCCCACATCTCTCCCCGGGACACCCCCAGACTGAACCAGGGGACATCCGCCCCCAAAGGAAAGGCATCTAGATGCTGGCCTCGCAGCCTTATGTCGTACACGCCCAGGGACGCAGCCGAAGGCCCACAGGCAGCCGGGCGGTCCTCCCAGAGCCACGCCTGCTCTCACCGGAGACCGGCCTGCTCGTGGCTGCACTGGGCGGGCTCTGCAGGCTGGCACGTGGCTCATGGCTGCACCGGGCGGGCTCTGCAGGCCGGCGTGTGGCTGCAACCCTCCCACAGGGTCCAGAGGGATGTTCAGGGCATGACGACCGTCCCCCTGTGGCTCAGGAGACGATGGAACGGAGGCTCAGAGAGGACGGCTGACGAGGCCCCGGACCCACATCCACCCGGACGCCTGCCTCCCATCTGCAGGCTCTCCCCGCGAGGGCCTCCCTGCCTCCCTGTCCCGCCTTCCCCCCCGTGCCACACCGAGTGCCTCTCATCTCCCCAGAAGGTACACGGAGCTCCGCTTTCGGGGGGCTGGCACTGCTGGAGACAGAACACCCACAGCTGGGTCACTCCAGCGGAGCCCAGGAAGACGGGAGACGTGGCCCGTCTCGCACTGAAGGCGTGCCCCTGCCACTTCGCAGACTGCCGAGCTCAGACAGAACCCTCCACTTGAATATCGAGCGTTTAACACAGACCCCTCCCTCCTGCCGTCAGGGGGCCCAGGCTCTCCGCAGGCCCAGCACACTCCTCACAAACCGGCCACGTGCGGCCGGCGTGGCTCCGTGGTTGAGCATCAACCTCTGAACCAGGAGGTCACGGTTCTATTTCTGGTCAGGGCACAGGCCCAGCTTGCTGGCTCCATCCCCAGCAGAGGGCAAGCAGGAGGCAGCCAATCCATGATTCTCTCTCGTCATGGATGTTTCCCTCTGTATCTCCCTTCCTGAAATCAGATTTTCTAAAATCAATAAAATATCTGAAATCAATAAAAATATATTTTAAAAAATAAAAGAGAAACCAGTCAAAATCTTTAGGTGACAATTTTCCCTGGCTTTGTGGCTCTCTCTTCCTCTGCTCTCCTCCCCTTCCCTCTCCTCTCTTGGGTTCTGATGTGAGGAATGTCACGGGCGGGAGGGGCGGGGGTGTGACAACTCACTCAGGCATCTCCAGGCGTCCCCGGGGAGACCACCGGGCCGGGGACGCCTCCCTGTCTGCGGCTGTTTGCAGCCTCAAGTAGCTTTGCCAAGGGGTGAGTTTGGAGCGGAAAGCCGGTACGCAGAGGTTTGCGATGGCCGCTGTTTTCATGCTGCGCTCCCTGCAGCTGTGACATTTCAAAGCAGCCGCCCAGCGCTCCAGCAGGTGAGTGAGCGGAGAGGGAAGTGGGAGGGAGAACTCCAGAGGACTGATTTATTTGTTTCACCTTTTCATTGATTTCAGCGAGGAAGGGAGAGGGAGGGAGAGAGGGAGAGAGGGAGAGAGGGAGAGAGGGAGAGAGAGAGAGAGAGAGAGAGAGAGAGAGAGAGAGAGAGAGAGAGAGAGAGAGAGAAGCATCAATGAGGGGAGAGAATCGCGGATCGGCCGCCTCCTGCACAGCCCTTTCTGGGGCTGGAGACCCAAACCCGGGCCTGTGCCCTTGAGAGGCGGAGGTGGGAGCGTGGTGGACGGGGGGCCTGGTGGACGGGGGGCCTGGTTGACAGGGGGCCTAGTGGACGGGGGGCCTGGTTGGTGGGGAGCGTGGTGGACGGGGAGCCTGGTGGACGGGGAGCCTGGTTGGTGGGGAGCGTGGTGGACGGGGAGCCTGGTGGACGGGGAGCGTGGTGGATGGGGAGCCTAGTTGGTGGGGAGCGTGGTGGACGGGGAGCGTGGTGGACGGGGAGCCTGGTGGACGGGGAGCGTGGTGGACGGGGGGCCTGGTGGACGGGGAGCCTGGTGGACGGGGGGCCTGGTGGACGGGGAGCGTGGTGGACGGGGGGCCTGGTGGATGGGGAGCCTGGTGGACGGGGGGCCTGGTGGACGGGGAGCGTGGTGGACGGGGGGCCTGGTGGATGGGGAGGCTGGTGGACGGGGGGCCTGGTGGACGGGGAGCCTGGTTGGTGGGGAGCGTGGTGGACGGGGAGCCTGGTGGACGGGGAGCGTGGTGGACGGGGGGCCTGGTGGATGGGGAGCCTGGTGGACGGGGGGCCTGGTGGACGGGGGGCCTGGTGGACGGGGGGCCTGGTTGGTGGGGAGCGTGGTGGACGGGGAGCCTGGTTGGTGGGGAGCGTGGTGGATGGGGAGCCTGGTGGATGGGGAGCCTGGTGGACGGGGGGCCTGGTGGACGGGGGGCCTGGTGGACGGGGAGCCTGGTTGGTGGGGAGCGTGGTGGACGGGGAGCCTGGTGGACGGGGGGCCTGGTGGACGGGGTCTGCGCAAACACCGTGTGATCGATGAGAACCAGGTGTGAACAATGTGGGCGATCGATGAGGAAGTGAACGGAGAGCATCGGGCTCTGCCCACATGAGGTCTCCATCCAGGCACCCTGAGGGGGACACGGATAGGGAACAACGGGAAAGAGCGGGCCGAGGGCCGAGGGCCGAGGGCGTGTCCACGGGGCAGGTGAGGGGCGCCGGGAGGGTGAGCCAAGAGGGGACACAGGGTCGGACGGAACACTGGCTTCAGTGTGGCCACCCCGGCTCCCGGAGCCTGGCCCACGAGAGGCCCAGCCAGTGCTGGCAGGCGAAGGAGCGCGGCTGACGATTTCCGTCGAGGGGAGGCGTACACACAGGGCCAGGCATGGCCTCGCTCGCTCTGGCAGAACCCTGTAGACTGGCCTCGCTGGGGGCTGGGGATGGGGGTGAGGGGGGCCAGGATGGGGAGACCAGTGGGAAGTGGTGGCATGAATCACGGGCTTGAGAAAGACGGGGGGTTTGGGCCTGTTAAGTATATATTTTTTTAATTAGAATTGCAGATCCTGGATAAGGGGGCTGGTGGAAAGGGTGGCATCCAGGGGCCCACGAGATTGGAGGAGCACAGAAACGCCACGTGACCATCCCCACGCGGACAGCGCAGGGCCCAGGAGGGCGGGAGCGGGGAGACGCGTGTTTGGTGGTGACAGGTATTTACTGCCCACCCTCGGATCCCCTGCCTTTTCTCTCCCGCTGCGGTGAAGACATTCATTTTCCTCCAAACCCCATAAATTATCCTCCGTCCGCAAGCAGGGCCGGGGGGTGGGGGGGGCGGGGAGGGTGTTAGGGGGGCCGTGGGCGGGCAGAGGGGGGTGAAGGAAAGATCTCGTTTGCTCTCGGCTTCGCCTCTGTCTAGTCCAAACACTGGAAATGTCAAGTTTGCTCACTAATTAAACACGTCTGTCTCGGACAGCACGCGTGTCATCCCTGAGAACGTGTGGAATTCCGGGGAGACATTACACATTCGTGTTGCCAAACACAGCCTTCTGGAGGCTCCCGGGCGACACCGACGCCAGCTCTGTGGCTGCCAGGCCGGAGGGAGCGGGCGGGGGCTCCGAGGGGCCCTTTTGGTTTACCTCCCGGGAGAGGGGTTCTGGGCGGCTCCGTAGGCCGGCCCGGGCGATCCCCGGTGACTGACACCCCCACCCCCAGCTGAGGCCTCCGGGCCTGGGTCACGGAAAGCCTCCTTCCCTCCCCCGCCCGCCAGCGTGTCCCGTGGTTGAGTGTTGACCTGTGATCCAGGAGGTCAGGGTTCCATTCCCGGTCAGGGCCCAGGCCGGGGCTGCGGGCTCCATCCCAGTGTGGGGCGTGCAGGAGGCAGCCGGCCCATGGTTCTCTCTCATCATGGATGTGTCTCTCTCCCTCTCCCTCTCCCTGCCTCTCTATGAAATCAATACAGATATGGATTTTTAAGGAGAAAGAGGACATGATGCAAGTGATAATCACGTGGATGAAAAGCAGCTCTCAGCTCTGAGCTCTGAGTGCTTCGGGCTGAGAGAGAAGGCTCGCCCGTGGCCATGTCCCCATGCCCTGCGGGCTGCAGGCAAAGCCTGGCGCGGACCCGGCCGGCGCCGGACCCGGGCTGCGGCCGGGGAGGTGGTCTCAGCCCCTTCCCCCAGCGCCGGGCCGGCGTCCCCGAGGCAGCGTGACTGCAGCTCTGGCCGGAGGCGGAGGCATCCTGGCTGGGCTCCCACCCGGGCGGGCGGCGATGGAGGCCTTGTCTGGCCTCACGGAGATGCCAGGGGGTCTGCCAGCCGCCAGAACCACCCGGGCCGTCCCCCGGGCCCCGCCATCTGGGGCTGCGCCCGGCCTGGCCGCTCCTCCGCTCACAGCGCGGTCCCCGTGGGGATGGCGTCCCGCACTCTGTTTGCAGAGACGCGGCCGCTTAATTAAACGGAGCGAGGGCTCTGTGTCCATGCCAGCAGGGGCTTTAGAAGCCACCGGCTGTAAGGCGGCCGGGGGGGAGCGGCCGGCTGCCCCGGAGGCCAGGGCCCACCTTCCATCCCTGCTCTGCCCGCCGCACCTGCCGTCCCGCACGGACACCACTCCTCCCGGGAGGCTGGTGAACGGGACGGCTCAGAGGCGGCCTTCGGACAGAAGTGGCCCCGGTGTGCGGGGGGTGCGGACGGACAGATACCAGGGAGAGGGCATTGGGCTGCGAGGAGGCTCTAGGCACCAGGCTAAGCCGTCAGCCCCAGGGTTAGGCAGCATCTGCTGGCTCAGGCCTGGGCCTGGCTCTGGGGGCCTCTCTAGAAGCTTCCGCTGGCTTCTCTAGATTCACTCTGCACCCTCCCCGTGTCCCCACCCCCCTTCCCCTCCCCCGCCTCCCCAGCTGGTCTGTGGGAGCTGTGCGGTCAGGCCCTCCTGCCCTGTGGCTCCTGGTTGACTCTGGTCATGGGGGTGGGGTTGGGGGGTGGGGTGGGAACCAGGCTCAGCGACCACAGCCCCAGCCACCAGCTCGATGGCGGCCTGTCCTGGACCTCGAGCCAGAACCACCCGGACTCCATGTCTGTGTCACCGTTGACTCCCGAGGGGTCGGCTGGCTCTGGCCACGGCCCTCCCGGGGCCATCTCACGCCCAGCAGATGCCAGGGACACTCCCAGAGGCCCCGTGGTTACAAGACACATGGCAGGAATGACAGACTTCGGGCCGATCCCGTAAGAAAGGATGTGCTGCCCTAACCGGTGTGGCTCAGTGGATAGAGCGTCGGCCTGCGAACCGAGGGGTCCCAGGTTCGATTCCGGTCAAGGGCATGTACCTTGGTTGTGGGCACATCCCCATTAGGGGCTGTGCAGGAGGCAGCTGATTGATGTTTCTCTCATCGATGTTTCTAACTTTCTATCCCTCTCCCTCTCTGTAAAAAAAAAATCAATAAATACATATATATACACACACTAAAATCAATATATATATATATTGTATATATGTATATACACACTAAAAAAGAAAAAGAAAGGATGTGCTTTAGCAGGTGAGGGTGTCATCAAACACGCACACATGCACTCACGCACACACACGCCAGCACACGCCTCCCTGAGCAGGTGTGGCCCCTCACGCTGTCATGGGGAAGGAAGCAGAATATTACGTGGGGCTGCGGAGGCGAGGACACAGGCGCTTAGTAAATTAGAGCCATTTATAACGTGCAGCGGGCACCCGGACGGGAAGGGAGGTGATTAGTCAGCAATCGCGGGGTGTCCGGTCATTTATTTACAGAATCCGTCCGCGGGACGGGATAGGCGGCGTCCGTGACGGGCTGGCTGCTGAACAAACAAACACATTGACGCTGGCCCTGGGGCCGTCTCGCACCACTGGCCTCGGACTGACTCTGTCTGTTCATTTCAAGCCCAGGAGGCCCCTCCGGCTTTCCCGGGAGAGTCTGCAACCCCAGGGGTGTCCATCCCTCAGCTCTGGCCTGTCCAGCTCCCTGGACCCACAGGTCCCCACAGAGGCCTCCACGTGCCCAGCACCCGCCCTTATTCAGCCACGCCGTCCGTGCACCGAGCGGTGAAGGGTTCAAGTCCCAGGCAGGACACATACCCAGGTTGTGGGTCCAATCCCCAATCCAGGGAAGGTGCCTAAGGAAGGCAACAGGTCAACCCCTCTCTCTCACATCAATGTTTATCTCTCCCTCCCTCCCTCTCTCTCCCACCTCTCCAAATAATATCCTCAGGTGAGGATTTAAAAAATAAGTAAATAAGTAAATCCCACTCCAGCTGCTAATATCTAATGAAGGAGACATCTCCCGGGATCCAGGAGACCTAGAAAAGTCACGTGACAGTCCCCGGCCGGCCTCTGCCCGCTGGAGAACCTGCTCGGCCTGTTCTTCACCCTGTGAGCACAGCCATGGCCTCGTGGCCAGCCATCATGCCCAGGCTCACGGGTCTCGGGTCTCCATGCCCCCGGGTCACATGTCTTCCGGGGGAGCCAGGAGCCCTCGGCGATCTCCGTTCCTGGCGGGAGCGATGCTGCCTCTGTCCTGATTGTTCCTTGCTCAGCGCAGGGAGACCTCTCTGAGACGGGGACGGGGCGGGCGGTGGGCGTGGGAGATCTGCTGCAGGAGATGCTGCTGGCGGGTGCCCCCTGGTCTCCACGCCTCCATCGCCCGCCCTTTCCCTCCCACAAGTGGGTGACACAAGGGCTGGCAATTGTTTCCGAGAAGCCTCCCCCTCGGACCCAGTTTCTGGGACGCAGACGGGAGGGGGGGGGGGGCGAGGAGGTGGGTGGCGAGGACAGACGTCATATTTTTGCTCCTGTTTCCCTCTCATTCATCTTGTTTGATCAGGGCTGAGCGGAACTGACAGCTCATCAGACTAAAGCGTGTTTCCGCGCCGGTGGCATTTATAGCGCCGGCGTCGCGGGGACGGTGTTTGCCAATCCCGCCGGCCGGCCGCGGCGCCTGACCTTTCCCGGCGGCTCGCCGACACCACCGGTCTGGATCCCGTTCATCGCGGGCGGCGGGAGGATCTGGGCCCGCGTGGCGGCGGCCTCCGCGCACAGCCGGGCGGAGAGACTGCAGCGTGGCCCGGCGGGATTAGCGCGATCCTCAGAGAGAGGGTTTAATTAAAACCGCCCGCCCGCCTCGGCCAGCAGGGAATCTCCGGTTGGCACGTGGAGCGAGCGGAGGAATCACATCCGAGGTCGCTGTCATTTACTCTCGGGGGGGGGGGGGGGGAGGGCTTGCATCTGGGCGTTCTGAGCGGTGTCTCTCCCCTACCCCCACCCTCCCCATCCCTCTCCCCGCCCCCCTCCCGCAGAAAATCCTCTCTCTGATAAACACTCGCTCAGGTGCTCGATGCACGAAACGGGCACTGCCTTGGGCCACGCAGCTGCAGGAATGGCCTGTGTGTGTCTCTGTGACAAAAACCTGGGGTCCAGCACCCCCCGAGGCACCGGGGAGAGCACAGGGAGCAAGAAGGCCAGGCCCCCACGGCCAGGGGGGTTCGACGTCTGCACGGCAATCAGCAGACACTGGACGTAATTCAGAAAGTGGTGCGCTCCTCATTGTGCCTGGAAGGGAAACCACAGCAATGGCTGCAGGCTCCGCCTGGTGAGCAGTGAGCCGGGCGGAGCAGGTCTCTGACACCGGCTTCCAGAAGAATCCTAACGGGCAGGCCGGTCCGAGGGCAGCAGGCCGCCTCCCCGTCCAGCGCAGCCGCCAGCACGGCCCAGCGGGCGGCGCATCGCCCCCGAGGCCCGGAGGCCCCGGCTTCCCGGCTCAGCAGTTTCCTTCCGCGCCTCTCCGGGCGCCTCCCAGGCTTCATGTAAAGGCCTTTATGAATTTAGTATTTATTAGGCCTGCCGTGCGCACTTGACACGGATCTGTTTTTGCCGGAGAGGCAGCCTCCGGAGAAGCCGTCTGATGGCCAATTTGGGGAGAAGCGGCCAGAGAAGGAATAAAGCCTAACAAGGCGGAGTCTGCGCGGCCACAGCCCCCGTCCGGCCGGCTAATGGGCCCCGGGGCGGCGGCGATGGCTCTGCTCGCCTTCGCCTGGAAAGCCCTCCGCTGAGCCACCCAGCACGGCCGTTTGGGGGGCCCCCTCCCGGGAGCCATGTCCGGGCCGCGGCTCCGCAGCTTAATTGGCTGACGTCAGGGAGCTCGGGCCTCAGCACCGACCACAAGCCCAGCCCTCAGCCCTGATGCTCCCGCCTTCTCATGCCTCGGATGTTCTACTCACACACACTCTCTGTTTTTTATTTTATTTTATTTTTTATTTTATTTTATTTCAGAGAGGAAGGGAGAGGGAAAGAGATAGAAACATCAATGGCGAGAGAGAATCATTGGTTGGCTGCCTCTTGCACGCCCCCTACATCCCAGGCTTGTGTCCTGACTGGGAATCGAACCAGCAACCACCTGAGCCACCCGGCCGGGGCCTGAGGTCAGCTCCTAAGGAGGAACATGTTTAGGGGAGGCTGGTGCTGCCGTCCAGCAGAAACGGGGTGGAGGCTACGGGGGGGGGGGAGGGGGGCCATGAACCCGGATGGGGGGGGTCCCTGGGGGAGAAGGGGCTGCCATGGGGAGCTGCCCAAACAGCCCCCCACAAAGCATGGCAGCATGACGCCCACACTCAGGGGGTGACCCCACCGGTGTCCTCGCCCGCTCCACCCCTCTCCGGGTCCCAGCAGCCCTCTCTTCCTCGTGGGGACCCCCTCCTCCGCTCCCAATGCCTGTGGTTTCAGGGGGCCCATACACTCCCGCCCCCCCCCCCAGGGCCAGAACTGACCTACTGGGTGGTCGCAGCAGCTTCAGAGGCGGGCACACCACCAATTCCAGCTCAAGAGGACGGACTGTGGGATTGAGAACGAGCGAGTGCCCATCCCTTCCAGATGGCTGGGTGGGCGGGGCGCCCGGGGGGCGATGTGTGGAGGCGCCCTCAGAGCCTCTGGCGCTCTCTGCACGGCCCATAGCTTCAGGGTGTCGGGAGTCGCCTGCAGCCAATGGTGCTCAGAAACGGGACTGAGGGGGGCACAGGGGGGGGCGGGAGGGGCGCAGGGGGAGCGATGCTGCTGCTAATAAAGACGGGCCTGGCGGCGAACCAGCTAACATCTCGGCTTCCGCCAGGCCCGCGCCGCCTCCGCACAGACGGCTCCAATGAGATAAATTACTTTCCCGCCCATTCGAACAGGACTGCGATCAATACCGTTAGCGAGGAACAGGTTTGCGGGAGGGAAGGAAATGCCAATATCAAACACGTTCCTGTCGGCAGGAAGCCAGGTCGGTCTGCGGCGCCTGCGCGGGCGTGGGGACGGCCTTGGGAAAGGACCTCAGAGTCCGCCCGGCCTGGCTCGGCGGTGGAGCGTCGACCTAGGAAGCAGGAGGTCAGGGTTCGATTCCCGGTCAGGGTACAGGCCCGGGTGGCGGGCTCCATCCCCAATGTGGGGCATGCAGGAGGCAGCTGACCCATGATTCTCATCACAGATGTTTCTCTCTCTCTCTCTCTCTCTCTCTCTCTCTCTCTCTCGCTCTCTCTCTCTCTCTCTCCCTCTTCCTTCCTCTCTGAAGTCAATCAAAACACACTGTAAGAAGGAACCTTGAGCACAGCAACCTTGTCTGCCTCCCTCACCACCGGGTCCCTGAGGCCAAGCACACAGTAGGTGCTCAACAAGTCTTCACGGCATAAATGGGTGAGCACGTGAGGGCTCGTCCGTCTCCCTCCTCATGAGGCCAGGCAGGTGCCGTCCTGGAGGAGGAGGAGCAGCGTCTGCGGGGCGGGTGCGTGCATGGACTCGCCTGTGAATGAGCGAGCAGGTTGACCAGCGGGCCAGGAAAACCAGAGCGGACGGAGCACAAGGGCATGCGTGAAGCGTGTCTACAGGATCCCGCTGGCCCCACGCAGCACACGCCTCGTGAACGCCTTCATCCAGGTTGGACTCCCAGACACCGTCACGTGATCCCGTCTCCACCAATCAGATGCAAAGGGACTCTGGGACCGCGCGGCTGAGACCCTCATTCTTTGTCACTGAATTCAGCCTGAATGATGGAGTCGGAGAGTCTCCGTCAGGCACCTGAGGACCCTCGGGGTGAGCTTGCCCGAGGACAGACGCCCTTTCCTGTAAGCAAAGCTGAGAAGACGGACAGGAGACAGGGGTGGAGCCGTGGCTACAGGCTCCGCCTGTGGGAGCGATGAACGGCTAAGCCAGGCCGGAGCAGGGCTCGGACCCCGGCTGCCTGGCACCGCCTGCGTGCCGGCCTCCGAGAGCCACTGGCTGGAGGTCCCGGTGACGTGGGCCCCGCTCGGGGAGACGCGGGGAGGTGGGAAGCACAGGGCCTGTGAGCGTCCCCGTTGGCCATCACATGAGGCCCTGGAAGTGGGTGATTCGGAGAGGCCGCTCTCGGGCTGAGGACCGAGGGGTGAAGTGGATGGTCCCCTTCCTGATGGGCCCGCCCCCTGCTGGCGCCCCGATGAGGACCCCCCGGTACCTGGGAGCCGCGGGAGCGGTGACGCCGCCAGCAGCCGGGCCCAGGGCTGGGTGCCCGGCTGTCCCTGGCGCTGGTCCCAGGTGGGTGGTGGGTAGGAGGCTCCTCTTAGAAAAACTCCCTAATACCCAAGCCCACCCCACCTCTCTCTACACACACGCACACACACACACACACACACCACACACACCACACACACACATACACACACACAAACACCACACACACACACACACCACACACACCACACACACACACACTCACACACACACACCACACACACACGCACACACCACACACACACCACACACACCACACACACACATACACACACACACACCACACCACACACACCACACACACACACACACCCCACACACACGCACACACACACACCACACACACACCACACCACACACACACACGCACCACACACACACCATACACACACACACCATATACATACCACACACACATACCACACACACACCACACACACGCACACACACACCACACACACACACACACCACACACACACCACACACACCACACACACACATACACACACACACACACACCATATACATACCACACACACACCCCACACACGCGCACACACACACACCACACACACACCACACCACACACACACACGCACCACACACACACCATACACACACACACACACCATATACATACCACACACACACACCACACACACACCACACACACGCACACACACACCACACACACACACACACACACACACACACACCATATACACACCACACACACACACACACACACGCACACATGCACACACACACATGCACGCACCAAAGAACTCAAGTTAGACCAGTAGAGATGGATGGGCCATTGGAGCTGCTGGGCTGAAGTGCCAAAGGCAGCAGGCAAGAAGTTATGCACATATATACTTTTAATTATATTTTTATTGATGTCAGAGAGGAAGTGAGAGGGAGAAATAGAAGCATCCATGACGAGAGAGAATCATGGATCGGCTGCCTCCTGCACGCCCCACACTGGGGATAGAGTCCGCAACCCGGGCCTGTGCCCTGACCGGGAATCGAACACTGACCTCCTGGTTCCTAGGTGGATGCTCACCCCCTGAGCCACGCCGGCCGGGCCAGGCACCCCGTTCTGAGGGCTCCCACTCCCTGGGGAGATAAGACGGGCTCAGCTCAGTAAGAGAGAGGACCACTTCCTGGAGGGGAAGAGGGTGACCTTGGGGCAGGGACTCACTGAGCTGGCAGAGAAAGGCAGAGGGGTCCGGGGGTCACTCCCGTCCAGCAAGCCGTTCGCCATGGGAGAGGCCCTTGGAAAGTGATCCGGTGACCCAAGACGGGACTCAGCAGCCTTTGGGTACTGGGTTCAAATCCCAGCTCTGCCCCTTACCAAATCCCAGCAGGGCCAACTCGTGACGCAAGGACTCCTGCCTCAGTTTTCTCGTCTGTAAAATGGGAATAACCCCGGAATCGAACCCTGACCTGCTGATTCATAGATCAAAGCTCAGCCACGAAGCCACGCTGGCGGAACCTTGACAAAAAATAATAAAAATAAAAATCCCTGGCCCTTCTCCAAGCCCAGCACTGAGGGAGTTAACCGAAGCCGCCTCAGTGATGAATGACCATAATACCATCGACGTAATGGGTTTCCTATTTAAATTTTGTGGGAATTTAATCAGCTGGGCGCAGCTGTGAGAGACGCCCCATAAACCATGTTGAAAAATATGTAGACATATACATTTATCTGCTACAAATTAAGCTCACTTAGAGGGGCTCTTAATGGCCCGTGCAGCCATCATCACGGGCATAAATCCCAAACTGTCTGTTTCCGGAGCATTTGCTTTGAGAAAAGAATTACTAATGCCCGTCCTCAGCCGCGCGGTAACGAATGGAGGGGCCTTTAATTTGTGGAGCGCTAATTGCCGGCCGTTTCTCATGAGGACCCCACCCCGGACGGCCCGGGGCCCGTGGCCTCGAGGGGGATTCCTGGCCCGGGCTGGCCCAGGAAGGGGGGGGCGGCTCCCGGTTCCGACGCCGGGCCGGCCGTCCAGCCGCCCGCCCTCCGGTGCTGGCCGCCTTGGTTCAGCCGGAGTTCCGTGCGGGGCCGGCCCGGCTACCGTGGTGAAACCCAGCCCCGAGGCAGCCCAGCGGCCGGCACGCCTCTCCGTGCCAATGGCAGCTCGCCTTCAGGGGACCTTCTCCCACGTTCTCTGAGGTCCCAGCCCAGGAAGCGGGCAGGTGGCTGGCGGGGGGAGGAGGGGGGGGGTCCCGGCTTGCCAGACCCTCTCTCGTGTCTCTTCTCACGCTTCCCTGGGGTCTTACCTTATGACCGTCCTAGGACACAGGTGTGACGTCCCCCCTCGATTTGTTCCCTGATGGTGCTTTTATTTTTTTATTTTTTATTTTGTAAAATATATTTTATTGATTTTTCACAGAGAGGAAGAGAGAGGGATAGAGAGTTAGAAACATCGATGAGAGAGAATCATCGATCAGCTGCCTCTTGCACACTCCCAACAGGGGATGTGCCCGCAACCAAGGTACATGCCCTTGACCGGAATCGAACCCGGGACCTTTCAGTCCGCAGGCCGACGCTCTATCCACTGAGCCGAACCGGTCCCGGCCCTGATGGTGCTTTTAAATGGATTTGGACGGAGAGAGGAAGGGAAAGGGGGGGAGAGGGAAACATCGACAGGAGAGCGAAACGTGGATCGGCTTCTTACCCCCCCCCTGGCCAGGGATGGAGACCCGGGCACGTGCCCCGACCGGGAAGGGACCGGCGACCTTGTGGTGCGGGGGACGACGCTCCACCCCTTTCCACGAGGCTCCGGGCCTGGAGGAGGGTCCGGCCAGAGAGGCACCTACACGCCAAGTGTGAGGAAGCCCTCATCTATATGGACATGACCCTGACCTCGCCCGAGGACACACAGGCGCCCGGGAGCCCCAGTCGGGCTCAGCCAGCCACCAGGTCCCGTGACCTTGTCCCCGGGCCATGAGGCTGCCACGTGACCGAGGCCTCCAGTCAGGCAGCCCCTGTGGGGGTAGCTCCCCGAATGCCCCCGTTCGTCTCCCCTCCTTTCTCCTCAGCACCTTTCACTTCCAGAGACAATCCCACCGGCTCCAGGTGCCTGAACTTCCTCTCCATGCTGTCTCACTCAGGCCCGGCTCAGAGCAGGTGCCAACAAGCCCCCTCGTCCCACAACCGCCCACAGAAAGCGGTGGGAGACGGTGGGAGTCTCCACACACCCGGCCCCAGGCCCCTGAACCATGGGCGGAACCATCCAGAAGGTCGGTGTTCCTTCTATCCCACGACCCGAGCACTGGTGCTGGGAAACCCCCGGCACAGGAATGGCAGCCTGTGGGTGGGTCCGGTGTCTCCCCGGCGATGGGAAACGCAGAAAACCAGAACGCACCACTGTCTGACGGGAGAGGTGAGGCATTACAATGCTGAGACCGGCTTCAAACCAACAAACAAGCCAACAAACCAACCAACCACAAGCCGTCCTGACACACGCCAGCAGCGCCCCCAGCAGAGTCTGGGGGGCGGGCCCCGCAGCTCGGAGCTCCCAGAACTCCTCCCTCTGTCTGGCCGCCCCCCCCCCCTTAGATGCCGCGCCCTCTGGGAGAGGGGTCCTCCCGCACCCCGCACCACCTCCTAGAACACGCCCGGGAGGCAAGCCAGTCCTCGCAGGCCTGGCTGTGGTGCCACACGGTTTAGCGATTGGCAAGGCCCGCGGTCGGCAAACTCATCCGTCCACAGAACCAAACATCCACAGGGCAGCGATGGACATTCCTTTGGAGAGCCACCTTGTTTAAACGTAAACCCCTTCTCACGCCACTTCTTCAACACGGACTCGCCCAGGCCGTGGTATTTTGTGGAAGAGCCACCCTCCGGGGGCCAAAGAGCCGCATGGGGCTCGCCAGCCGCCGTTTGCCGACCACGGGGCAAGGCTGAGGGAGCGGGCCGGGCCTCGCCGTGTCGGCGTCGCTGCCATGGAAACCGACGGGACCTCAGAGCAGACGGGGAGGCGAGCCTGGGGCCCAGAGTCTGGGGCAGGTGACCCCGGGAAGCAGCACCCACCTCATCCCAGCAGGGTCCACGCAGGACGGGGCCCATGCAGGACGGGGCCCACGCAGGACGGGTCCACGGTCCCTGGGCTGCAGGCGGGCGGCTGGGGCGGCATTGCGGGCAGAGAAGGTGGCCGGCCCTGGCAGAGCGCAGAGACGACGTCAAGTAAAACACGTGACCAGACACTCAGCCCGGGGGTGAGACTCGGATCTGAACCCACGCCCACGCCCCAACGGCCACCACGCCGGCTGCCCCGTGCCGGAACCCCGTGCCCAGCCCCCCCGCTCACCTGCGTCTCCTCCGGGGGCACCCTCAGAGCTCCGGAGGCGCTGCCCTGCACCCACACTCGCCCTCCCGCACTGGGTGGGCCCCCCATGCAGCCGGACTCAGTGATTCCCCGCTGCCGCTCAGCTCCCCGCCCAGCGAGCACTGAGCTCTCGCGAGCACTCGCTCAGGCAATCACCCAGCAGTGGCCTGCACCAGGCACCCAGCGGAGGGGCCTGCAGCATTGGGGCAAGGCTGAGGGAGCGGGCCGGGCCTCGCCGTGTTGGCGTCAGAGAGAGCGAAACATCGATGTGAGAGAGGCACGTCCATCGGCTGCCTCCTGCAGGCACCCTGACTGGGGATCGAGCCTGAAACCCGGGCCTGCGCCCTGACAGGAATCTGACCTTGACCTCCTGGTTCACAGGTCGACCTTCAACCCCTGCGCCACGCCGGGCGGGCGGGCCGGTTTTTATAGATGAAGAAACTGAGAAAGAGAGACCTGGTTCAGGGTCACCGAGGACGCAGGGGTCCCTGCGCCCGCCCAGGTCTGGCCGCCGGGGAGCGGGCCCCTCAGGGAGCGCCCCCTCAGCCCCAGGTGCTCACAGAAGCTGCAGAACGAGGGACAATTGGAGGCGCTCAGGCCAGCCCTTCCCGCCTGGCTCAGCGGTTGAACGTCAACCCATGAACCAGGAGGTCAGGGTTCGATTCCCGGTCAAGGCTCACGCCCGGGTTGCAGGCTCGATCCCCTGTAGGCAGCTAATTGAGGATGTTTCTCTCTCGTTGATGTTTCTATCTCCCTCTCCCTCACTCCCTGAAATCAATGAAAACATTTTTTTCAAAAAGAAGCACTCAACCTAATCCCATCCATCCGACTCAGAGCATCCCGTCCACCGACGCTCACCGGGCACCGGGCACCAGGCACCGGGCAGGGCCATGGGCACCAGGCACTGAGCACCGGGCACCGGGCACCGGGCATCGGGCAGGGCCATGGGCACCGGGCACCGGGCACCGGGCAGGGCCGTGGGCACCGGGCACCGGGCACCGGGCACTGGGCACCGGGCAGGGCCATGGGCACCGGGCACCGGGCACCGGGCAGGGCCGTGGGCACCGGGCACCGGGCACCGGGCAGGGCCGTGGGGACCTTGCCCTCGGGGAGTGAACGGGGCTGCAGCGCGAGAAGCCAGCGCGGGAAGAACCCAGCCAGCCTCCGCGGGTTCCCTCCCGAGCGCCTGAGGGGTCCCGGATGCCCCCTGGACACCTGGGCCTCCCGAGGGAGCCTGAGCCCCCCCCCCCCCAGCAGCCTGAGGTCCTGGCTCCCGCCTCACCCTCCTCGGGCCCGAGAAGCCAGGGAGCTGCCCGGCCGGGCCTGCAGGAGTGGACAGCGGGAGGGGCCCTGCAGCCTGAGCTGTCAGTGCCCTGGAGGCCGCGGCTGCAGCGGGCCGGGTGCAGGCGGGCGGGGGCGGGAGGGGGCTGGGCAGGAGGTGTTGGGGGGCTGCACCTGGGCCCTCAGGCCAGCCAGGTCCCCGGCGGCCTCTGCAGGTGCTCTCCTGCCAGGGCAGCTCCTGCTTCCAGGACCTGGACAGAGCGAAATGCTTTAAAAGAACGAGGCCCACGCGGGCGAGAGAAGCCAGTTCCCGTTCAGCTTCACTGCGCGTGGAGATTCTCCCCGACAGACACCGATGGAGCTCCGCCCTGAAGCCACACGCAGGAAGCGAGGGTCCCGCCCAAACCCCGCCGCCGGCACCCAGGGCCGGCTCCCGGCTTTCCCGAAAGCCCCGCCGCCGGCCATGCAGAGCGAGGAAGGCTGCGGCCAGGTCCTCGCTCGGTCCCAGAAAGCCAGGCTCGGCGCGGCCCTCAGAGAGGAGAGCCGCTTTGTTTGGAGGCTTTGTCGCCCGCAGGATGATCTGCGATGACAGACAGCCCTCCGCCTTCGCACAAAGGCGGCCTGGGAAGCTCAGACGCCCCCATTGTTGCGGGAAGGGCGGGGGAGCGTGGCGGGCCCCGTGGGGAGCGGGATAAAGGGCCGGGCAGACGGAGCTATTTTCGGATGAGCTAACGGGCAGCCCACGGCGCCCCCGGATCGTCCGTTCCTGGTCCCCGACGGGACCCCGCCGGGAAGCAGCGGGCGCTTCCTGCAGACGGACCTCAGGCCTGGACCCCCTCGGGGCCGGGGCCTGGTCTGGGGGCTCAGAGGCCTGCGGGCACCGTGGGCAGGCGCGGGGACGGCCGGGCGGGCATTGTCCGCACACCTGGGCCCTCGGCGTCTCTGGGGACGACGGCCAGGGGCCCCCACCGTTCTGCTCTGCCTGTCACGTGGTCTCTGGTCACCCCTGGGGACACAGCGAGCTGAAGGACAGCACCGGGCCCCGCCCACGGAGAAGGAGTGGCATGGGAGCCGCAGAGCGAGCCGCAGCTTTGCTTTCTGCATGACGTTTTCATCACTCACATTTTCCCAACTCCGACTGAGGCCCACCGGTTCCTCCCGGACGGACGTGCCTCGGCCAACTGGCCACATCCCGGCTCTTCCTGCCGTGCCAGCCTCTGCCTGCGGCCCGCAGAGCTCGGCTCCGGGGTCCAGCAGCCTTGGGTTGGAGTCAGAGTTCTGCCACGTCCGCCCTCAGCACGCCTCAGTCTTCCCACCTGTGAAATGGGGCGGTGCTAGTGAGGAGCTCACAGTGCAGAGAAGGAAGGAGGGAAGCCCTGGCCGCTGTGGCTTCATGGATAGAGCATCGCACTGTGAACCAGAGGGTCCCAGTTCCATTCCAGTCGAGGGCACGGACCTCTGTTACTGGTTCCTGCCGGCCGGGCCCTGGC
The DNA here is from genome assembly GCF_014108245.1 of Pipistrellus kuhlii. Taxonomy (NCBI): domain Eukaryota; kingdom Metazoa; phylum Chordata; class Mammalia; order Chiroptera; family Vespertilionidae; genus Pipistrellus; species Pipistrellus kuhlii. Next base: position 30,210,661 of record NW_023425482.1, read on the forward strand.
CAGGGCGTGTGCAGGGGGCAGCCCCCAGGCGCGGCCGGAGGCCGGGGTCTCCTCGTCCTGCCTCGCGGGGAGGCCCGGGTCTCGGGGAGCCTATTATCTGGGCCCAGCGGAGAGTTAAACATCGGAACTGACAGCGGGCCGAGCTCGCTCCCTCGCCGCCGCTGGCAGATGGTCCTGGCCAGATGGTGCGGGCAGGGGCGGCCCAGGTGCTGCCGGAGGAGTTCACCGCCCGCCCCGCCCCGCCCGGCCTCCCCACCAGTGCCACCGACAGATGTGGCCGGGAAGGTTCCAGGTGACGGTCGGGAAAGTGGGCCATTAGCCCCACGCCAGGACTGCTCCGCCAGAACCAGAGCCAGGAGGGAGGCTCGGCACTTCGGCTCCTCTGCCGGCTCCCTCTCCCACAACCATGAGTCTGCATGCAGGCCCTGCGCACCCCTATAGCAGCCCCTCAGACACCCCCTCTGCCCTCTGCTTCTGCCCTCTGCCCCCTGCCCTCTGCCCCCTGCCCTCTGCCCCCTGCACACAGGGCCCTGCGCACCCCTATAGCAGCCCCTCAGAGACCCCCTCTGCCCTCTGCTTCTGCCCTCTGCCCCCTGCCCTCTGCCCTCTGCTCTCTGCACACAGGGCCCTGCGCACCCCTATAGCAGCCCCTCAGAGACCCCCTCTGCCCTCTGCCCTCTGCCCTCTGCCCCCTGCCCTCTGCACACAGGGCCCTGTGCTCCCCTATAGCAGCCCCCAGCTCCCTCCCCAGCCCCTCAAAAGCTCCGTCCTCATCCCATTTCCTCCCGGGACATTGGTTCCACCTGCTGAGGGGATTCCTCAGCTCCAGAACTCCATGCCCCGGATTTAGATCCGAAGGCGTCTCCCTCCCAGGGCTCCCTGAGCTCTGGGCAGAATTTGAGGGTCTCCCCAGGTCAGGGAGGGGAGCGGGTGTGCGGGCGTGTCCAGTCCTTTGGGGCACCCCCACCGCGGAGGGAGCCAGGAACCCCCGCTGGCCAGCTGCGCCATGTTCGGGCGGCCCCACGAGAAAGCTCCGGTGTCCTGCCAAGGTCACGGCGACGCCCTCTGCCCCGGGCACTCACAGGCAGGAGGAGCGGCTGCACCCTGAGCTGCCAGGGGAGGCACACAGCCCGCAGCAGCCGGCGTGCCAAGCACCAGAGCCGGCTCGGTGAGCCCGCGCCAGGCCTGGAATATCGGAAGGCAAATCTCAGGAAGCCCAGCGGGAGTTCGTGGGGGAAGGACCGGTGCCCGCGCGGACCCGGCGGTGAGGTTAACGCTGGCGGGGCCACAGGTCCCGGCCTCTCCTGATCGTCCGTCACTCGCTCCGTTCCGTGTCCTGAGACTTGTGTCAGGGACACCAGAATGGTGTCCGGGCGTGTGTCTGTCCTGCCCCCCAGCCTGTAACTTCCTGCGGAGTGTGCCTGCCATGTCCGTCTGCGCCCGCCGCTCCTGACATGTGACTGCTCTGCTCCAAACGCAGGGACGAAGCGTGTCCTCCTCAGGCTGAACCCCCACACCCCCTGCGGGTGGAAGTGAGTCCATGGTTGTCCGGGTCGAGGTCATGGTTCCATTTCTGGCTGGGCACGTGCCCAGACTGTGAGCTCCATCCCCAGTGGATCCCCAGTGTGGGCTGTGTACTCCTTCACCTCACAGCACCCCAACCTGCCCACTCCTCCACCTCACAGCACCCCAACCTGCCCCCTCCTCCACCTCCGGGCACCCAACCCCACCCACTCCTCCACCTCACAGCACCCCAACCTGCCCCCTCCTCCACCTCACAGCACCCCAACCTGCCCCCTCCTCCACCTCACAGCACCCCAACCTGCCCCCTCCTCCACCTCACAGCACCCCAACCTGCCCCCTCCTCCACCTCCAAACGGGCAGAAGCAATGCCATCAGCTCCCACCCTCCGTCTGCAGGGCAGGAGGCAGAGGAGCAGCGGCCGGCCAGGCTCACGGCCCGATGTCACCGCGCCCCCACGGGGCCCTTCCTGCCCTACAGAAGGGGAACAGGCTTTGTGCGGGCGGACACGGCCCAGCCTAAGTCAGCGCAGCCAGCGTGGCCGCGGGCTCGGGCGCCTGCGCTGAGTCTGCCTCCCGGGCGCGGGTGGGGGCGAGGCCGCGGGGCGAGGCGGATGGGGGATGTCCCCGCAGAGCGCGCCTCCCACAGGCTGTCCTCCTCCGCCCTCCGGCTCCGGGGCCCCCGCCCCAGCCCCACAACAGGAGACACCTGCCTGCGGCCGTGGTGGAGGCTGGCTCGGGCTGCTGACACAGCTGGGCGGCCACACACTGTCCAGAGGAGTAAATGGCCTGAACACGCAAACGGTCATTAGGCCGCGGCGCGTGTCCCCGCTGTTTCCACGTTCAAACGCCCTCGCGAACGTGTGCGCCGATGGCACAGGAAGAACCTGTCCCGCCGGGCGACGGGCTCAGCGGCTGAGCGTCGACCGAGGAGCCAGGAGGTCACGGTTGGACTCCCGGTCTGGGCCTGGGCCCGGGTTGTGGGCTCCGTCCCCAGTGTGGGGCGTGCAGGAGGCAGCCGGTCCCTGATTCTCTCCCATCGCGGATGTTTCTCTCTCTCCCTCTTCCTCTCTGACATCAATAACAACACTTTTTTTAAAAAAAAAAAAAGGAAAGAAAGGCTCTGGTCTTTGTGCGCATCCTACAAGCTGGCCGTCCCCTCTCTCTCGTTCTGTGTTCACGGTCCTGGGGGGACAGTGGGCAGTGGAGGGTCCCCCCCCAGTGACCTGGGAGGGTGCTGCTGGAGAAACGCCAGAGGGAGGCAGTTTTGTCCCGGGATCCAAGGGCCCCGGGTTCGATTCCGGTCAAGGACACATACCTCAGTGGCAGGCTGCTCCCTGGGCTGGGCCCTGGTCAGGGCGCCTGCAGGAGGCAACCCATGGGTGTGTGTCTCTCACATCGATGTTTCTCTCGGTCTCCCTCTCTCCCCCACTCTCTCTAAAGTCAATGGGGAAACGCCCTCGGGTGAGGATTTAACAAGAAAAGAATCCACCCCATGAGCCTCACTGAACGTGAAAGGAGCCTGAGACGGCAGAGGCAGGCGGTGTAGCCACAGCTCCAGGCCGAGGTGTGTCCGGAAGGCGCTGCCCAGCCCGCCTGGCCCCTTCCCCCACCGCCCGCCGCCCAGGAGGAGGGAGAGGCCGGCAGGAAGACGGATGAGGAGAATGATGCTGACCCCGCGGGGGGCGGGAGGCTCCGAGGGGTCACCGGGCGGAACAGATGGCCGGCCGCTCCGGCTCCGGCTCACGCATGGCTGAGTGAATCGTGGTTAAGGTTCCGTGCCAGCCCGGGCGCCGAGCACCTCCACCTCCTGCCGCATCATCTGCTCCTCCCGGGCGTTCATTTCCTCCCTGCCTGGGCGTTAGGCATGGCTGGCCGGGCAGGAGCGTCTTCGGGAAGAGGGAGGGAGGGGGCGGGCGGGCGGGCGGGGGCAGCCTGGCCTGGTTGGTGCTCCTACTGGGGGCATACGGTCCGGTGAAGTCAGTCCAGGCTGTTCCAGGCAAACTGCCCGCGGTGGGAGGAGGGGGCGGGTCATGTTTTAATTCCTTTAACTAAGACCCTCACAAGCAAGACCAAGGGGTGTCGTTGGTCTATTTGTTTGTTTATTTGTGTAATATGTTTTTGTTGATGTCAGAGAGGAAGGGAGAGAGACAGAGACAGAAACATCAATGAGGAGAGAATCCTGGATCGGCTGCCCCTGCGCATGCTCCACCGGGGACGGAGCCCGCACCCCGGGCCTGTGCCCTGACCGGGAATGGAACCCTGACCTCCTGGTTCCTAGGTCCACGCTCAGCCCCGGAGCCATGCTGGCCGGGCTTGGCTGAATCTTGAAGAAGTGAAGTGTCAGCAGGAAAAAGCAAATTCACTTTTTTAAAAAAAAATACTGTGGCGGTGCCCTGGCCAGTGTGGTTCAGCGGTTAGGGCGTGGACCCCCACACTGGGGTCCCGGTCAAGGGCACATAGTTGGGTTGCAGGTTCCATCCCCAGCCCCGATCATGTCGGGGTACATGCAGAAGGCAGCCCATCGATGTGTCTCTCACATCGATGTTTCTCTCTCTTTCCCTCTCCTTTCCACTCTCTCCAAAAATCAAGGGGAAATGTCCTCGGATAAAGATTAAAAAAAAAAAAAAAATAGGACAGAGGGGACTCCTCCTGCCTGGGCAGTGCTGCAGGTAAATCTGGACTTCCACCTCTGCACACGCCACAAACATGCACAGACATGTGTGTGTGTGTGTGTGTAAGCACGTGTCCAAATCCCATCATTCCACACTGAGTAGTGTGTGCGGCCCCACACGGCTTAACGGAGTCTCGCCCGTGCGGTGAGCACCCTCTGTCAGGCCGACGCTGCTGCCCCCGCCAACGCCGGTCACTGAGCTTCTCCTAAAACACGGCGCCCGCAGGCCCATCAGCCAAACGTGCGGCAGGTGTGCGCCTGAGGACACGGGTCGCCCCACTCGCCTTGCGGGAACCGCGCCCTCTGAGGAGCCTCAGGCCTCCGCGGGCGAGGTGCGGACGGCCGGGGCCGGGACCGCAGAGCCTGGCGGGCTGCTCCCCAGGGCAGGCCCTTCCTCACAGCGGCTCCTCCTCCTCCTTCCCCCCACCCCCAGCCCTGCTCGCCCTGGCTCTGCCCATAGCAGCGTCTTCTCACTTCTTATCTCAGTGGTCGGCAAACTGCGGCCCTCAGGCCACCTGCGGCTCTTTGGCCCCTTGAGTGTGGCTCTTCCACAAAACACCACGGCCTGGGCGAGTCTGTGTTGAAGAAGTGGCGTTAGAAGAAGCTGAAGCTTAGAAAATGCGGCTCTCCGAAGACATGTCCATCGTTGTGCTGTGGATATTGGGCTCTGTGGACGGATGAGTTTGCCGACCACGGATCTATCTACAGCTGAAACGTCACCTCAGAGCCCACCCAGCGTGGCTCAGCAGTTGGGAGTTGACAGTTTGATTCTGATCAAGGGCACAGGCCCTGGCTGCGGGCTCCATCCCCAGTGTGGGGCGTGCAGGAGGCAGCCCATCAGTGATTCTCTCTCCTCATCGATGCTTCTCTCTCTCTCTCTCTCCCTTCCTCTCTGAATCAATAAAAATGTGTTAAAAGTAATAAAACGTCACTTCCCAGCGGCCCATTCATAACCGGACCTCGCTGGTCGGGGAGGACCCCTGGCGTCTGCTGTGGAGGCCGGCGAGCTGACTCAGCGCCGTGGAGTCCTTATTGCCCTCGCAGGCGGGGGGCAGGCGGGCAGCTGCAGGACGTGCCTCCTGCCTGGGCCTCTCCCCGGCCTCCTCCCGCCCCACCTGCCAATCATGCCACATGGCCGCCCCCCCGCCCGCGGAGCCCGGCCGAGCGGTGGCCTCCCGGCACACGCAGGGCTCACACATGCTCGCCCGGCCGCCCGGCATGCGGGCCCGTGTGCTGCCGTGGCACGGTGCCCGCCGCCTGGCACGGCTCAGCAGCCACGGCCTGGCAGATGGCGGTGGAGCGGGGGCGGGAGGGGAGTGCGAGCCCGCGGTGCTGGGGGTGATGGGGGTGGAGGCCTGGGCAGGGGGACCGAGGTGGGCGGGGCGGGGATGGGGGGGGGGGACGGCCAGGGCTGCGGGGCAGGGGTCCCGGTTTCCCTCTGAGAAGGAATGTGAAGGCCACTTGTTCCCAACTCACCGCCACCCCCTGAGCCCGTGCAGGCCTCACACCGTCCCCTCCATCCAGGGACCGGCAGACTGCCCCTCGGTGCAGACGGGCGCGGGCTCCGCTGGCTGCAAGGGCGGCCGCAGAGCTGCTGCCGGCTCTTCCCGCCGGGAGCCTGCCTCCCGGCTCCAGCAGGCCCGGCGGAGGTGAGGGGCTCGGGGACAGGCCTGGGTGCTGGGCCCGCATCCCCACTGGCCAGGCTGGAGTCGGAGGCTTCGTCTCCCCCAGACCCAACGTTAGCGTCTGTGAAACGGGCACCACGCCTCTACCCGCCGTCTCCGAGGAGTTGGGCCAGGATCACGCAGGCCGGCAGCGCCCCCTCTAGGTGGCTGGGAGACAAGCAGTGCAGACAGCGCGGGCTGCCTGCCCTATGGGAGCAGAGAGGGGCCCCGGGGCCCGCGGGCGCTGCAGGGCCAGGCCCGGATGCCCAGGCCGCCGAGCCTCAGCTCCACGCAGGCTCTCCCGGCGGCCCAGGCTCCAGCGTCCTGCCACCTTCTGCCGGGAGGGAGGCTCCCCTGCCCCCGTGTGTCCTGAGCGCCCCTCTTCTGAGCACACCTGTCCCCCTGAATCCAGAATGATGTCCCCCCGCGCCCTTCTCCCAGCTCCTCCTGCGAATTCGCTTTTCCTGAGCCAGATCACAGCCACGGGCCTCAGGGAGCACACAGCTCACCCCGTGGGTGAGCCACCGCCCCCTCCCGCCGCCCACACACACAGGGACACTCCGCCCCTCTGGTCCTCGCTCCGCCCCTCACCTTCCTGAGCAGAACAGCCCGCCTCTCCTTCTTTTAACAGATGTGTGTGGACTTGAGAGCGGAAGGGAGAGGGAGAGAGAGAGAAGCATCCATGATGAGAGAGAGGCATTGATGGCTGCCTCCTGCACACCCCCCGCTGGGGTGGAGCCCGCAGCTACAAGGAGCAGCCTGTGCCCTGGCCGGGAATCGAACCGCGACCTCCGGGCCCAGAGGTCGGTGCTCAGCCCCGGAGCCACGCCGGCCGGGCTTTGCTTTGCTTTGGTGCCCGGCACCTGGCGGAGTCCCTGCCAGGCGTTCGGGGCTCGGTGGCTCCGTGGCACGTGGCTGAGCACACGGGAGGAGGAGGGGCCGGAGGGGTAAGCTGGGCGGTGTCAGTTCTCATTTATCGCTGTGGTGAGTGTTCATCTGACATGTCCTTTTCCACAGGAACAACCGTCAGCCCGTTTCTGCCCACCCCCGTGCAGTACGGATCAAGGACGGCTTCCAGCACACACTCACCATATGCTGCATCCTGACTTCCTGGAAAAGTCAGGGGGGGAAAGAGGCCGTGGGACCTGGTGGGTTCCCTGCAGGAGGCATGCCTGGGGGGAGGGGGCTGGATGGCGGGGGAGGCGGACAGAGGCATCCGAATAGCCTCACCCCCAAATGTAGTTGCAATGTCATCAACTCCTCGTACCAACCCCATAAGATTACACCCATTTACATGTCGCCGCCTGCCAAGCCACACGGCCGCCCACCGCAAGCTCCCATTCTTTTTCTTTTTCTTTTCTTTTATATTTCATTTTATTTTTCTTTCTGTTCCGCAGCTGGACAGGGCTTGCCCTGTTCCCCAGCACAGAGAATTTTCACACCTGCAGTGAACCCTGAGACAGGAGACCAAGCCAGCAGCCACACCTGGCCCCAGGCGGAGGAGAGTGACTCTGCCCCGCCCCCTGGTGGCCAGGTGAGGCATGCGCTCAGAGAAATCAGGGCGGGGACCGGATGGTGGTCCGGGGACTGGGGTGCAGAACAGTGGGGAGCTCTCCCTGTCCACAGGCACCTGGAGAACAATGTCTTCCCCCCCCCCACCCCCCCCGCCCGGTCGTCAGACGCCGTGGCTCACTCCCTGAGCGCGCTCAGACGAAGGAAAGTTACCTCTCCTCCGAGAAGGAGGGTCCCGGCGCGTCTGCGTCTAATGCCTCCTTCCCTGCGTCTTTATTTATCGCCCCTGTTTGATTAAAAGGAGTTATGTTCCAGGAGCCCCCCCCCCCCAGGCCACGTCCACCGGTTTAATTAACAGGGCCGGCTTGGGGCTGAAGGCGGGAGACAAAGGCTCCTTTATCCGATCGGAGTCCAGATAAAACCGTATTAACTTCTCACCTTTTGTTCCCGCGCGCCAAGAGGCCTGGTGCATTGTCCCCGAGTTATTGAAATCGCCGGGACAGAGAGAGAGAAAAGAGAAGACGGCTGTGGCCACGGATTGGGTGCCACAGCGTACAAACAGGAGAGAAGGGAGGGAGGAGGGAAGGGGAGAGGGAGAGAGAGAGAGACAGAGAGAGAGAGCTGAACGCCAGGCCTGTTAAGTCAGATCAAGAGAAGACACTCATTCTGCACAAAACACCCCATTTCCAGAAGGGTCCCCGGACGGAGCGCTCCACGAGAGCACAGGTTCCGTCTGCTTTTAGTCCGCTCCTCGCCGCCCGGAACAGAGCCTGGCTCCCGAGAGCCTCCTGTCCAGCAGACCTGCTGACGGACGACAGGCAGGCCGCTGGTTCCCCGGCCGCCTCCCGCTTGCTCTGGGCCCCGGGATGGACCAGCTCCGGGTGCGGAGACAAAGGCAGTGCCTGTCCGCCTTCCCACCGCGCAGCCAGGGGGGTGAGATGCCGGTGGTCCAGCTGCCACTCGGAGCATCACAGGACATAAGCCACATGGCCAAGCCCTCTCACCCTCACAAATCAAACGAGAGAGAGAGAGAGAGAGAGAGAGAGAGAGAGAGAGAGAGAGAGGAGGTGGCAATCACACCTGCAGGGAACGGGGGTGGAGGGGCACAGAGGAAGCACCAACAGAAGCAGCAATGCCCGTAGCCAGAGGCAGCCGCCATGCGCTGAGTCCCCAGCGCTGTGAGTGCGGTGCCTGGACTCCCAGGGCCGTCAACACCGCGCGTGGTGCCTGGGGGCCCGCAGAGGGCAGGTGTGCGAACAGGTGTACAGACAGGTGTGCAAACAGGGCAGCAGGTGTTCAGACAGGTGTGCGGACAGGTGTGTGAACAGGGGCACCAGATGTGTGAACAGGTGTGCAAATAGGGCAATAGGTGTGTGAACAGGTGTGCGAACAGGGGCGGCAGGTGTACAGACAGGTGTACAGACAGGTGTACAGATAGGTGTGCGAACAGGGGCGGCAGGTGTATAGACAGGTGTACAGACAGGTGTACGGACAGGTGTACGGACAGGTGTACAGACAGGTGTACAGACAGGTGTGCGGACAGGTGTGCGGACAGGGGCGGCAGGTGTACAGACAGGTGTGCGGACAGGGGCGGCAGGTGTACAGACAGGTGTACAGACAGGTGTGCGGACAGGTGTGCGGACAGGTGTGCGGACAGGTGTGCGGACAGGGGCGGCAGGTGTGTAGCAGGTGGAGCTCACCTTGGTCCCGGTGGCGCTCCTGCCCTGAGAGTGGGCAGCCCGGGAGGGAGGTGCCCACGACGGATGCGGGCCCTGAGCCCTCACCTGCGGGGCACCGGGTGCTTGTCGTTCGTCTGTGATCTGACCTCCGTGCCAGCCCAGCGGCGTTTCCCAGGGAGGTGAGCGACTCCGGACCGGCGACCTGCCTGCCAGCTCACAGGTGGCAGCACGCCGCGCCGCCCCCGCCCCAGCCCCTGTCCTCGCCGCGAGCCCGCCGGCCCTCCTGGTCACACCGCGCGGGACCCTGCGCCGTTTGTATTGTAGAAAGCCGGAGCGAGGCGGGGCAGGGGGTCCTGGTGCCCGGTGTTTCTTAAACGCGGTGACATTTCTCAGGCGGCCGGTTGCCATGGCAGGCTGTGCCCCGTGGCATTTGGAGAATGGGAGAGCCGGCAGGAATGCGAGCCCACGGTGGCACTGCCCGCGCCGGGGGCTGGAGCCCTCTGAAGAGGCGGGAGGGGGCCGGGGCAGTGGGGAGAGGGCACCGGCCGGGAGCGGGACGGCCTGGCCCAGACCCACTCGGCCGCCCTCTCACTGGGTCTGTAGGAGCCGCATCTGCCTTTCGGGGGAACAAGGCACCTGGTACCGAGTCCCCGGGTCAAAAATGACCGTAAACTCCCCGAGAGGACTTGCTCCACAGCGTGGAGGAGCCTCGGGGAGTCGGCCCCGGTGGTCTGGCGCGATCACAGGGCAAAGCGGGGAGGGGGTGCTCGGCATGTGAAGGCAGAGACGGGGGAAAGAGTGCATCTCCCCTAAAAAGAGAGGAACCAGCCCTGGCCAGTGTGGCTTAATGGGCAGAGCATCAGCCTGCAGCCCGAAGGGCCCCAGGTTAGATTCCAGTCAAGGGCACAGGCCCAGGTGAGGGGCATTCAGGAGGCAGCTGACCTATGATTCTCTCTCATAGCAAATGTTTCTCTCTCTCTCCCTCTCCCTTCCTCTCTGAAATCAACAAGAATATATTTAAATTTTTTTTTTTCAAAAAAGAGAGGAATCTGATTTCATAGGTGCCAGTATATCCCGACATAGAGAGACGTGACATGCGTGTGACATACGTATATTACGTCTGTATTACATAACGAGGTGGTAAATGCACTGTCTCCTCCTGATGCATGTGTTTGAATAGCCCCGAGCATTTATCATGTGTCACACACCGTGCCGGCACCGAAGAACAGCCGGAAACGAGAGAGAGGCCGAGGTGGCCGTTCACAGAGGCGGCGCTGCCCCTGGCGGCGGGGGACGGGGAAACAGGCAGTCAAGGGCCCGGTGGCAGGTCGCCCGCTCCTCCTGGGCCTCCGTGTCCTCCCACAGGACACGTTCTCACGGCCCCGTGACATTCCGTGGCGTGGGCTCTGCTAACCCAGCTAACTAGCCTCCTGTGGTTGGGCGTTGAGGCCTTTCCACATGTGGAGGGTTGCACAAATGCCTATGTGTCCGTTTATGTGTATTTTCTCTTTTTAATACATGTTTATTGATTTCAGAAAGGACGGAGAGAGAGAGATGGAAACATCCATGATGAGAGGGAATCATGGATCCGCTGCCTTCTGCACGCCCCACCCTGGGGACCGGCCCGCCACCCCGGGCCTGTGTCTGGATGCTGGACCACGGAGCCACGCCCGCCGGGCCATCCGTGAACATTTTCTCGGGATACAAGCAAAGAGGTGGGAGGGCTGCGTCGGTATACGGGAACATCGCTAAGGGGGTCCCTCATGGGTTTCAAGACGCGCTCCCGATCCCTGCCTCCGGCTGCGGGGCAGGAGGCTCCAAACCCAAGCATCTCAGAGTTCAACCACGATACAGTCAGGTTGCTGAGTGGAGGAGCTGGGGATTAAGAAATTAAAGGGGGAAAAAAGACCAAGAGGCAGAAATAGATTCATGAAGCTGGGAGCCAGGTGGGCGCCATCCTCTCTGATGGAGAGGCAGCGAGCACCCGAGCAACGCAGCAGATTTATTTATAGGGTCAAAGGAGCTTATGTGCATTCTTAACTAGGCCCTAGCATTCCTGGATTTACATATCTAGACCCGCCCCTGCTGACGCCTGGACAAAGGTAAGTCAGAAACTGAATACACCCTCAGCCCTCTTACGGGGGGTGTAACCGGGACAGGGACTCTGCCAGGGCCTCGGGCTCAGCTGACAATTTAAAGAATGTCCATGTGCCCTCCCAGGAGGCCCTCTACAATACAGCATATCACATGGGTGGGACGTGGCTCAAGAAGGGCTTAGAGAGACAATTACAACGTTAAAGGCTTATATTTTCAGAAAGAAACGTCTCATATCAATAATCCGGTCGTTTGCCTTTTAAAAAGAAAAAAAAAAAAAAAAACGGAGGAAGAGGGAAATAAACCCACAGTGGCTAGAAGAGAAGGGACAGTAATCATCAGGGTGGAGATCAATGGAATTAAAAACAGAAAAATAGAGAAATCGATGAAAACGAAAGTTGGTTCTTTGGAAATATCAATAAAATTGACAAACCTATAACCAGACTCTCAGGGAAATGGAAAAGACACAAATTAGCCTCATTAGGGGTAAAAGAGAGGATGTCGGTGTGGGCGACACGGACACCACAACGTGTAACGAGGGGGACGGCTCGCTGAGGGGACACCGTGAGCAGCTCAGCACCGCAGAGGAGACTGCCTGCCACAAGCCACAAAACCCACCCGACAAGAAACGGAAAGATTTTAAACCCTTCTGGAAACACACACACACACACAACAAAAGCCCCAGATATTTCTCCAATGAATTTTACCAAATCAGTGGTCGGCAAACTCGTCAGTCCACAGAGCCAAACATCCACAGCACATGACTGAAATTCCTTCGGAGAGCCACATTTTTTAAACTTCAACTTCTTCTAACGCCACTTCTTCAACACAGACTCGCCCGGACCGTGGTGTTTTGTGGAAGAGCCACACTCAAGGGGCCACGACCTCGGGCCCAGCACGTGGCTGGCACTCAGTAAGGGTCTGTGAGGAAAGGATGCCAGGGGAGCACCCACGGGGCCCGGTCCTCCACGGACACCCGGAAACAGAGCCGTCCCCGAGCCCCACGCCCCACGCCCCGCGGACTGGAGGCCGCCACGCCAAGGGCACGGGTCTGCCCGTCGCAGGGCCGTCTGCTCCTGCGGGGTGCTCCTCGGGGAGGGAATGGCAGGAGGAACAAACAGAATGAACGGTGCTGCCAGCTGCTCTCCGCAGAAGCGGATCCTGGTGAGGATTCCGGCCTGGCCCCGTGGCTGGCGCTGGAGGCGGCCGAGTCAGGGGAAGACGGGTATGAGCCAGGGGTTTTGGGGGCACGGTCTCCCCAGAAGATCAAGGACCCCACGCTGGACAGTGCGGCCATCCCACCTGCTTCCCCACCCCACGCCCAGCGGGTTGCGTGCTCTCGCCTCTGAGTGCCTCTCCACCCCGCCCCCCTCCACAGCCACCTCACCTCCCTCAACATCTCCCCGCGATCCCCTCCTCCCGCAGCTCTGCCCGCCCCCGGCCATCCCTGAAAACTCCCAGAGTTCCCTGGGAGGCACCTCCCTGATGCTGGCACCCCGTTTCTCTCTCCCCCCAGCCCCTACCTGCCCAAACACCTTTGAGGACTTCTCGTCATGGCGAGGGTAACCCCGTGCCTCCCTCAGGCTGTGGTGAGGCCTGAATCCGTGATCCCTGTGGGATCCCAGCAGGCGGGACCCGCTCATACACGGCATGTGGGCTGGCCTCACCGCCACCGTCACCCACCACGTGGTGAGGGCTTTGGCTGAGCCGTAAAGGAGGCCAGCGTTCTGGGGGAAGGAGGAGGAAAGAGCTGGCCCGGCCGAAGGGGCTCAGTGCTGTGCGCCGACCTGTGAGCCAGGAGGTCAGGGTTCGAGTCCCTTCCCGGTCGAGGCACAAGCCCGGGTTAGGGGCTCCATTCCCAGTGTGGTGTGTGCAGGAGGCAGCTGGTCCAGGATTCTCTCTCATCCTTTTTTTTTATTATTGATTTTTTACAGAGAGGAAGGGGGAGGGATAGAGACCTAGAAACATCGATGAGAGAGAACCATCGACCAGCTGCCTCCTGCACACCTTCCACTGAGGATGTGCCCACAACCAAGGTACATGCCCCTGACTGGAATCGAACCCAGGACCCTTCAGTCCTCAGGCCGACGCTCTATCCACTGAGCCACACCGGTTTCGGCTCTCTCTCATCCTTGATGTTTCTGTCTCTCCCCCTTCCTCGCTGACATCAATAAAAAAAAATTTTTTTTTAAAGGAGGAAAGAGCTTAATTGGGGAAGTCCAGAGCGGCTTTCTGGAGGAAGCAGCCCTGAGCCGGACCTGGAATAAGTAGGGGTGGGGGGAGGATGTGTCCACGCTAAGCAGCCAACGGCACCGAGACCCCGGCCGGAGTCATGCCCGCTGCTCTAACCACCCCGCTCACCGAAGACCACCCCGTCCCAGCAGGTGCCCGGCCTCCCACGACCCCGAGCCACACCCCGGGCCTTGGCACAGGGGCTGCTCCGTCTCCTCACCAATAAAATGGGGGGTGGGGGGCAGTCACCCCTCCCTAGCAGTGCTGTGAGGAATGAGGAAAAACAACGCAAACAGCCCCCCCGGAACGTAAAGCTGCACCCCGACACGGCCTCCTTGCTGGCAGGCATTCTTTGGGTGCGTGGCAGCCAGACCCTCCCGATGGCAGAGGACTCGGGAGCTCTTTGCCTGCCTGGCTAGGATGTGCCCCCTTCTCTGGACAATGACCCCTGTTTGGTGGTGGGGAGAGGGGACCACCTTTGCATTGGACAGCGCCTCCTGGGCTGTCAGTCACCGTGCCTTGGTCCCGCCTACCAGGCTCAGCCAATCCGATGCTGGCAGTGATGGGTGCTCAGGCCCTGGACTTTCCCGCCACCTGAGCCCTCTACCACACCACACCACTACCACCACCACCACCACCACCACCACCACCACCGCCCACTCAGGCACCTGGAGCTCCGCCCCCCTGGTCTGCTTGTTGGACAGTACATCCCACCGCCTGCACCCAGAGGCCGCTGGGAGAGGACAGCCCAGCCGGGAAGTTGGGGTTCGTGGGGCGCTGTGGGTATCCCCTGGGTGAATTCCCGGGGTGTGGGCGATGGGAAGCCTGGGACCTGATACCGGAGCAGAGTGTCCGGGAGGAAGGCCGAGTCCAGGGGGCCTCCTGCCTGCCCGGGTCTGAGGAAGCCCAGGGGTGTGGGTTTTAGGAAAGATCTGGGGGCCTTGATCTGGGTGCCCTAACACTGTTAGGGGCCAAAGGAGAGCTGGGCACCAGCTCTGGCTGTGGGAAATACTAATCATGCTCTGTTACCCAGGATGCCTTGTGCTGGTTAAAGAAAGGACATTCTGACCTGCTGGGAGTTGTACACCCCGGGGCCTGGGAGTCAGCCCTGGACCTGGGAGCCATCCTCGGCCTGGGAGCCATCCTCGGCCTGGGAGCCATCCTCGGACCCGGGAGTCAGCCTCAGACCTGGGAGCCAGCCCTGGAGTGCAGTCCATTCTCACTCAAGACCTGCCCATTCACATGCCAAGACTGACAACCTCGTAGCCCAGACAAGGAGTCCCACCCCAGCCTGCAGAGCCCACCTCCCCGTGACCCTCTGTCCCAGGTCATCCTCGTCCTGCCCCCTGGAAGCAGCTGGCTTATTGGGGGGGCAGAGCAGATGTGTGTGGGGACCTGCTGCTCCCCGCTGCCGGCAGGGTTGGGGTGAGCGCTCACGTGGAAGCCCACCCTGTCTCTGCTTCACCGGCTCCAGCAGCGACGGGCCGCCCGGACGCCGGGGTGTCTGGTTCCCACACCGCCCCAAGGCCGGAGGGGACCACAGGCTTCGGAACTGGCGCGGCTCCCGGACAGGAGGGAGGGAGGGCCGGCCGAGTGCTGCTGGCTTCTCCCCGGCCTCTGGCGCGCGGCCAGGGCCCGTCACGCAGAGCTGGCCCGCGCCTCGGCAGGGCGGCCATCCAGCTCCCTGAAAGGAATCGTGCCGCCCGAGACCGCGTCTGTCAGTGAGCGGACCGTGGAGGTGCCGTGGCCGTGGCCGTGGCCGGGACGGAGCGAGGCTGCACGGATCCGCTCCCTATGGTTCTGGAGCTCCCCGGCCGGCTCCCAGGGGCACATCCAGAATGGCCCTTCGACCCCAGAAGCAAGGGGCCCCCTCTCGGCCGGGTCCTCCTGCTGCTGGCGGGCTGCGTTTCCCCCCACGCGAGACAGCTCAAGGGCGCGGCGTCCCCAGCTGTCAGCCGCGGTCCCCGCTCCCGCCGGGCGGCCCTGATTGCCTGTGACAGCCGGGCACCGCGTGCCGCGGAGATCCCCCCAAATCGGATTTCGATGTCTGGCTGGTCTAATCAACTTTTTGGAAAGTTCAGCAGTTTTCTTCCGTCACCTTCAGATTTCAGCACGAACTCCAGAAACTAGTGGGAGCGAGGGAGCCTTTTAAAGGACTCCTATATGTATAATCAATAAGACCTTTTTTCAGTATTGATTTCAGAGAGGAGGAGGGAGGGAGGGAGAGATAGAAACATCAATGGTGAGAGAGAATCCTTGATCGGCTGCCTCCTGCACGCCCCCTACTGCGGATCGAGCCTGCAACCCGGGCACATGCCCTGACCGGGAATGGAACCGTGACCAACCACTGAGCCACAATGGCTGGGCTCTCTTAGTATCTAAAGAGCAGGGATCCCGGGAGAGGACCTTGATCCCGGAGAAAGGAAATGGGGAGACAGCTGCGGAGGGGAGTCAAACGCACACGCACCCCCTCACGGCCTCTCCCGGCACCGCCTGGGTGTAATAGCGCTTCCGATGCTAATGTGCTGTAAGTCTCGCTGCCTCCTGCCCTAAAATAGGCTGGTCCGGCTCCCGGCTCCCGACCAATTAGTCCCGGCAGACAGGAGGGTGAGTGTGTACCAGGGGACTTGTCAGACCCTATGAAAGGGGCACCACGGCAACGGGGCGCCCCAGGCCCGCCCCCCTCGTCTGTGGAGCCCGGCACGGCTGACAGGGCAGCAATTAGCAGCGCGGCCTTTGTCAGCCCCGGAGCTCACCCGCCGCTGGGAGGCGGTTTCCGGGAGACGGCCGGCCGAGAACTCGCCGCAGAGACGCCGAAGGCCCCTCGGAGAGCCGCCGCCCGCCCAGCATGCCCTGCCCTGCTGTCTCCAAGGTCCTGCCCTCCAGTTCCCCGTCCCCCAGACAGCGCCCTGGGAGCCCGGGCTTTGGGGATGACCTCCTGCTGATATCCAGTTCCCAGGGCAACACACACACACACACACACACACACGCACACGCACACATGTACACACACACGCACACACATGCACGCACACGCACGCACATGCACGCACACGCACGCACACGCACACGCACACGCACTGTCTCCGGTCCTGGGGGCCGGTGTCCCAGGACTGGCTCCCCGGAGGCTGTGAGGAGGGGCCTGCCCGGGGCCTGTCCTTGGCGGGTGGGTCTGTGTCTTCACTCGGTCTTCCTTCTGGGGGGTCTGGGCCCCGATCCCCGCTTTGTACAGGACCCAGTCACGTCGATGAGGACCCGCCCTGTGCTCGGCCCATGTGGCTCCGGGTTGAGTGCTGACCTATGAACCAGGAAGTCAGGGTTTGATTCCGGGTCAGGGCACAGGCCAGGGTGGAGGGCTCCATCCCCAGTGTGGGGCGTGCAGGAGGCAGCCGGTCCGTGACTCTCTCATCAGTGGCGTTTCTATCTCTCCCTCTCTCTTTCTCCCTGAATTCAATAATATATATATATTATATGTTGTGTGTTTTTTTAAGGGACCCATCCTAATGACCTCATTTTAACTGAAAATTGCCTCTAGAAGGACCCCATATTGAAATCATTCTGGAATCAGGGCTTCCACATGTGAATGGGGGAGGGGGTACAGTGAAGCCCATGGCCAGGCTGAGGATGGCTCTGCTTTCAGGAAGCCGGAGGGCAACCTGCATGGGACACTGGCCGGCCCCAGACCCAGCTCAGGTCCTCCTCCTCCAGGAAGCCCTTTCAGACGGCTCCAGCCCACAGAGTCTACGAAGTCACTTCCGACCAACTCCTTCCTCTAATCATGGGACACCATTGTCCCCAGGAGGAACACGGCTGGTGCGTGGCCATGCTGCTGGGAGGGATGTCCCAGCCAGACAGGTGCACAGTGTGTCTGGTGCGTGAGGGAGAGAAGCTGTGAGGCCTGGCATTCTTTCCCGGGACAGACTCCTCGGGCCTGTGTCACCGCACACAACCGGTGCTCAATAGATGCTGGCTGGTCGGCTGGTTGTTGCGTGGTTGCTCGGAGAAGGGCTTTCTGAACAGGCCACAGTCAGGCCAGTAGCTGGGCCACTGGGGCCAGTCAAGACAGAGAAATTCCCACTCAGCTCCTGCTCCATACCTGGCTCAGCAGTGTTTCCCTTCTCTGTGTGGCAGAGAGGGAGCTGGGAGTGACGGCGGGAAGGAGGGGGGCCGGCAGACACACTCGCTCCCGCATCACCCACCCCCTCTCTGGAGGAGGATCCTAACAAGGAGACGTCATGGTCGCCTCTGGGCTGGGGCGGGATGAGGTGGGGAACAGGCGTCTCTGGGTTGAGGAGGGTTTTCAGCATAGATAGACCCTCTGGCACTGCTTTTTAATACTTTTTTAATATATTTCTTTATGATTTCAGAGATAAAGGGAGAAGGAGAGAGAGAGAGAGAGAGAGAGAGAGAGAGAGAGAGAGAGAGAGAGAGAGAGAGAAACATCCGTGATGAGAGAGAATCATGGATCAGCTGCCTCCTGCCGATCAAGCCTGCAACCCGGGCGTGTGCCCTTGGCCGGAATGGAACCTGAGACCCTTGAGTCCGCAGACAGACGCTCTATCCACTGAGCCAAGCCGGCCGGGGCTTTCAACCACCTCTATGTGTCGCCTATCTCTCCTTCTAAAAGATAAAACGTTCTAAAAAGAAACAGAAGCAGGAAAACTGAAGCTCAGGAAGGGGACACAGCCCGGCTCTCCTACGATGAGCGGACGAGGGGCCAAGGCAGAGGGGCATCCTCGTGGCCTCTGGGCTCCGGACAGCGGGGCAGCCTGGGTTCAGACGCAGGACATACAGACGCCCGGCAGATGTTTGACTGACAGCATCCAGCTGTCCAAAAGCTCCGGGCCCCGAGGAAGAGGCCCCAGGTCAGGGCAGCCTTGTAGGGACACTGAAGGGCTGACCAGACACTCCAGGAGAAATGGCACACCCCTGCCCCCCAACAGTGCTTGGCTGTCCCGGCAAACATCAGCCCGGGGAGCAGCCGGCAGACATCACTGCTTCGTTGGCACCGTGACCTCCACCCGCCCCAGCCGTGCCGGGAGCGAGGTGAGGCCTGCCGGCCCGGAGTCCGCGGCATGGTCTTCATTTCTGTCCGGGTGAGAGAAACTGTCTGCGTCCCCCCTCCCGGGAACCTCCCCTCCCGCCCCCCTCCCTTCCCACCCCCACCTCTCAGCACGAGCATTCCTTTAAGAGAGACAAGGTCCTCGCTGACATCTCTCTTTCGAGAGTTCCATCAAAACCCTGCACCTGCCCGGTGTCCTCTCCTTGGCCACCGGTTACCACGGAAACGAGGTACTATGGCAACACAGGAAGGAGAGGAACAGGCATCCCGGGCCCTTCCTCTTTCCTGGAATCGAGGCAGCTACGGGGCTGAGAGAATGTGGGCTCTCGGCTGCCAGGGGGAGGGGCCCAGAGCACCCACAACCCCACCTGAAGACTGGTGCCCACCCCCAGCCCCCGGGCCCGCCCGCTCTGGAACCGAGAACACAACGTCCACAGTGCGAGACGGGAAGGACAAAAAGATGTTTATTCAAATGAGCGAGCAAGATCAGCAGGCCACCTGGCCAGTGTGGCTCAGTGACTGAGCGTCGACTCATGACCCAGGAGGCCCCAGTTCGATTCCCGCTCAGGGCACAGGCCCGGGCTGGGGGCTCCATCCCCAGTGGGGGGCGTGCAGGAGGCAGCCGGCCCATGATTCCCTCTCATCATGGATGTTTCTCTCTCCCCCCCTCCCCCTTCCTCTCTGACACCAATAAAAACACATTTAAACAGAAAGATACGTGAAGCCCTAAGCACGGCGCAGTTCTGACACACGGCAGCATCTCGGTGCGCGTCTGCGCCGGCGTCAGTGGTGCCGGATCGGTGTCTCGGTTTCGTCCGCCTCTCTGCCCCCGGCCTCCTGCTCCCCGTTCAGCCCCTGACCATCTCCATCTCCGTGTCTCCCACACCCTCCGCCGGTGTTTGTGGTACCCACCCCACCCTCCCGAGGCCTCCCTGCTCCTCTCCCTCTCCCCCTCGTCCCTCCCTCCTCCTGATGGCGGACCCCCGTCGCTCTCAGGATGGAGCTGCGGGGAGAAAGGGTCCCGGTGCTGCCGCCCTGCAGGCTCTGCCCCGTATGCCATGCTTCCTCCTCCCCACGCCCCGAGGCCTCCCTGTGGGCGGGCTCAGGCACGATGCCAGCACAGGGGCCTCAGGAAGAGGTCCCAGCACCGGCCACCATGGCGAGTGCCCTGCCGTCTTCTGTAACCCGTGGGTGCCCATGGCCCCGAGACCTGTCCTTGCGCCCGCAAGGACACACGTTCTCCCCGCCGCCCGGGTCTCTGGGAAGCGGGGAAGAAGCCAGGCCGTCAGACACGGCGCTGCCTGCGCTCCTCCGGGCGGGCAGGTTGGGGCAGCCCGAGAGGCAGGCAGGAGCCCCTTCCACCCTGCGGACAGGTGTCCCCTCGGAGAGGGGGGCATCCCCAGACACGGGTCTGCCCCCCGGGGGTGGGCGCTGGCCAAGCCGCCAGTTCCAGAAAAGTCTCTTCTCGCCAAAGCAGCTGCATGCTGCCTCCTGTTCCACGCACGGCACCTAACACATGCCGCGGCCGTACCTTCGGGAGAAAACCCCGGCGTGCCTGCATCAGACACCGCGGCCCGGCCGGCTGCTCCGGGAAAGACACGGGCGGGCCCTCCCGACGCCAGGCTGACAGCCAGCCCAATGGAGGGGGGGGGGGGGCACGGGGGGCTGTTTTCCAAACAAGAATTGAACGTTTGTCACTTTTGCTGTTTAATTGTGACCCAAGAGGGTCGCTAACGCTGCGCGGTCTGTCGGCGGCGCCCGCTTAATTCCGATATTAAAGAGGCGCGTTCGCCATATAGTTACCAGGGAGCAAGCGTTTAAGCCTCGATAAATAACATTTTTTAAAAATAATAAGGGTCTGCGATGCACAGATCCCATCTCCCCGCTCGTTCTGGAAGAAAACATGTTAATTATCTATTGACACGCACGGCGCACAGAGCACCACCCTCCTCCGCGATGGATGGGCGGTGGGCGCCGGTTAATTAGAAGCCGGCGGAGTGTTTCGAGTGTGTGCGGGCGCGGGCGGCCGGAGCGGCCTGGTTGTCAGAACTCTCCGGATGTCTGTTTAATAGCCACTTGGCGCTTAATTAGAGCGAGACAGCGGAGCTCCCTCCACCCGGGGCACGGCGTGTCCCCTCCCCGCACCCCCCCCCCCGCCCCCTGTGACACCGCTTCCCCCATCACACCCCACCGGGTACCGGGAGCTCCCCAGGACCACGCACCTGCCCTGAGTTATTTCTTTATTAGGGTGGTTAGTGTTGTTTTAAATCCTCCCCCGAGGATATTTCCCCACGGATTAGAGAGAGTGGAAGGGAGCGGGAAAGAGAGAGAAACATGGATGTGATGAGGTGGACCAGGGCCGGGGCTGGGGAGGAGCCTGCAGCTGAGGCTCATGCCCTTGACTGGAATCAAACCCTGGACCCTTAGGTCTACAGGCCGACGCTCTATCCACTGAGCCACGCCGGCCAGGGCCCCGCTGGGAGTTTGGAGGCCTGGAAGGGACCGTCAGACTCCCGCTGCAGGGGTGCGGCCCAGTCAGAGGCAGGGACACGAGAAGCAAAGTCCTCATCACGACCTCCAAGGCTCTCCTCCGACTTCCTCCTCCAACGGGGTCACCCCACCCCACTCACGTCTAAATCCCTGGCTGGGCCGCCCCAGCCCCATTTCCTGCCATAGAGACACCATAAACCACCCCATCCTCCCCGCCACATGCCCCCGCTTCCCAGAAGCCTCCGGGGCCGCTCAGCCGTCCCCGCCCCTCCGCTCCTGGGCGGGCTCCTCTGCCTGAGGCGCCGGCACAGGCAGAGGTGGGTCAGGCAATCCAAAGGAGAGGTCGGCCGGGGGCGGGCTCCCTGGTCAGGAGGGGGTCCGGGGGTGAGCTCTCCTCCTGGTGCCCCACAGCCCCGAGGCCGGGGCTGCGTGCTTCCAGGGGCCCCCAGGGCCCTCTGCAAACCGTCTCCTTCGCCCCAGGGATCAGGGATCTCCGGACTGGTCCCTCCTCTGCCATCTGGTCCCCCATCCAGCCACTCGCTCCCACGCAGGCCCTCCATCTGGCTCCCCCTCCTCCAGGGAAGGAAAACAGAAAGTTCTGGAAGTGCCCTCAACCACTCACAGCTGGGGACAGAGTCCCTGGGAGCCTGGGAGAAGGAAGGAGCCGGCCACGCTGATTGCATTGCCCTTGGCAACCGCACGTCCCCGCGGCTGGTCGATACGACAGCCTCCCTGGGACGCGGGTCCCTGAAGTGCCAGGGGAAATCTATGTCCTTCTCGGGGGCAGCACGTCCCCTCCCGTCTGTGGGCAGCTGGAGGGATACAGCCCAGCTGGAAGGGGGCAGAGCCCGCGCCCGCAGCCTGGCAGCCTGCACCACCGCCTCTGGGCACCCCCACGCCAGCGCCTCTCGGCCCCGGGACCGCGGTGCCCTCCACACTGAGTGGCGATGTTCGCTTCAGTCTCGCTTCCTCCCGGGCCTCCCACCCGGACAGCCAGCACTCAGCGGGCCCCTCCCCATGCCAGGCCACCAGCATCAGGGAGGAATGCAGGCCTGGGGGGGCTTTGGCTGGAGTGAGAGCAGCGGTGCGAGGCTCCGGCAGACAATGCGGACAGCGGGTCGCCGCTCTCCGATGTGCCATCCAGGCCCTGATCCTTTGTCGGCGTGGAAGGAGGACAAAGCAGGACGGATTAGCTCACCCCCCCGCCGGCCGCGAGACGGGAGCCTGAGGCTCAGCTCCCCGGACTCCGGGCCTGCGGAGGTCGGGGGCTCGCCGTGTCCGGAGCCGGCACAGCACGGCTCCATCACGGGCAGCTGGCCGAATGGGCGGCCGGGCGGGGGGCGTCCCCGCGGGGGTGTTTCCATTTCCGCCCCGTTGTGCGGCCAGATGAAGCCGCAGTGGCCCCACTCCCCACCCGCCGGAGGTGGCGGCGGCTTCAATGGCGTCTTGGCGCTCTCAGATAATTCAGAGGCGTCGGGGTCCTGCCTGCTGGGGCCCGGCCTCGGCTGCGATCAGTCACTGCCGGCCGCCGGGGGCCGTGCGAGGCCCCGGGCCCCCTCACGCCTTCCCGATCGGGCTCCGGTGTCTCGGAAAATATTGCCGGGATTTATTTATCTAATCGCGTTAGGGAGGCGGAGAGTTATGGTGCGGTCAGCATTCTCCCCGCGCCCTCCCCCTCGCCCTTTGTCTGAGGCTCTGCCCCGAGGACCAAGAGGGCTAATGCGATCACACGCTGCCTGGGAGAGGGTAATCCGCGAAAAATGAAACAAGGGCCCTTCCCCTGCCGTGCTGTCCACTCAGCCACCTTCTCCTGCAGCCACCGACCCGACACCGCATGGGAGCGCACACACATACACACACTCACACACACGTGTACACACACAAACACACACGCAGAGAAACAAGCACACGTACATACACACAGAGAACACATGTACATACGCACGTGGGCGCGCGCGCACACAGGCGGGCATTCGATGCCGCTCTCCCGGGTCCTGACGTCATCTCCCAGGTGAACGCTGCCTCTCTCTCGGAGCACCAGCCCTTCGGAAATCTCTGGAGCCGCGGTCGGCAAACTCATCCGTCCACAGAGCCAAACATCCACAGGACAACGACGGACGTTCCTTTGGAGAGCCACATTGTTTAAACTTCAACTTCTTCTAACGCCACTTCTTCAACACTGACTCACCCAGACAGTGGTATTTTGTGGAAGAGCCACATGCAAGGGGCCAAAGAGCCACATGTGGCTCTCGAGCCGCAGCTTGCCGTGGTCGGCTCTGGGTGAAAGCAAACACTCTGAATGTGAATCACAACTGAACACGGGGCTGCCTCCCCGCTGGGCCTGCGTGTGGGTTTTGGGGGGGTCTTACCTCGTATCGCTACCACGAAGACCTGGGTCCATGGATGAATGAGTTTGCCGACCACGGGCCTTGGCTGACTGGCTCCTTGGCATTCCCGGGCCCCTCACACCATGCCTCGCTCTCCCATTCGCCGTGGGGTGCGCGTGAGGATGGGCAGGACGGCGCCGCACACTCTGGGGATGTTCCCTCGTGGGCGCAGGGTGCGTGCAATGGAACTAGCAGGGAAGGGCGACCCACCCCGGACACCGGCAGAAACACACACTGTTGTACAATCCCCGACACACGGTTCATTAGACGCCAACGTGTAGGTCAACCTATAGACAACAGCACAGCCTGAACACAGCATCCACCTATGAACCAGGAATGATACATACAACCTGAGGCTGCAGGACACCAGGACGGTGTCCAGAACCGACCGGCTGAGACGCAGCTGTGCAATGATCTGATTTAGACGCACGGCAGAACTAAACCCAGAGACCATGTAAGTGGTTGATGGTGTTTGTGCAGGCCTCCGAGGGGGGCGTTGGCTGGAGTGAGAGCAGCGGCAGTGAGAGGTCAAGCTGGTGACTCATTTTGGGGGTGAGGACAGTGGCTTCTGGGGAGCTGGCCATGCTCCATTTTCTTAAAATATATTTTTGCTGATTTCAGAGAGGAAGGGAGAGGGAGAGAGAGATAGAAATATCAAGGATGAGAGAGAATCATGGATTAGCTGCCTCCTGGGGATCAAGCCCACAACCTGGGCATGAGCCCTGACTGGGAATCGAACTGTGACCTCCTGGTTCATAGGTGGATGCTCAACCCCTGAGCCACGCCAGCCAGGCCATACTCCGTTTCTCAATCTGGGTGCCAGTTATAAAAAGGTCCCAGGCCCCAAAAGACAAAATTTTGTATTAGTGCATTAGGGGAAGGGCTTTCTCGGCGTCAGAGCCTCTGACGGGATGGGCAGTGCGTCCGAGGTCATTGGAGACGCTCAAGTAAAGAGATCAAGAAGACACTTTGCCCAGCCCTAGCCGGTGTGGCTCAGTGGACAGAGCGTCAGCCTGCGGACTGAAGGGTCCCAGGTTCGATTCCGGTCAAGGGCACATGCCCTGGTTGCAGGCTTGATCCCCAGTGGGGGGCATGCAGGAGGCAGCCAATCCATGATTCTCTCTCTCCCTCTCCCTTCCTCTCTGAAACCAACGTTTAAAAAAATTTTTTTTGAAAAAAGAATTAAAGTCAAGAGGGAAAAAATTAGCCCGCACTATTGGATCAAACGTTTCATTCACTCACCCCTAACGCCTGGGCAGGGTCAGACCCAATGATTGCTTGGCTGTGTGTTTCCCCGGGGCCGGCGGATCCCACCCCTGATGGAAATAAAGCATTTGGGACAGCACGCGGCCCAGAGGCGTGAACACCAGGCAATTAACATTGACCTTGGGGCGAACGCCCTGCTCCGGAGACACAGGGTCTCTGAGCCGGGCTGGAGCCCCGAGGGCGGTGCCGATGAGCTGGGGGGGACGGCGCAGGTTATTGGTTTGGCCAGTCCCCATGACTTATTGCAGCTGCCCCCGGCCAGGGACCAGCGAGGGAGAGGATAAAGAATCATCGCATCGATTTTCCCGGCACGCGAAACCGGCGATGGTATTTCCAGGCCCAACCTTTCTGAAATTACATTACGTTGAGCTCCGGTTGTCCATTTGTTGAAAAATCGCCTCCATCCGACTTTCCGCTCGGTGAGTGAAGGAGGCCGCGGAGCGGGGTCCCCCGTGGCATGGGGTGACGCGGCGGCTCTCGGCGGCGTTCCTGTCCCCTCCGGCACGTTCCGCCGGCCGGCTGCGGAGCGACCCTGTGGTTGGGCAGCCAGTCTGGCTGAGCTCATTCTAACGTGGTCGCAGCTGGAGGGGTTTGGGGGAATAGGAAGGATGGTCGGAGTAAGCCACGGCCCCGCCATCCCGCCGGCCATGGCGCTGCCGTTCCCAATAGTGTAGCGAATGCGCATCTACTGCTCCGGAAAGGTGCGTGTGGTGTGTGCTTACGAGGGGGAAGCAGGTGGCAAACGTCTTTATCGCGTGGTCCCATTTTCATTGGGGGGGACACCTCTCCCCCCTCTCTCCCTTCTCTCTCTCTCACACACACAATCTTGGGTTACGTGGACACAGGCGAGTCCCCAGACCGAAAGAGCTACACTGAAGCACAGAGTCCAGGAGAGCATGACCAAGACCAGCCAGCCCCCTCCCGAGCAGAGTGAGGACACTGGAGACCGATCCCAAATCGCTCCAATAGGAACTGGAAGCACTGGGCGCTTTCCCGATCGGAACAGAGAGACCTGGTGTCCTAGCCCGGGTGGAGGGTATGAACAGTCCCCGCCCGGGAGAGGGGGTGCAAGGACAGGGGGCCGATGTGAGCCCTTTGCCCTTCACAGACAGGCACTGCCTCGCTGCGTGGCCGCTGCCACGCCCAGCTCTGTGCCACGGTCTTATCACGTGCCTCTGTGTGTGTATGTGTGTGTGTGTTTCCCCTCTGTCTCTGTCACCCCGTCCCTTGTTCTCAAGCAGAACTAAAGCACATTTGGTGCGTTTATTGCGTGCGGTTCGTAGATGCTCTCTGCCCTGCTCTCCCTTTAATAAGCTCAGAAGGCTCCGGGCCTACAAGCAGACAGCTGCCTCCTCAAATTGCTTTTTCCTTGTTTGGGCTTCCGATCGATTCCAGGAGTGCGGGGTCAGTGGAGCGCACCCCCAGCCCCGGGGCGGACTGGGGGCTGTTGGTGTGGTGATACCGAGGGCAGGGTGCACACACACACACACGTACACACACACACATACACAGGACGTGTGCTGGCAAGAATGGGCCTTCCCCATCATGCCTCCTCCTGGCCACAATGGCGGGGAAGAGCCGGGGAGGGAGAGAGTCTCATCTGTTTGAATATTGCTTCCGCACTCTTCCCGGAAGTCAGCACACCTCCCCTCAGCGGCCGGTGGACGGGGAGCGCAGACCACGGTGCCAAGGAGGCTCGGCCGGCACCCCGAGGTGCCCGTTGCGGGCGGCGACAGGGACAGGGCGTTGTCCTCTGTTCCGGGGTGCGGGCCGGCCCCACGCCGCTGCCGCCATCGCGAGGCTGCTTCCTGCAGACAGAGCTCCCGTGGCCGCTCTTCCCTGCTCCTTAGCAGGGATCGGGAAACCCCGTGGCGTTCATTAAGCCGTTTCCGTGCTGCTCAGCAACATCCTCCCTTTGAAGGCCAGCTCCGGCGGCTGCGAGGTCAAAGCGATGTGTCACCATTACGAGGGATCCTCTCCCGCGTCCCTTCCGCTCCCATACCTCCCGGCGGGCAGGGGGGATGCATGTCCCCCAGACCCAGGGGCCTCGTCGGAATATTGGCCAGGGTTGTGCTCGGCTCCACGCAGACGCCTGGCTGGGGACGGGGCCAGAGAGCCGCAGCCCTGCGCACGGGAGCCGGTGACTCCCGACCCTGCCTGGGTGTGCTTTTATGACTTTCATATCCTTGAGGTTATTTAAGAGAAGATGAGATATGACAGGTGCTGGGGTTGGCAAAAGCGGCGAGTTGATTGCATTGCGGGCTGCCAGTGGGAGCCCACCGCCCCGGCCCCCGCCCCCAGCGCTGTCAGCACATTTACAAGTGTTGGGCTGGCTGCTGTCCTCGGCACTTCTCCCTGGCCCGCTGAGCAAACTTGGGGAGCAGACAGGTGGGGCTGGGCATGTGTTTCCTGGGGACCAGCCTCTCTTTCACGGGGTCTCCAATCCCTTCCCCCCAGCTCACCCCATCTCAGTGCACAGAGCTCAGACAACCCTAACTCATTCCCACTCCTCAGCATCCGGTGATGGGCTTAGCCAAGTCTAGCCAATCGGAGCCCATCTTCCGGCCTGAGTGATTCAGGAACAGTCATGTGACTCCCTCTGGGCCAATGAGAGCCTTCCCTGGGGGTTTTGGACGAGCTATGAGAAAGAAGTTCCCGCCCAGGGCCACCCTGTCTGCGGTGGGCAGAGCCTGCATCCTGGTAGAACCCAAGGTTAACAGCAGCTCAGGGCAGAGATGGAAACGAAACGCTGAGGACGCTGTTTAACTCCTGGATGCAGCCCTTCCTGAGGCCTCTCCCACAATCTTTGGTTAAACCGAGGCCATACGTGTCTTTGGAGGACGTCATAGTGACTTGGGCCTCCTTTTTCCTGTAAGCCGAGGGGCACAGGGAATGTCCCCCCAACTGTAAGGCCTGTCCCCCGAGCTCCCTACAACCGCACCAACCCCCCGAGTGTGCCATTAGCTTGTTGCTTCTCTAGAATGCAGTTCCTTAAACTCTCATTGGCACTTGAATCTGCCTCTCAAGGTCTGCTCCTTGGGGCCCGGATGAAATGAAAGGACTCCGGAGAAGCATTGAGCACCGTGCCTGGTTCCTGGCTGCTGGGTACTGTTCTTACTGCTGCTGCTGCGATGAAGCCAGGTGCCAACTTCCTGACACCCAATCCTGTGCCCTTCCAAACGCCCCAGTGTCTGGCGTGTACCCCAGGTGACCCCAGAACTATTTTAATTGTTAGGCATCATAGTAACTTTTTAAAGCTGTGGAGTTATGACAGCAGAGTGCTGTTTTTTGTGAATGGTCATGGTCATCAAGTTTATTTAAAAAATAAATGTCTTGCCCTAACCAGTTTAGCTCAATGGACAGAGTGTCAGCCTGCGGACTGAAGGGTGCCAAGTTCGATTCCGGTCAAGGGCATGTACCTTGGTTGCAGGCACATCTCCAGTAGGGGGTGTGCAGGAGGCAGCTGATCGATGTTTCTCTCCCATCAATATTTCTGACTCTCTATCCCTCTCCCTTCCTCTCTGTAAAAAATCAATAAAATATATATTTTTAAAAATAAAAAATAAAAATAAATGTCTTCGGATTCTGAATCTGAGTCACCCTTTTCAGTCCAGGATAACCAAAGCTTCATGCAGATACAGCCAAAACCATGGTGCTGGTAGCTGACAGAAAATCCTGAATCCCCCTTTTCCCCCCCACACCGCCCACCGGCCCAAAGTGTCCATGCACACAGCTTTATGGTCATGGGGCCCCGGGCAGACAGAAGCCCTGACCCAGAGTGCCCTCGATAGCCACTATCGTGCCCCCTGATGCTGACTCCCAGCTCTGCAGTCCCTGGACGGAGGGAGGGAGGGGGTGAGCCATGGGCTGAGAAGAGACGTGTGGCCTCTACTTCACAGAGCAACTGACCTAAGACAACCGGGTAAATCGCTGTTTCCAAATCCAAGTTCATTGATTAAAAAGGAACACTAGCACCCCGGCTGGCGCGGCTCAGTGATGGACCGTTGACCTATGAACCAGGAGGTCACGGTTCGATTCCCGGTCAGGGCACAGGCCCAGATGGCAGGCTCATCCCCAGTGTGGGGCGTGCAGGAGGCAGTCGATCCATGATTCTCTCTCATCATGGATGTTTCTGTCTCTCTCTCTCTCTCTCCTTCCCCCTCTCCCTCCCTCTCTCTGAAATCAATAAAAAAATATTTTTTTTAAATAATAGTAACACATTCTAAATAATTGGAGGAAAAGAATAAAAAAAAAAAAGAGACATATAAATATCACGCTCCCACTACACCAGCGTAAATAAAGCACATCTCAGCGAGGTTACTAAACGCGGGGGAAGCGGGAGGCGATTGGCTCTGTTTCTCCCCGGCTCCCTGATCACACGCACATTTTTCATCAACAGCTTTACATCTGCCGCTGCCGTCCCACCACACTGGCTCGGTGCGAGTATGGCCCACGTGGAGTCTTTTGAAACGTGTGTAATGGTGGAAAAACAACCCGTGGAAGGTGATGGTTAGCAGGCTGTTCTCCAAAGGACACACATTTGTAACTATTTTCCCTCTTTTCTGCGTCCAGTGAGGCTAGAGAGCGGGTCTAATCCCTGAGTAGAGGCGGCTGGGGATTGAGAAATAAGAGACAAGCCGAAACTGGTGTGGCTCAGTGGATAGAGCGTCGGCCTGCGGTCTGAAAGGTCCCAGGTTTGATTCCGACCAAGGGCATGTACCTTGGTTGTGGGCACATCCCCAGTAGGGGGTGTGCAAGAGGCAGCTGGTCGATGTTTCTCTCTCATCGATGTTTCTAGCTCTCTATCCCTCTCCCTTCCTCTCTGTAAACAATCAATAAAATATTTTTAAAAATTAAAAAGTAAACCCACAGAAAGCAATGGTGCACATATGCGATGGAACATTGCTCAGCCTGTAACACGAAGGAAATTCTTCCACGGGCTTCAGCGTGAAGGGAACGGAAGGACGGTGCCCTCCGTGAATCAGTCCGTCACAAAGACGTGTGGTGCCCGGGTGAGGAAAGCGGGCAGTCAGGCTCGGAACAGGAAGCAGGCGGGCCGGTGTCAGGGCTGGAGAGCAGGGCAGGGTTCCTCGGGGGCGGTGTTTGGGGATCTGCTGTCCTCCGAGGCCCGTGGCTGACAGCATCGCCATGTCCGAGTGGAGGCTGTTGGGAGGATGACTTTTATGTTGTGTGCAGTCACTGTTGTTGTTGCCAAAATAACAAAGAAATCTCCCATGCAGACATTCCCACGCCCATACATACTGTATCATCCGCAAAACACGGTCCAGGGGGTCTGTTTTCTGCTAGGTTTATTTTGGCACAATTAAGCATTCTGGGCTTTAGGCCCACAGGGCGATTAGAGGCTCCAGGGAGCTGCAGAGAATTACCTGGGGGATAGACTCAGAGAGCTGGTCCTGGGGAAGCCCGGTGGCTAGGAAAGGACTCGGCTGTTAGAATACAGACACAGAGCCACAGCCGCCGCCCCGGCCCTCAGGGACCCCGAGAGGGACCGCAGGAAGCTCGGAGCTGAAGGTCATGCCAGCCCCTCGGCTTCTCCATCCACCTTTGGAGTCGGGCACTCCCACGTGACCCTCCGTGCCTCGGTTTCTCCCTCTGGGCCTGCCGGGGCTGAAGAGTCCTTCATCGTTCACCCTGAATGAGTCCCTTCTCTGGGTTTCCTTGTCTTGGCTCCTCTTCCCGTCGTTTGTCTCGGGAACATCTTGCAAAAACTAAAAGGATCCGCCCCGCACGTTCCATCTGGTGCCCTCCTGGAGGCGGTCCAGGTCCTGGCGCCCGGGGCGGCGGATGCATATGCATGGGCTGAGAAGGCTGTCCGGCCTCCCGCGGTGCCATCGCGGCCTGTCACCAAATGTGCCCAGGCCAGCCCCGCGGCCTCGGCGCCCCCCTCCCGGCCCGCCGGCCCCAAATCGCCACTGCGCTGTCGGCCGGAATGAGCGGCGCTCGGCAGCCCCCAGCCCGGTGCGCACAGCGCCGGCCACGGACCCCGAACGCCTCACGCTCAGACCCCGCGCTGTCAGTCACCCAGTGACCTTCCCCGCCCAGCCACAGCGAGGGACCGGCGACTCAAACAAGACCCCCACCCCCACCCCCATCCTTCAACCTGAACCCGGTGCCCGCGCCAGCTCCCCGCCTGGCGTGCACTGCGGATTAAGGTCTTAAACATAAATCCCGCCGTTAGCTCGTGAATAGCAGATTACGCTGCGGGCGGATGCCGGGAAGCAGACTTCAGGCAGGGGGCCCTGAGTGCCGGGAGCTCTCTCCCCTAAAGACGGATAACTCGGCGAGTGGTGTGGGGTGCTCCACGTGTTACTATTTTGCCATCAATGTTCTGTCACGCTGCACCAGTCACAATGATTGCCCTGCCAGAGTGGCTCAGTGGGTTGAGTCTGGGCCTGTGGGCCTTAGGGCTGCCAGTTCGATTCCTGGTCAGGGCACACACCTGGGCTGTGGGGTCAATCCCCGGTCAGGGCATTTGCAGAAAGCAACCAGTCGATGTATCTCTCTCACCTCTCTCTCCTCTCTCTCTCTCCCACACACACACTCTCCTCCCACCCTCCTTCCCTATCTCTAAGCATTTGCTCAGGTGAGGATTTTTAAAAACAAATTATTCGGTCCTGTAATTTTATGGGAGCAGAGCAGTCAATTATTGTGTTGCATTTGCTTTGGCATTAAAGCGTGACTCTATTCAATGAAAACATTTATAATGTACAATTTTTGCTGCCCTGTTCTGGCACGTCTTCATTATTTTTAATGAAGAGGAGGCATCACTCTACAGGCGTTACCCGGGTGTCTGTAATTCCCAGCTGGCTCTGGGCACTTCCTGGGTGTGAGGTGCTGCCAGGGAATTGGGGTGAATCACACATGACCCCTGAGCTCACAGGGTCAGAGGGAGGCAGTGTGTCTACACAGTAGCCCAGACTCAAGGCCAAGTCAGCGCTGTGCGAGGGTGGGGGGACAGAGAGACACTGGAGGCCTGCTTGGAGGAGGAGGCACGTCCGTGGAGGCTTGAAGGCAGAAGCTAAGCTTGGTGCGCAGGGGCTGGGGGCAGCCACGAAGACCCCTTATTCCAACCCCCTCTGGTTGCATTAGCTGAGGCACAGAAAGAGGACAGACCTCTCCAGGTGGCATATTAATGTCCAATTTGTAACTCATCTGACGCGGGCGGTGGAAATTAAAGGGCTGGCAGCAGGGAGGGATGGCACAGCATGATGGGGAGGCTGGGCCGTGGGGCTGTGCCCTTGCCCAGAAAGGACCGCTGAGGCCAATCCAGGGTCCTTGAGGGGGGCCCCAAGACCCTGCAAACACCCCCCGCACCGCCGTAGGTCTGCCAGCTGGCTGCCTCCTCTGCTGGCCAGAGGCAGGGGCCCCTCCAGCTGGACGGCCACGGCCCCTGTCCTGGGTGGTCCTTCGCCAGCAGCTCGCCCGGCTCTGGGCCGAGGTCCCCTCCCTTCTCCCGAGCACGCTGCGGCCTGGGGCGGCCCTCTGGCCCCGAGGCCGTGACTCCCGGTGGGCGGGCTCCTCTCCCAGCTCCCGGGACCCTGAAGACCTGAGGTGACTCTGGGGCTGGGGGGAGGAGACCTGCTCCAATGCTGTCACTTGACAGACAGGGGACCTGAGGCCCACTCTGTAATCCCCTACACCGTGGGTCTCCCACAGACCGGCCTGAGCCCGCCACAGCCTCAGGCTGGAGGGGCCGGGCCCCGGGATTGCTCTTTGTCAAGCAAACGCAGCCCCACATGCTGAGCGGTGTCCCCGACACCTTCCAGATGGCTAACCACACCCACCCACGGAGCCCCCCACCCCCTCCAGCCTTCCCCAGCCCCGGGTGCCCCCTGGAGACTTTACCCCCGCAGGGCGCATTAACCCCACCCACCAGTCACCCCTCCCTCCCTCCCTCTCTCCCTCCTTCCCTTCTGTGCCCTGGATGAAGCGATGACGCGATGGAGTGACAGCCGGGGGCCAGCGCCCAGCGCGGCCAGACAGGCAGCTACGGGCGCAGACACGCGCCTCGGGGCGAGCTCCTGTTTAAAACTCCCTTTCATATATTTTTAATAAAACAACTGATACACATTCAAAACCAACTTCATAAATCAAACATTATTCCACGGCTGCGGCTTCAAGGTTCCCGGGCGCGGGCCGGGGAGCGGGGCGGGGGCCGCGGAGCCTGAGGTTCCCTGAAAGGTTTATTGGATTCCACGGTCCCTTGAGGGGAAGCCCTTAAACGTCGGAGCAATTATAGTCTAACAGCGCTCCCGGCCCTGGGCCGGGCCTCGGCTTGACAGAGATAAGGAACTGGAAGTTGCTCAGTCAATACCGGGCTATTAATCTCTGTCGCCCGCTGTCACCGCGGAGACCGTGTCGGCGCCGACCCCGGCGGAGGCCCTCGGCGGTGGTGTCCGGAGGCCAGCGCGGCCGTCAGCCTGTCAGCCGGGGTTTGTCACCCCTCACTCCCCGGGAGGACTCCCAGATCTCTATCCGGCCGAGCTGGCGCCCTTCCAGGCTGCGGGCTGCGGGGCCTGAAACCCGGTGAGGAGTGAGCACAGTCCCCTCCTGCGGGCGACCTGGCAGGGGCGTCAGCTGTCCCTCCTCCTGACCCCAGCAAGGTCAGGTGCGAGCGGCAGAGGCAGTGTTTACCTATGCAAATGAAGGGTGACTGCCACCCTGTCTGCACCCATTGGATGGGGGGTGCTCCCTCCTCCCTCAGTGGATCCTCCTCCTCCTCGACCTTGAAAGAAACCCAAGGAATTGTGTGGAGGAGAAGCTGATAAAAATCCTAGTGAGAAAGAAACCGGGGAGAGTGAGGTGGCACCCAGCTGAGCAGCCAGCCCCACCCTTCCCGCCACGGGGTGGGGGGTCCCACGCCTGCTTCTGCCCCCTGCGCCCCGGGTGGGGGAAAGCCATGCTGGTGGGCGCCCGTCCCCAAGCTCAGGGTGCCGTCAAGGCTGAGTTAAAGTCATGCTTTAGCGCCAAAGCAAATAAAAGACCTGGCTCTTCTGGGACACCGTGTCCTCAGCCAGGGCTGAGCCGGCCTCTGCCCTCCAGGGCCTGGCAGACGGGGCCTCGGACCCGGAGCCCGGCACTGCCTCCGTGTGCCATGGGCTCCTTCCCGTGCCTCCGCCCGGTGAGAAATAAAACTTCTCCAAGGCCTTCAGCCCTCTCTCCCATGGCCCGCAGGCCCTGCCCAGGGGCTGGGCTGAAGTCCTTCTGCGACTTCTCCTGGGCAGACAGTGGCTCCGGGAGAGACGGGCCGGACGGGCAATACAGCGGCCACGGGCGGCCACATGGCTTTGTCAATGAATGAAAAGCCAATTAAAAACCCAGCCCAGCCGGCGTGGCTCAGTGGTCGCGTGTCAATCTAGGAACCAGAAGGTCACGGTTCCATTCCCGATCCCCAGCAGGAGGCAGCCGGTCCATGATTCTCTCTCATCATTGATGTTTCTATCTCTCCCTCTCCTTCCCTCTCTGAAATCAATAAAAAAATTTTTTTTTTTTTAAATCCAGTCCCTCTATCACGAGAGCCACGTGCTCCCGCGTGACAGAGGGGAATTTCCCCAGGGACGGAAATTCCCAGAGGGTAATTTCTTCCTGGACCCTCGGGTGTACCAGCCACCCACAGGCCCTCGTTCTAAAATATGAGGATCCGTTGGAGAAAAACCCCCATCTTAAGTCACATGGGTGGACATTCAGCTGACGCCAAACTAACAGGAAATTTGTCTTTGAGAGAAAATAATCTTTCTAAATAATATTGTTCATGCCCTAACCGGTGTGGCTCAATGGATAGAGCGTCGGCCTGCGGACTGAAGGGTCCCAGGTTCAATTCTGGTCAAGGGCATGTACCTTGGTTGTGGGCACATCCCCAGTGGGGAGTGTGTAAGGAGGCAGCATGCTTCTCTCTCATGGGTGTTTTCAATTCTCTATCCCTCTCCCTTCCTCTCCGTAAAAAATAAATAAAATATATTTTAATAATAATAATAATAATAATAATAATAATACTATTCATAGGCAGCATTTCTCGCACAATCATTAATCACAGGATGCACAGCTGAGCACGCACACACTATCTCACTCATTTCTCACCATCACCCTACAGCACAGACGCCCCATTTTACAGACACAGAAACTGAGGCCTAGAGAAGTTGGATGGTTTTGCCCAGAGTCGCCCAGCACGTAAGCGGAAAAGATGAAGACCTGGACCGATGTGTAGTGAGAATGTGGGTTTATAGGCCACCTCGTGGGATCATAATCTTTTTGCGTTTGAATGAGGGAACTGAAAATCCAATAGAGAAAAATGTCAAAGGAGAAATTAGCTTCTATAATAACTTCTAAATGGCTCGGCTGAGCAGCTCTCCGAAGACCGGATGATGGAAGACGCGGCCGGTGTTTCCTTCGGCAGTCGGCGATGGCCTTTGTCTGCAGGCGCGTTTTCTCTCCCCCCTGCCCTTGGGGCTGAGACCAGGGCTGGAGGCCCGGCAGGAGAGACGCGGGTGCCGGCTGGGGATGGGAGTGGGTAAGGCGTCTTTGGCCTGGAAACATGTCAGCCCCCATGGCAACCCTCCCCAAGGACAGCCCTCGGGGAGCCAGGCCAGACGGCACCCCTGCTTCCAGCGGCAGCTGTGGGTGGGGCCCAGGCCGGCCCCCGTGCCCACACCCATAAATCAGCCCTCCAGCCTGCTCCACGATCGCAGCTCATCTCTTTCAAGCAACTCTGAGGAAAAATGGCTCCATCTGCTCACCACAAGGTAATAAATAACGTGGAATTGGAGCAAAATGGATAGAAAGCAATTTTTGAAAGATGAATTTCTGAAAGAATTGGCCACCATTTGTGCACCTCTCCTGGTGCCGGAAATGGCTGCCTGAGACCCTGCCAGGCCTGGGGGCTGGAGGAGCCATTAATGGGAAAGGAGAGAGGGAGAGAGAGGGAGAGAGAGAGAGAGAGAGAGAGAGAGAGAGAGAGAGAGAGAGAGAGAGAATGCTTCTTGGTGAAGGGCTGGTCAGAAAGGCTCTTGCAAAGGACTTCCCATTACTGGCCCTCCCCTTTTCCTTATCATCTCCATCACCAAGTTCACATCACCACCATCACCATCATCACCACAATCATCATCACCATCACCATCACCATCACCACCACCATCACCATCACCACCACCATATCACCATCATCACCACAATCATCATCACCACCACCATCACCATCACCATCATCACTATCACCACCACCATATCACCATCATCATCACCACCACCATCACCATCACCATCATCACTATCACCACCACCACCATCACCATCATCACCACCATCATCATCACCACCACCATCACCATCATCATTACCACCATCAGTATATCACCATTGTCACTGCCATCAACACCATCACCACTATCCCTCATCACTATCACCACCACCACCACCATCACCATCATCACCACAATCATCACCACCATCACTATCACCATCATCACCACCATCACCATCACCACCACCATCACCATCACTATCACCACCATCACCATCACCACCACCACCATCATCACCATCATCACCACAATCATACCACCATCACTATCACCATCATCACCACCATCACCATCATCACCATCACTATCACTATCATCACCACCATCACCATCACCATCATCACTATCACCATCACCATCACCATCACCACCACCATCACCATCACCATCACCATCACCATCACTATCACCATCACCATCACCATCACCACCACCATCACCATCATCACCACAATCATCACCACCATCACTATCACCATCATCACCATCATCACCATCACCATCATCACCATCACTATCACCACCATCACCATCACCATCATCACTATCACCACCACCACCACCATCACCATCATCACCATCACTATCACCACCTTCACCATAACCATCCCCATTACCACCATCAGTATTATCATCATCACCATCACCATCATCACCACCATCACCATCACCGTGGTCACTCCCATCCACACCATCATCATCGTCACCACCACCATACGGTTAATTGGTTGGCTGTCTCGTTGAGGCCTTCTGATGTATCGGCATGGTGCAGAAATCTCTGTATCTTCATGTGAATTAGCTTCCTTCAAGTGTCCTTGAGGTCTGCCCTGACTGAACTCCACAAGTCTGCGAAACCCCTCCTGGGGCCTTCTCTCCGCCCCATCCTTTGTTTTCTTTTTCTCCGTCGCTTGTACCACCTTCTCACATAGTCAATCATGTACTTATTCTGGTCTTGTCTTCCATCTGCCTTCCCCACCTACAACAGGCGCCTCCACACTCCCTCTGCCTGCGGCCACAGGCGCAGCGAGGGCGGGCTCCGGGCGCTCTTAGGAGCGCTCGCCCAGGGAGGTGTAAGTCTTTCCCGAAAGAGAAAGGGCGGGAAGGGGGGGGGGGGGCGTTTCAGTAAGAGCCAGGGCGCATGGCTGGGCTTTGTCTCCCATTTCTCCCTCGCTCCTGGATCTGTGCCCACTCTCCCACTAGCCGAGGTCTGCCGGCCCCTCTCGCCAGGAACTCTCCCTCCGCATCCCGACCCCCCCGAATTAGACACCGTCCTGCCACGTTAGCGAGGGCGCGTGGACGGGACCTCCGACGCCGCCTCGCACACACGCCATCCTGCTCGCGGGCGAGAGAATGAAGGCGCAGGAGCTGACGTGGCCTCCTTCTGTGCAGGCCACTGGCCCCCAACATGCCCCACCCGCCCTTCTGAGCGGGTTCCCAACCGCAGCAGGCACCCACGGGCCCGACTTGGATCACATGAGGCAGGTGGTCCACGGCAGGGAAACCTGAGGCTCCTTCCGGGCCCCCTTTTCCCCATGAGAGCTCCCCCGTCGGCAAGATGGCTAGGCGCCCCCCTGGCGCACCGGGCTTCCTCCGGCCCCGGACCGCCCGGACGGATGCCAGGCCTGCGGGCGTTCCGTCCGTCTGCTCTTCACTCAGGCCGGGAGCAGAGGGACCCAGGGCAGAACCGGCGAGGTCAGCAGGAGGCAGGCTGAGGGGGCTCTGACACCACTCCAAGTAACCTGAGTTTTTGGTGCGTTTTTTTAATTTTTAATTTTAAAAATATCATATCGCCGACACCGGTCTGGCTCAGTGGATAGAGCATTGATCTGCAGACTGAAGGGTTCCAGGTTCAATGCCGGTCAAGGGCATGTACCTTGGTTGCAGGCACATCCCCAGTAGGGAGTGTACAGGAGACAGCTGGTCGATGTTTCTCTCTCATCTCTCATCGATGTATCTAGCTCTCTATCCCTCTCCCTTCCTCTCTGTAAAAAAAATCAATAAAATACATTTTTTTAAATAAATAAAAATATCGTATCACCCAGACAGTGCGGTTCAGTGGTTGAGCGTGGGCCTATGAACCAGGAGGTCACGGTTCCATTGGATTGCAGGCTGGATCCCCAGTAGGGGGCGTGCAGGAGGCAACTGATCCATGATTCTCCCTCATCATCGGTGTTTCTATCTCTCCCTCTCTCCCTTCCACTCTGAAATCAATTTAAAAAATAATAATAATGAGGAGGAAGTGTAGGCGAGCAAAAGAACCAGTAGGGCTTGGGGGTGAGGGAGGGAGTCTGGGGTGACTCACCAAGACCCCGCGTCCCGCGGAGAGAGGGAGCTGGGGTTCCTCTGGGAAGGGCGGTGGGGGTTGGGCGTGGGCGGCCTCCCGCCCCGCTGGCTGAGCACCGGGGAAGGTAATTGCACCAAACAGCTTGGCTCCCCGGACTCGGGGGGGGGGGGGGGGGTTTCTACATCCCGCCTGCGGGGGGCGGCGTGTCTCTGCAGCCTGTGCTGGCGGCACATAAACCTGCCAGCAGCCCGCACTCCGCGAGTGACCCGCACGGCTGTAAACACGCCTGCGGATGTCCCGCGTGAGTCACACGGAGCCCCAGCCTGAGCAGTGGGTGGGCCCAGGGAGCCGCGCCCAGCATCCGAACGCTGCCTCCTGGCCGGGGGGAGGTTGGTCTAATGGCTGAGTGGGGGTGTTTCCTGGGGAGTCCAGTTCTCAGAAGGCGGGGGGGGGGGGCAGCTTAGAAGCCTCAGGTGAAGCTCTGACTCCCAGGGGAGGCGTGCCCGCCGGGAGCTGCCTCTTGTGTGGAACATGGGCTCGGGTGGCTGGGTGCTCGGGCGGCGGCTGCCCCCTAAGGCGGGGACCCAGGACTTACGTTCTGTGCGGGCTGGCCCCTCCATGGGGAAGGGGTCCCCATGGAATTCTGCAGGAACGCCCTTCCTCACATCTCTGTAACATACACCCCCCTCTCTACGGCTCAGATACCGAAATCCCTGGAGGATTTGAGGAGCTTGAGAATAGAGGTCATTTAAAAAATATATTTTCATTGATTTCAGAGAGGAAGGGAGAGGGAGAGAGAGAGAAACATCCATGAGAAGAGAGAATCATGGATCTGCTGCCTCCTGCGCGCCCCCGACTGGGGATCCGAGCCTGCAACCCTGGGCAGGAGCCCTTGACGGGAATGGAACCTGGGACCCTCCGTCCGCAGGCCGACGCTCTATCCACTGAGCAAGCCGGCTAAGGCCAGAATAGAATTCTTGAGTTCAAGGCCCACCTGCATCCCCTGCCGGCGTGGTGACTGCCATGTGGCTCTAAGGGGTGGGGACGGCCAGTGCAGCCCAGTGTTCGAGTGTCGCCCCAGGATGAGTGCGTGAGGTCCCCAGTTCGATTCCCATTCGGG
The DNA here is from genome assembly GCF_014108245.1 of Pipistrellus kuhlii. Lineage (NCBI taxonomy): Eukaryota > Metazoa > Chordata > Mammalia > Chiroptera > Vespertilionidae > Pipistrellus > Pipistrellus kuhlii. The sequence continues at coordinate 30,249,963 of NW_023425482.1, forward strand.
GCCCACGCCCAGGTCACCAGCTCCATCCCCAGGGTGGGGGGCGGGTGCAGGAGGCAGCCTACGGATGTCTCTCTCCCCCTCTCCTTTCCTCTCTCTGAAATCAATACACACCTGCTGTTGAGTGTAAACAAAAACAACAGCGCCTTTCAGAAGTGTGGCCCAGCAGAATGCTCATGGTGAGAGGAGACGGGGAGCGCTGGTGCTCTTGGGGCGCCCACCCCCAGGATCAGCGGGAGCGCCCGCAGGGAGCCGGCCCGCGCCGAGGGCAGAGCCAGCCCAGAGCGGCCGTCTGGTCTGACCTGGAGCTGGAACAGGCAGAGCCCGAAGCTTTTCCGACTCCCGGACACAGACCCGGTCCCCACGGAGGCCGGCAGGGTCACATCTATCCCCGCTGGGCCAGGGCGCCCCGCTCGGCCGTTACGTTTGCGAATATTGTCCAGCCTGACGGTGTACCGCCCCACACCGCGTGCTCCCCTCGGTGCGGTGGCCGGCGTGTGGGTGCTGCCGTGGCTTCGTCAGCTCGGCCTGCACTGGGACGGCTGCGTATTGAGATCGCAAGCCCCGCCTGTGATGCTGGCTCGCTCCTGAGGTAAACTGAGTGGCTGGAGCCCAGCGAGAGGTTCCCGGTTCCCAGAGCGCGGGGGCTGGGGCGGGTTGGGGTAGGGGGGGTCGGGGAGGACTCAGGGCGTGGCGGCCGGCTCATTCCGTTCACCCAGATGGAGCTTCCGCCTCGGGCCTCCTGCCCGCTCCTGGGCACCGCCGCCTGCTGAGTGACGACGCTCTGAGTCAGCTGGGGCCCTGCCAGGGGCTCGCTCTCACTGAGAAATAAAAGCTGTGCCCAGTCCGCAGGCAGAGGCGAGAGCCGGCAGGGGACCCCACCCCCCGTTTCACGAAGACGGATGGGAGGCTGGCTGGCCGGCGTGGCTACCTAGGAACCAGGAGGTCAGGGTTCGATTCCCGGTCAGGGCACAGGCCCGGGTGGCGGGCTCATCCCCAGTGTGGGGGGTGCAGGAGGCGGCCGGTCCATGATTCTCTCTCCTCATGGACATTTCTCTCTCTCTCCCCTCTCCCTTCCTCTCTGAAATCAATAAAAATGTATTTAAAGAGGAAAGAGGAGTCACTGGATGTCACCTTGGTGGTTATAAAGAGGTGGAGACTTCTGCGGAGCCCGCGGCCGATCCCCGTCTCTCGCCGAGCCCTGACCCTGATCGGAGCCAGCGGCCAGGTTCGCAGAGCCCCTGCGAGAGGCCACATGGCCGGGCACCCACGTGGCAGCCTGAGGCCAGCGAGGGCCGAGTCCCCACACGGCCCGAGAGTGAGCCTGGAGGTGAGGGCGGCCTCCGTCGACCCCCTGGTCCCAGCTGGGACAGACCTGAGCCCGAGGACCCCGCTGAGCACAGGGACCCTGGCCCACAGATGCCGTGACGCTGCGAATGTCTTGTTCTCAGCCAGGCTGTAAGGGGGAGGGGGTGTGTGTCCCCGGGTGAGAGCCGAGAGAGGCCCTCAGGGGAGGAGGAATATCCTTGGGGCTGAGTCAGAACTCGCCATGAATTTCCCCCTTCTTAACCTCCAACCCTCTTTAAATATATATACACACACACACACACATACTATTGATTTCAGAGAGGAAGGGAGAGAGAGATAGAAATATCAGTGATGAGAGAGAATCATGGATCGGCTGCCTCCTGCACATCCCATGTTCCAGCAAACAAGGTACATGCCCTTGACCAGAATCGAACCTGGGACCTTCCAGTCTGCAGACCGACGCTCTATCCACTGAGCCACACCGGTTTCGGCTGTTCTGCTTTCTTAAACCTCACAGGGGACCGCGGCTCTTGCCTTAACTGAGAAATAGCCAGTTTCTGTAAAGGATTAGCCTCGCCTTCTGGGTCGCCGCCTTCATCTCCCCTATGGTGTCATACGTCCCTCTGTGTTGGGGCCCCGGGAAGCCGGGCAGACAGGGGAAGGGAGGCGGCAGGCTCCCCGGGCCCAGCGATCCTCCGGCGGCTCCGGTGCTGCCTGCTGTCCACTGCCCGCTGCCCCGTTTGACGGATCGCTTGCCAAGGAGCCCGGCCCGCGGGAGCGCCGACCTTGGACAGGGAGTGATCTGTCTTCATGGAGACCCTGTCATACCCACACGTCTCCATTTGGCTGGGCCGCGCTGGGCTGGGAGAGGGGGCTGGACGTGGCTGAGGAGGAAAGATGGGTGGCCGGTCAGCGGCACAGAAGCAGCTCCCGTTAGCCAGGGACCCCGGAGAGCAGGCCGGGATCAGCGTGTCCCACCCCCACCCCGCACACTCGCACCCCAGGCCAGCGTTCACACCCCTGGCTCCATCCTTCGGTCCTGTTCGTCCCAGCCCGCCTCCCAGGCCGCCCCTCGGCCTTCCCTCCCTCCGGGCCGGGGTCCCCTCTGTGACCGGGGGTGCCCCGGCCACTCGGCTATGGGTGGAACCACAGGACCGGCGGGCTCCGAGCTCCGGGGCGGAGGGAGAAGCGCCTGGCCGCCTGACAGCAATGCGATCCGGTAACCAGACAGACGGATGAACGGAGGGACGGACGGACCCGGACGAGGTGGCGGCCAGCAGCTTTCTCCTCCGCGGCTCTCGGATCCGTGAGTGAGCCGCTGGTCCCGGCGGAGGCCAGGAGAGCACCCCTCGCTTTCCGCCCGGCCGGCGTGGCTCAGGGGTTGAGCGTTGACCTCTGAACCAGGAGGTCACGGTTCCCTTCCCGGTCAGGGCGCAGGCCCGGGCTTCAGGCTGGCTGCCCTGAGGGGGGCGTGCGGGAGGCAGCCGGTCCAGGATTCTCTCTCCTCACGGATGTTTCTCTCCGACTCCCTCTCTCTTCCTCTCTGAAGTCAATAAAGATAGCGGGTTGTTGTTGTTGTTTAAATACATTGCATCCGGAAAGACAGCCGTCCGGTCAGATGCACGGCAGCTGGGACAGTGCAAACCCATCCCAGTGCAAAGCCATAGTGAGCCCTCGGAGAGGGAAGAGCCGCTGGGATCTGAACATGGTGGGTGTTCAGACAGGTGTTTCTACGGACAGGAAGGGAGAGGGATAGACAGTTAGAAACATCAATGAGAGAAAAACATCCATCAGCTGCCTCCTGCACACACCCCCCACTGGGGATGTGCCCACAACCAAGGTACATGCCCTTGACCAGAATCAAACCTGGGACCCCTCAGTCCGCAGGCCAATGCTCTATCCACTGAGCCACACCGGTTTTGGCTCTTTTTCTTTTCTTTCTTTCTTTCTTTCTTTCTTTTTTTTTTTAATACTAGAGGCCTGGTGCATGACATTGGTGCACTGAAGGGAGCTGTCCCTCAGCCCGGCCTGTGCCCTCCTGCAGTCCGGGACGGCTCGGGTGATGTCAGACATACCTCTTGCAGCCCAGGGCCCCCCGCTCCTTCCCGCCCGCCTGCAGCAGACGTGGGAAAGGCTACTGCCCCTGCACTCATAGGCTGTGAGCCCGGCCTCTGGCTGAGCAGGGCTCCCCCTGTGGGAGCCCACTGACCACCCGGAGGCAGCTCCTGCATCGAGCCTCTGCCCCCTGGTGGTCAGTGCATGTCATAGCAGCGGGTCCTTCTGCTCTTCGGTTGGTTTGCATGTGAGGGTTTTATTATAATATATAGGATAGTTTCATTGATTTCAGAGAGGAAGGGAAAGGGAGAGAGAAACATCAGCGATGAGAGAGAATGAATCGTGGATGGGCTGCCTCCTGCACGTCCCTTACTGGGGATCGAGCCCACAGCCCAGGCACGTGACCCTGACGGGGAATGAAACTGTGACTTCCCGGTTCATAGGTCGACGTTCACCCACTAAGCCACGCGGGCGGCTGCCCTGTCTGGACACCACAGAACGTTCTAGAAAACAAGGCGCAGGTGTGGGAAAGCCAGCCTGAGAGGAGAGGCAGGGCCTGGGGCGTCGCTCGAGCTCAGACCAGCCCCGTGAAAGCAGCTCCGCCTCTGACGTGCCCATGACCAGGCCGCACGCCTGTTTGCGGGGGTTTGCTGCCATTGTACCCCGAGAGACCTCGCTGGGACAGACGCCACGCTGAGGGCCCGCAGACATCCTCCCTGCCCCTCGGAGCCCAGGAGGCCAGACGCGGGGAGCAGGGGTGCCGGGGAGCTGGCCATGTAGGATGGCCCTGCCGTGCAGCTACCTGTCCACCCAGCACCTCCAGAGGGTCCCGGAAGCCTGGGCCCCAGGCAAGGCTCTCCCCGAGGTCCCAGGCAGCCGACGTGCCCCCCGGGGCCCGGGCTGCGGACGAGGCCTGCTCCTCGCCGGAATCACCCGTTACCGGGGCCCAGCACCGGCGGAGAGAGGCAGCGGCGAGGCCAGCACCGGGCGTGTGCTCAGCGTGCATCAATGACAATTGGATTGAGATGATGAATGCCCCCTCCCGTCGCCATTTCCTCCCGATGTAAGTCAGCATCAGCAGCTAAAGAACACAAACTGACGGAAACGTCATTGCAGGATCAATACGGCATCCTCCACAGGTCACGGCGGTGAGAACGCACACACTCTCCGCGGGGCATCCGTCATCGTTAATGCGGCTCGTCGAAACGACTCTGATGAACGCGCTGGGGTTCCGGGCCGAGTCTCAGGGGGCTGGGCGCAAAGGGGGAGGGGCTGCGGGGCCGGGTGTCCGCACAGGGTTTGCAGGGACCCCGGGGCGGGAAGCCAGGCGCGGCTCAGAGGTTGAGTGTTGACCTAGGAACCAGGAGGTCACAGTTCGAGTCCCTGCCGACCCGCCTGACGCTCTCGGCACAGGTGACCTCGGACTCCGGTGGAATAGCCACGTGTTCTCACCGGGCAGAAGCAGCGTCCGCCCGCCACGGCCACGGGTCAGAGGTCGGCAAACTCATCCGTCCACAGAGCCAAACATCAGCAGCACCATGACTGGCATTTCTTTGGAGAGCCACGTTTTTTGAACGTAAACTCTGTAGGTAGGTGCATTGTTATTCACTAAATTAGGGTCCTCCTAAGCCGGTCTTTGCTAAAAACTCGAGGGGCCAAAGAGCCGCATGTGGCTCGCGAGCCGCGGTTTGCTGACCACAGCTACAGACAATACCTCCACCCCACAAGCATCCGCGTTGCTCGGGCGCAGGTCCCAGCATGCACTGGGACCTGGAGCCTCGGGCCTCTGCCCCCCGGACAGCCCAGCGGCCCTCTGGCTTCCGAGGACCCCGCCAGAGGCAGGCGGCCGGGTTCCAGCCCCAGCACGGAGGCCGCGCGCCCTGTGACGCAGCCGTTGGCTTCGGGCAGCCGTGTCACCGAAAATCAATCTAAAATAACGAGTAGCTCGCCCTCGCCCGTGTGGCTCGATGAACAGAGCGTCGGCCTGCGGCCTGGGGGGTCCCAGGTTCGATTCTGGTCAGGGCCACCGGCCCAGGGGGCAGGCTTGATCCTCGGTGTGGGGCGTGCGGGAGCGGCCGATCCATGGCTCTGTCTCTTCACTGATGTTTCTATGTCTCTCCCCCTTCCTCCCTGAAATCAATAAAAAAAATATATGTTTTTTTTTTGTTTTTTTTTAAAGAATGCCTCCTTTCTGGGAAGCACAGAACATTCACATTCGTAACGTCCTAGGAAGGTCCCTGCGGGGAGGGTCTCTCCAGAACGGACGCCCCCACGGCAGCTCGGACCACCGCCCGCCCCCCAGCCCCCTCAGCCCTCATTCCTGAGGAGCTGGCAGGAGCGTCCACCCTCGAACGGAACCCCAGGCTCTCGGTCTGGAGGTCTGGCTCCCCCCGTCAGCGGCCGAGCGGGAGGTTAACAGCGGGCCTCCCAGATGGCGATCCTCCACGGCTCGCGCCTCCGTTTCCCCGGTTCTCCGTGCGGCCCGTGATGAGAAGACCGAGGCCAGACAGGCTGGGCGGCGGCAGAGGCGGGGAGGCGGGAGGCGGAGGGAGGGCCGGGCACAGGCCTTCTCATTAGCGCCCTCCTCTCCCTCCTCCTTTCCCCCACTGCCACCTCCGACACCATCACCGCCCACCCCACCCCACCCCACCCCAGACAGCCCGGAGCACACAGGCATCAGCTCCCATCACTTTAGCTCCCCCATCTCCGCCCCTCGTCCGGCCAGAGTCTCCCTGTCACCCTCACGGCCAGCTGGGCCTGCGGGTGGTGCCGTGAGCATCAGCTCCCGAGCTGGGCCCTGCATGGCTCTGCCGTGTCCTCATGGACGACGTGGGCAAGTGTCTTAACCGCTCTCTGTCCCTTTCTTTACCATCCTATAGGATAAAAGCCCAATATGCTAAGTGTCCAGTTGTCCGTTCAGCCAATCAAAGCCAAACACGCTCATGATATGCGAAGGCCACTCCACCGCTGCTATGACATGCACTGACCACCAGGGGGCAGTCAATTGACCAGTTGACCAGCTGCTTGCTGCTGGGGTCCCATGGGCCCGGGACTGAGCCAGACGGGCTAGACACGCCCTGGAGCCCTCCCGAGGCCCCTCCCCAGCTGACCAACCTCCTGCATCCCTCCCCAGCCCTGACGGTGCACCTCGGCCTGGCCTGCACCCTCTCGCCATCCGGGACCCCTCAGGGGATGTCGGGGAGCCGGTTTTGGCCAGACCCCACAGACCAGGCAGAGGGACCCCCACTGGTGCACAAATTCGTGCCCTGGGCCTCTAGTGGGATCCTAACAGCGATGGCCACATCGTAGGGCTTCCGGGAGGAATAAAGGAAGCAATACGCCCGTGAATGAGGGAATGCGTGTGAAGGGGTCTGCACAGGGCCTGACGCACATGGCAGCCCTAGCAGCAGCAACGTGAGAACAACGACAGGGAAAGAAACTCACTACAGACGGACTCACATGCCTTTCCGCATAACGATTATGGCTTGTCTCATTTTCAGTTCTTATGTTTCCAGTAGGACATGATCTCACTCATCTGGGGGAAATGGTGAACAACACAGACCGATGAACAAGAGCAGACCCAGAGAGAAGGAGCCAGGGGTCAGACGGTTGGACCTCAGAGGGAGGGATGGGATAAAAGGGAGAGATCCACCAAAGGACTTACGTGCACACATATGAGCCTAACTGTGGTCAAGGACAATGGGGGCGGGGGCATGAGTCAGGGGGAGGAGCGGGGGGGGGGATTGGAATGGGGGTTTGAGGACAAATATGTGATACCTTAATCAATAAAGAAATTATTTTTTTAAAAAAAAAAGAACAATGACAGGAGTGACAGTAAGGCCTGGGAGCTATGTCGCATGAGCATCTCCTTCCCGGCGTCCGGCCGCTCCCCAAAGGTCTTCCCATCCTGGGAGGGAGCAGAGCAGAACCCCAGCACCCACTCCATTCATCTCCCCTGACAAGGCCTCCGCGTCAACCCGCATCTATCAGGTGTGGGGTGCGCGAAGGCGGGGGGAGGGAGGAGGCGGGAGGACAGAGGGAGGGGGCTGTATACTCGGGCGTGCGATCAGTCATGCTAATGACATTTATTATCCTGCGAGTGGAACTAATTTGCAGTAATTTAATCACCCGCAAACAACGGTGCAGGAAGGAGAAGCCAGGTTGTCGAATTTGCAAACACCGGCTCCTGACTAAGCGGTCCCGGGTGACCCTGAACTTGAGGGATTCTCAGGGCAAGGCCGTCTGCGGGAGCGGCGGGCAGCACGTGCACAGCAAGCCCTGAGCTCGCCCGGACCCGCAGGCCCAGAGCCTCGTGTGACCCCGGACCACCTTCCGCGGGGATGCATGCCAGAGCTCCAGGGACGATGACGGCCTGAGGGGGTGGGCAGAGGGCGCCAGACAGCTCACGCCTGCCTTTCTGAGCCCGAGGTGTGCCCGGCCCGCGTGGCCCAGGGATTGAGCGTCGACCTAGGAACCAGGAGGTCACAGTTGGATTCTTGGTCAGGGCACAGGCCCGGGTTGGGGGCTCAATCCTCAGTGGGGGGCGAGCAAGAGGCAACTAGTCCATGATTCTCTCTCATCACTGTTGTTTCTCTCTCTCTCTCCCTTCTTCTCCGCCATCAATAAAAATATACTTTTAAAAATAAAAATAAAAATCTGCTCTAACCGATTTGGCTCAGTGGATAGAGCATCATCAGCCTGCAGACTGAAGGGTCCCAGGTTCGGTTTCAGTCAAGGGCATGGACCTTGGTTGTGGGCACATCCCTGGTGGGTGGTGTGCAGGAGGCAGCTGATCGATGTTTCTAGCTCTCTACCCCTCTCTCTTCCTCTCTGTAAAAAAATCATTAAAATATATATATTTTTTAAAAAACCTGTAAAACATCGCAATGGTTAAAAACCCAAAATGTATGCAGATACAAAACAGCCTGCTCCCGGTAACAGAGCGCTCAGCTCCTGCCCAAGATCGGCCACGGAGCCCCCAGGTGGTCCTCTCCCCACCCATCACTGCGGCTGCCTGGCCCCCACCGCCCCCGCCGAGGGCACAGTCTCCTCCCCAGACTGCCCCCCGCCCCCCGCGGAGGAGAGCTCCGGCTGTGTGTCTGTGCTGCCTGAGACAAACAAAAGGGTCAAATAAAAGTCATTCTCCTTGGCTACAGCGTCCCGGTAGCTCCTTGTAGCTGAGACACACGCCTTCCAGATAGTCCAAGTCTGGTTTCCTGGGCTCAAGAAAGGCCCTTTTGAGGTCTCCCCAGCCTTCGCCTGCCTCGCTGAGGCTCCTGCCGGCCTGCCCTGGACCGTCCACCGGCTGGTGACCAGACGCTCGTGTGGGGAACAGTCGGGGCCGCGGTCTGAGAGGTGACGTGGCCGAGGCTCGTGGCAGGAAGACCTCGGCAGCCACAGGGCTCCGACGTGGGCCTGGGGGCTTCTCCCCCTTCAAGCCAAGCAGCTCTGACTTGTCAGCTAGTTCCCAGGACCCACGCCCCAGCCCCGGGGGGCAGGGCCAGCTCCCTGGGCAAGGAGGGGCTGCCCGAAAGCAAGTCCGAATGCACCCACCCCCCCCACCCCCCCACCCCCCCGCCGGCGTCCATGACTCAGCTCGCTGCCGCGCTGGCATCTCAGGCCAGGGAGCGCCGGGGCCAGGGCGTGGGTGCTTGCCCTCGGCGGGAGGGAGGACAGCCCGGCTCCCGCCGCCTTGGCAGGCTCCAGCTGTCACCGGGGAGCTTAATGAGCAGGTGATGGAGAGGAAACGGTCCCTCTTCTTACACGGGGCTGGATCCTGGCTGCCTAATTGCACCCCGCTGCTCCCCGCTGCTCCCCGCCCTCCCCGCCTGGCTCCCCGGCTGGCCACCCCGGGCAGGTGTGGGGGAGGCCAGCTAACCGTCACAGAGAGACTCGGCTCGCTGGCCCACAGAGGCTGGCCCGCGGCCCCGAAGCCCCACTCCAAAGGCACACAGGTTAGGCCTGGCTCCGAGAGGCACAGGGTACCTATGTTAATAAAAGGGCAATGTGCTAATTAGAGTGAACATCTCCCGGACCACCTTCCAGACGTCCTTCCATGTTGGTGGGGCCAAGCCAGAGGAGGTTAGAGGCGATCAGGCAGACCGGGGAGAGCAGTTAGGGGGATCAGGCCAGCAGGGGAGAGCAGTTAGGGGGATCAGGCTGGCAGGCAGGTGAGCGGTTAGGAGCCAGAGGTCCTGAGAGGTCCCAGATTGGAGAGAGGCTGAGCTGAGGGGGACCCCCTTCCTATTTTGTGCCTCTAGTTTTAAAATAATATATAACTGTGTCATTCTGGACGGGTAGAAACATTTAATTCAGAAGATTTTTTACCTTAAAAAAAAAAATCTAGATTTCTGGCTTCTTACCAAATCCAAAGACCCAACCGAATGCTGACATTCTGTGTGATTCTAGTCAGCGAGTGGGGGGGGTGAGCTCAGTCCACCGCCCTCCCCCCCCTCTCCACTGTCCTTGACACTTGAGTCAGTGCAAACCTGTTTGTGCCTGGCGGGCGTGGCTCTGTGGGTGAGCATCCACCTCTGAACCAGGAGGTCAGGGTTCGAGTCCCCGTCAGGGCACAGGCCCGGGTTGTGGGCTTGATCCCCAGTGGGGGGCGTGCAGGAGGCAGCCGGTCCATGATTCTCCCTCATCATTATGTTTCTCTCTCCCTCCTTCTCCCTTCCTTTCTGAAACCAATAAAAACAATTTTTTTTAAAAAAGAAGGAAAGAAACTCTTTGTCACCCCTAACGACTGTTCCCTGGCCTGGGTTTTGGCTTTTTCCATCTGAGCGTGGACCGGAGTGGCCAGAAGGGACACAGGGCCGACAGGAAGCCTGGAGGACTTCGGGCAGAAGGGCCAGGGTCCGAGCATCAGACTGCTTACCTTTGGGGGGCCCCGGGAGCCCTCCAACACCCCCCGCTGACTGCCCCCACCTTCCAGCCAGCCCAGCCTGGGGAGCCCCGTGCTTGGCCACTACCCCTGCCCCTGCCCCTGCCCCTGCCCCTGCCCCTGCCCCCTCTGCTGGGCACAGGGAGAAGAAACGGGTGTGGCTGCCTAGGGAGGGGGCTCTGGATGCGCTGGAGGGCGCTGGCCTGGGCTCATCAGGGCAAGAACACCCCACCAGGGCCAGATATGCTCCTGCCACCCCCCCCCCCAAACCACACACCCCATCTCAGCCGCCCCGCCCGGCCGACCTGCCAAGCAGCGGCGGTTAAAGATGCCGCGACGAGTCTGTAAGGCAGCCGCCTCCTCTGTGTCTGCCCTCGCGCGCACAGCAGCAGAAGGACCCTAATTAGAGGTGAGTTATTGGCTTCCCAGGGTGCACTGCGGGGACATTAAAAAACGAGGGGCTCCTCAGCCTGCCTCCTCGTGGCGGGTTCGGCTCGGCTTAATATATTCGTGTTTCTAGGTGAGCAGCAGGGGACAGGTTTTATGATTATAATTGTTGCATAATGGCTGGCCTAAGGTTGCCGATTGTTAAATAAAAGTGCTGAGGCACTAATGTTTGGACAGAACAAGGAGGTAAAACTGTAATCCCTTTTCCTGAGCAATCCGGCTGCTCCTTTGCAGCCGGGAGACAGCCCAGTCCCGGTGTCTTGTGGGACGGGGGAGCGGTGGGGTCTGCCGGGCGGGGGGCGGGGGGCACCAGATGTGAAGTACCCACTGGACGGGGGGAGAGAGCAGGACCTACACATGGACAGTCACACCCTCTCCCATCCACTTCGAAGTTTACTTTTTTTAAATACCAGGTGTACCATTAATAATGCGGATTTTTTTTTTCAATCGACGGAGTTACAACTATGTTGACATATATGCCATTTGATATGTAGGCGATTTTGTTATACTGACAACGAGCTTCAGAACTTCCTATGTCAAATTTTCTGAAGGTGTGAACCTCACAGATATTTTTACACTTAAAAATGTCGAATTTCGTGCCCAGAAAAAAGAGCATTTGCAGGAAGTTTTAATGTATTATTTTGAAGAATTTGCTGCTGAAGGTTATCGTATACTTCGGGAAGCATAAGGTGAACACGCTCCATCTCAAGATACGTGTGAACGCTCGTGTAAATGCTTTAAAAGTGATAATTTCCATGTGAAAGACAAAGAATGTCCAGGTCAACCGAAAAAGTTTGAAGACCAACAATGACAAGCATTACTGGATGAAGATGCATGTCAAACTCAAAAACAACTTGCAGAAGAATTAAACATTGCTCAGCAAATAATTTCTAGTCATTTACAAGCAACGGGAAAGATTTTAAAGGAAGGAAAACGGGTGCCACATCCACTGAATGAAAGACAAATGGAAAACCGAAAAGTCATCAGTAAAATGTTGCATCAACGGCACGAAAGAAAGTCTTTTTTGCCCCGAATTGTGACTGGCGATGAAAAGTGGATTTATTCTGAGAATCCCAAATGCACAAAATCATGAGCTGATCCAGGTCAACCATCAACATCGATGGCAAGGCCAAATCGCTTCGGAAAGAAGACAATGCTCTGTGTTTGGTGGGATCGGGAAGGTGTGGTGCATTATGAGCTTCTAAAACCAGGTGAAACCGTTAATACTGATCACTACCAACAACAAACAATCAATTTGAACCACGCTTTCATCATAAAACCACCAGAATGGGCCAGAAGACACGGCAAAGTAATTTTGCTTCATGATGCCGCACCATCACACACTTCCAAAAATCAGTTAAAAACACGTTAAAAGATCTTGCCTGGGAAGTATGAACCCACCCGCTGTATTCACCAGCCCCTGCTCCTTTAGATGACCACTTGTTCTGATCAATGGCACACGCATTTCAAAATGTATGAAGAAGTGGAAAATGGAGTCTCTGAATGGTCTGCCTTGAACTAGAACAGTTCTATTGGGACGGTACCCACCAATGACCCGGAAGATGGGGAATGTGTAGTTAGTGATGGACATCACTTTGAAGAAAGCACTTTTGATGTCTCTCTTGAAGTCATTGTGTTTTCTTTGAGTACAAAATCGGAACGATTAACCGGTAAAGGGTCAATCCACATTATTAACTGCTTCTGTCTGGTGGCCACACCACCGGAAGCGAGGTCCCTGAAGCCGGGTCCCGGGTGGACAGTCCTGCACCCTCTGCAGCGCTGCCTCCCAGTCTCCCTCAGCCCCGCAGTGCCTTTGTGGGGTGTGGAGTTCCATGTCTGAGTTTTCCAGGGACAGGCTGTTGTCCCAAAGAGAACCCCAGTCCATCCCATAATCCCCAGACCCCTTCCCGTCTCCTTTCCCACGGGCTCCCTGGCTCCCTCCTCTCCCGCCGCCTTTTCTGTTTCAAATCCTATAGTGCCCCCCCCCCACTCCCCAAGGCCTTGGCCGCCCCGTGCTCCCCCCTTAGAGTCCTCTCGGACCTCCCCGCCTACTCGTCCCTCATTCTCAGCTGGGAGAGATGGGCTTGCGTGGCCAGCGTGGCCCGTCACAGACTCACACCCCGCACCGGCCTCCGACAAAGGGGGCCCGTGTCTGGTTCTCTCCGCACCCCCAGCGCGGACTGGGCGCCTGGCCCGGAGCAGACACACAGCCACCACACAGCAGGAAGGTCACAGCCCAGCCAGGGGCGCCCACTCGGGAACAAAACCCCTCTCCTCCACGCACGGGTCTCCCCGGGCCTGGCCGGGCCGGGGGGGAGCAGGGGAGCAGCTGGAGAGAAGCAGGGGAGCGGGGTCCGGGCACAGCTCCCGGGCGAGCCTGAGTGACAGTGACCCAGCCGGGCCGCCGCGTCCTCCCCCGCCCGGCTGCGCGGCGGCCAGATGGCCAGGCCTCCCCGGTCCCTCCGCCAGGCAGGCTGTGAACGGGCCGTCAAGCGGGGTCCCCGTCGGCCGGCCCGGGCCCCAGAGCTGCCTCGCTCCGGCTCGTGACGGCTTTTTAATTTCCAGCCTGCGGTCCCGGCCGAGAGGACAGCATGTGGATCCTGCAGAGTCCCACGACCTTGGCCGGGAGCGACCTTGAGAGGCATCTCCCTCTGCCTGGCCAGACTCTCTCCCCGGTCTGGGCCCAGCCCAGGCCCCCCTCTTTCAGGAAGCCTTCCCAGACTACCCCAGCCTAGGGCGCTCTCTCCCTCTCTCTCTTCTTCCCCCCTCCCCCCCAAAAAAAACCCTCCAATGACTGTTGTTCACAACATATCCAGTGAAGCACTGAGCCATGGAAGCAGACAAATGCATCTGATTTTTCCTGGTGTTGATTCTCACAGTGGGTGAGCCCTGGCCAGTAGCTCAGTCGGTTAGAGCATCATCCTGATATGCCAAGCTTACAGGTTCGATCCCTGGTCAGGGTACATACAAGAACCAACCAACATCAATAAGGGGAACAGGCCGGCACCGGTTTGGCTCAGTGGATAGAGCGTCAACCTACGGACTAAAAGAACCCGGGTTCGATTCCGGTCAAGGGCATATACCTTGGTTGCAGGCACATCCCCAGTAGGGGGTGTGCAAGAGGCAGCTGATCAATGATTCTCTCTCATCGATGTTCCTAACTCTCTATCCCTCTCTCTTCCTCTCTGTGAAAAATCAATAAAATATATTTTTTTAAAAAAATAATAAGGGGAACAATAAATCAATGCCTCTCTCTCTTTCTCTCTCTCTCGCTCTCTCTCTCTCTCTCTCTCAGGGAAAAAAAAAAATTCTCACACCCAGACGGCGTGGCTCAGTGGCTCAGGGTTGAGCATTGACCTAGGACCCAGGAGGTCAGGATTCATTCCCGGTCAGGGCACAGGCCCAGGCTGCGGGCTCCATCCCCAGTGGGGAGCACGTAGGAGGCAGCCCATCCATGATTCTCTCTCATCACTGATGTTTCTCCCTCTCCCCACTCCCTTCTCCCTTCCTCTCTGAAACCAGTAAAAATACCCGTTTTTAGATTCTCACAGTGGGGGTGTGACCTTGAGAGACCCCTGGCCTCTGACCTCGGTCCCCGAGGGCTCGCAGTGAGTGGTGGACCTCGCGATCAGGAAGGAGCGCCCTCAGGCAGGTTGATGAGAGGAAACGCAGGAGGAGGACTGGCTACGTGCCCCCTCGAGCTCCCCTCCTGGGCGGGGTGGGCCCCGAGAGCAGCCCTGGCTCCCGGCCTCCCCGGAAACGTGAGCTTGGGGCTCCCGGAAGGCCAGGATGCTCGTCTCCTAGCAACAAGCCCAGGACTCTCCCCACGAAGATGCTCGGTGAGAGCTGTGACCGCAGGCCCCGGGGCCGTGATGCAGGCCCTGACCCCGGAGTCGGGGGGACCCTCAGAGACGGGCCTGGTCGGGGGGGGAAAGACACGCGCACGCCAGGAATTTGAAGTGAGGGGCCACCCCCGCTTGCTCTCTTTGGACCCCGTTTTGGACCCTGAGGATGGGGGGGAGGCAGGTGGGCCTCGGGCTGGAGGGCAGAGGTGGCAGCCCGGACCCTGCATTCCACACGGCAGTGCAGGCTCCAGGCTCTGGCTGCGGGTGAGGGCCCGTGCGAGGGGCCTGCGCCGGGCACGGCCTCTGATGGGCACGGGCGGCAGGCAAGGTCGCCGGCAGAGCTGTCCTGCCCCGTGGCAAGGAGCCGCTCCCGCAAGGACCCTTACATAAGCCGCAGCGGGTCACACCGAGCAGTGACTCTGCAAAAGGCAGACAGACTCCTGCCCAGCGCCTCGGCACGGAGGTCACCGGGGACTCGGCTGCCGGTCCCCGGGGCGCTGGCCGGAGAGCCAGCCGGCGTCACCGGCCGGGGAGCCCGGCCAAGCTGCCAGCCGGGCTCCTCCTCCCGCCCACACCGGACGCCCACGCGGGCTGCTCGCCGGGCCGGCCGGGCCGGGGTCTCTCCTGGCTGCGGCTTTTAGGAATTGCTTGATGGGGAGGGGGGGACAGGAGGAGGATCTGGGACCCTCCTGCTCGTCCTCTCCTCCCCTCCTCACCCTCCCTTGCCCTCTCCCGCCTCCCCGACGATGACTTGTGCCCCGTGTGGCACTGGCAGGAGGAATTCGCCCACGGCCTCTGGCGCCTGAGCACTGAGCGTTCAGACTAAAGCAGGCGGGGGGGGGGGCGCGGGGGGGGGGATTGGGTATTTGGGAGAGACTTGGGGGGGCAGGGGACCATCCACAGAAGCCACGGACTCTCGAGGGGGGCAGACCGGGGAGGGGGGCGAGGGGGCTCAGAGACACAGGCAGCTGCACAGGCGGGGCTGCCGGGGGCACTGGGCGGGGCAGACGGCTCACGCCGGCTCTCCGGCGCTCCCCGAAGCCGGCGAGGAGCTGGGGCCTAATGAGCCCGTCAGGCGGGCAGCACTGCCTGGACCGTCCCGCTAATTGGCCGCAGCGTCTGCCTCCATCGTGCCCCGCCGGCCCCCCCACGCACCGCCCTCCCCTCCCAGTGCCAGGAGGAGGGGGGGAGCCTGGCAGGGAGCGGGCAGGGCCTTCCCGCAGGTGCCCCTGGCACTGGGCTCCTGGTTTTTGAAGTCAGGGAGTCAGACCGGATGACGGGTTGTCCCTGCGTGGGACCCGGACAGACAGACAGACGCCGTGGGGGGAGCCAGTGCCCACGGGCACGGCAGGCGCTGTCCTCGGCACCCGGGCACAGGGCATTGGGGAACAGCGCCCCCTGAGCCCGCAGCTGCCATGTCGCTGGGCGGGGCCTCCGGCCGGCATGGCTCACCAGGAGGTCACAGTTTGACTCAGGTCAAGGGCACAGGCCCAAGTTGTGGGCTTGATCCTCAGTAGGGGGCGTGCAGGAAGCAGCCGGCCGATGATTCTCTCTCCTTCTCCCTTCCTCTCTGCAATCATCAAAAACATTTTTTTTTTAAGAATAAATAAATAGCTCTAACCTGTTTGGCTCAGTGGATAGAGTGTCGGCCTGCGGACTGAAGGGTCCCGGGTTCAATTCCCGTCAAGGGCACGTACCTTGGTTGCGGGCACATCCCCAGTGGGGTGTGCAAAAGGCAGCTGATTGTGTTTCTCTCTCATTGATGTTTATAACTCTCTATCCCTCTCCCTTCCTCTCCGTAAAAAATCAAGAAAAAAGAAAATTTTTAAGAATAAATAAATAAAGGGGACAGATTCGAAAACGGAGATTTGTCCTTTCTGAGGGAAAGGTGAGCAGAAACCCCCATTGTAACAGCCACGTGTTTCCCAGGGGGCGCAGACAGAACCCCCTGGGGGGTGGCAACGCAGAGGGCCGGTGAGGGCAGGCCACCACAAGGAGGGGCTGTTTGGGGCGGGGAGGGGGGCTGAACGGATGGCTCCCTCCCCCTCTGGGCTCTGGCGCGCCTCTGGCGGCTGCGGAGGCCTGTGCCGCCTGACACTCACCCCACGGGGACATAAACATTAGCAGGAGCCTGGGCTGATGCTGCTGACAGGGTCCTGCTTCCGTGGGCAGTCTCAGAGGGTCCTCCCACCCACCCCCACCCCGTAAGCAGTTACCCAGCGCCCGAGCTCTCCTCTGCCCTGCAGGGGGAGGGCTGGCTCTGTCAGGGGGGGGGGGGTATAAGGTGGGGAGGGAGGGGGGCGGACCTCAGAAATGTGGGCTCTGCTGGAGGACCAGGGAGCCTGGGGAGGGAGGGCGAGGCCTCCTGAGTCCTGGGGGGACCCCTGGTGAATGGGGAGAGCAGGGCAGCCCCCCCAAAGGAGAGAACGGGGAGGGGCCAGGGAAAACGCAGAGGGGAGGCAGGGTGAGGGAGGAGTGGGGAGGGCGCCATCAGAGAGGAGATGAACTGTGGGGCTGAGAAGGAGGAGGAGGGAGGGGGGGAGGGGGGAGACCCCAAGGGAGGGAGGGGCTGTGGGAACTCCACAGCTTCCACTGGTCTCTCTGTCTCCCCAATGGGATTGATCCCCCCCTGGCCCCCCGCCCAGGGGGATTGATTCGGGGCCGGGCAGCCATCCATCCGCCACCCCAGCGCTCTGACTGGGGGCAGCAGCGGCCTCCCAGCTGCGGGGACCGGGCTAAGTGGGAGCAATTGGGCCGGGCGCCTCCGAGGCACCGCTCTGGCCCCCAGCTCGCCCAGCTCGCCCAGCCCCCCCAGCTCCCCCAGCTCCCCCAGCTCGCCCAGCTCCCCCAGCTCCCCCAGCTCCCCCAGCTCGCCCAGCTCCCCCAGCCCCCCCAGCTCCCCCAGCTCCCCCAGCTCCCCAGCTCGCCCAGCTCCCCCAGCTCCCCCAGCTCCCCCAGCCCCCTCCCCCAGCTCCCCCAGCTCCCCCAGCTCGCCCAGCTCCCCAGCCCCCCAGCTCCCCAGCTCCCCCAGCTCCCCCAGCTCGCCCAGCTCCCCCAGCCCCCAGCTTCCCCCAGCTCCCCCAGCTCCCCCAGCTCCCCCAGCTCTCCCAGCCCCCAGCTCCCCCAGCTCCCCCAGCTCCCCCAGCTCGCCCAGCTCCCTCAGCTCCCCCAGCTCCCCCAGCCCCCCAGCTCCCCCAGCTCCCCCACCCCCCAGCTCCCCCAGCTCCCCCAGCTCCCCCAGCTCGCCCAGCTCCCCCAGCTCCCCAGCCCCCCAGCTCCCCAGCTCCCCTCCCCAGCTCTCCCAGCTCCCCCAGCTCCCCCTCCCCCAGCTCCCCCAGCTCCCCCAGCTCCCCCAGCTCCCCAGCTCCCCAGCTCCCCCTCCCCCAGCTCCCCCAGCTCCCCCAGCTCCCCCAGCTCCCCCTCCCCAGCTCCCCAGCTCCCCAGCTCCCCCAGCTCCCCCAGCTTGCCCAGCTCCCAGCTCCCCAGCTCCCCCAGCTCCCCCAGCTCCCCCAGCTCCCCCAGCTCCCCAGCTCCCCAGCTTCAGCTCCCCCAGCTCCCCCAGCCCCCCAGCTCCCCCAGCTCCCCCAGCTCCCCCTCCCCCAGCTCCCCCTCCTCCAGCTCCCCCAGCTCCCCCAGCTCCCCCAGCTCCCCCAGCTCCCCCAGCTCCCCAGCTCCCCCAGCCCCCCCAGCTCCCCAGCCCCCCCAGCCCCCCAGCTCCCCCAGCTCCCCCAGCTCCCCCAGCTCCCCCAGCTCCCCCAGCCCCCCAGCTCCCCCAGCTCCCCCAGCTCCCCCAGCTCCCCCAGCTCCCCAGCTCCCCCAGCTTGCTGCAGTTGGGGCGGCGGCTAAATCAGCCAGGGCCACCACCGAGCACGTGCAGCCTCCTTTCCCGCAGCCCCGGCTCCCAGGCGGGCACCGTGCCACCCGGAGGCGGGGGGCAGGGGCGTCAGGGAGGGCATCGGAGAGGGCGTGGGGGAGGGCGTGGGCCTGGAGCCTGGCCTCTCAGCCAGCTGGGTCAGTGATGCTGCCTGCCCTGCGGCCAGGCACCGGCCAGGACCTTGTGGACAGTGGCTCTGAGGTCAGCTCAGCCTCCCGCCCACTTCCAGCTGACGGAAACTGAGTCCAGGCAGTGGGGGCCGGCTCCAGGGCCTGGCTGGTCTGTGGGGAAGCAGAGACTTGAACTCAGACCCTCGGGCTGCACTCCCAGCCGTGTCTATGCAGAGCCCACAGGGGGGCTGGGGAGGTGGGGAAACCTCGCCTGGTTTGGAGAGAGGATTAGGGCGCCCAGTAGGGGGCGTGCAGGAGGCAGCCGATCCATGACTCTCTCTAGTTATTTAAAAAATATATATATATACATGTTTTTATTTATTTCAGAGAAGAAGGGAGCTGGAGAGAGAGATGGACACGTCAGTGATGAGAGAATCATGGATCCCCTGCCTCCTGCACGCCCCCCACTAGGGATCGAGCCTGCAGCCCAGGCCCATGGCTCCCTGAGTTCCTCCTGCCCCCCCCCCTAGGGCCCAGCCCACGGGTCCTTCCCGCGCCCCTTCTGGGGCGCCCACTGCAGTGATGGAGGGCCCTGGGCCCTCGGCTCTGCCCCCCACCCCTGCTGAGCAGCATCTGGTGCCCGAGAGCACTGGAGGGGGGTAGCCACCTGCCGTCCCGCTCCAATCACGACCTGGCTGCCCCGGCTTCCGTCTCCCCATCTGACAGACGGAATGGGGGGTTCTTTTGCCTCTCGCAGCTTCCCCGCGCTGAGCTGGGCCTCGCAGGCAGCCAGCCCCTCCCCTCCCTGCCTGGTCCCCAGGGTGAGGCATGATGGGCCGAGTCTGGGCTCCAGGGACCCGCCAGCCAGGGCCCAGGGAGCCGCGGCTCCGCACAGAGCAGCATCCCCTGGCCCTGCTCGGCCTCTCGTCTTCCACTTGAGGAAACTGAGGCCCGGAGCAGGGGAGTGACTGCCAAGGTCACTCAGCAGGGGTGCAGGGTCCCTCTCCCTACGGCTTCTTCGTTTGGACTCCATGGCGGGAGACGTCAGGGGCCGTGGAAGCCAAAGTCGGGTTCCAGCGGATTCTGCAGATCGGGTCCCCGGGGCTTCGCTCAGAGCCGAGGACGGACAGACGGACGGACGAGATGCGGCCCCCGCCCTTGAGGAGCTGCCACTCTGGCGAGCTTTAATCTTTTTTTCTTCTTAATCTATTTTTATTGATTTCAGAGAGGACGGGAGCGGGAGGGAAACGTCACTGATGAGAATCACGGACCGGCTGCCTCCTGCCCGCCCCGCACTGGGGACCGAGCCCACAACCCGGGCCCGTGCCCTGACCGGGGATCGAACCCTGACCTCCTGGGTCCTAGGTGGACGCTCAGCCCCGGAGCCAGGCGGGCTGGGCACCTCGCAGGCTGTAAACGTCGGAGCTGCAGAGGGGCCGCGGCCCGCGGACGGCGGGGTGGTCTGGAAAAACACCGCCGGGAGGTCAGCGAGGTGGCGGTGATCTATGCAGAAATCTATCCGTTTGTTTGGGCGAGCGTCGCGCCCAGGAGCCAGATGAGAAAATGTGCTATTTTTACCTCCCTCGCACCCTCCGTGCTGTTCCATAAACAGGCACTTAAATATTTGCTGAGTTCTCTCCTCGCTCAGCCTCCTCACGGCCAACGCCGAGCGAGAGGATGGCTGGGGAGCGGGGAGCCGTGCTGGGGGGGGGGGGGGGTGCGGACGGCTTCCGCCAAGGTCATGGCTGCAGGCAAAGCCAGGCTGGTCACGGAGAAGAGGGGGAGTCTGGAAGCTGGGGCTCCCGCTCCGTCCACTCCCGGGATACTTGTGGCAGCTGCTCAGCCCCTAGGGACGTGATGTGGGGGGATGCATATTGTATTAGGGTTCTCCAGAGAAATAGAACCAATACAAGGAGAGAGGGGGAGAGAGAGAGAGAGAGAGAGAGAGAGAGAGAGAGAGAGAGAGAGAGAGAGAGAGAACCGATAAGATCTAGATCTAGATCTATCTACGGATTTTTTAAAAATATATTTTATTGATTTTTTTACAGAGAGGAAGGGAGAGGGACAGAGAGTTAGAAACATTGATGAGAGAGAGACATCCGTCAGCTGCCCCCTACTGGGGATGTGCCCGCAACCAAGGTACATGCCCTTGACCGGAATCAAACCTGGGACCCTTCGGTCCGTAGGCCGACGCTCTATCCACTGAGACTAACTAGTTAGGGCTATCGATGGATTTATGTCTAAGGAGCAGACCATGAACATCTAAAGGTTTTGCTGGTGATGCTCTCAGAGGGACACGCACACACCTTTAAAGAGATTTGTTATAAGGAACTGGATCGTAAGGTTCTGGAGGCGCGTAAGTCCCAGGATCCGCAGGGAGCAGGCTGGAGACCGGGTCAGGCGACGGTGAGCTCCAGTCCGTCCGAACCCGAGGGCAGACGAAGCCCCACGTCCCCATTTAAAGACGACCAGGGCCCCGGGCGGTGTGGCTCAGTGGTGGGGCATCACCCTATGTACCCCACCCACCGGAAGGTCGCTGGTTCGCTTCCGGGTCAGGGCACAGGCCCCAGCTGCGGGCTCGATGCCCAGGAGGGTGTGTGCAGGAGGCAGCGGATTGATGATTCTCTCTCATCATTGATGTTTTTGTCTCTCCCTTCCTCTCTCTACATTTGATTGATTGATTGACTGATTGATTGATTAGACCAGGCAGAGCGAGCCCCCAAAGGCGCCCCCTTACATGCTGTGTCTCTAACCATACGCTTCCTTTGCGTGTCCAGTCCAGACAGTGCCACGATGGCTCTCCAGCGCCTCTGAGCCATGGAGACACCAGAAGGAGAGGGCATCGCTCAGCACAAAGCCGGCCTCGCCGAAGAGCCCAGGGGGCGGGCGTGGGGTCCGAGAACCCCGGGGCTGGGAGCGGGCAGAGGCGGCTGGGAACTGAGTCCCGGGGAGGAACAGGGATCCGAGCGCGTTCTGTGAGGACCATGTACCGAGGGGCGGGCCGGGGCTTCTCCCACTTCCGACCGGTCAGAGCTCTGCACCCACAGGCTGACAGCAGAGGCTGGTGGGGTAGCTGGAGGGGCAGGGCCAGCCACGGTCACTGGCTGGAAGCGCCATCCATGCAGCGTTAAGAGGTGAGCGTGGCCCTAACCGGTGTGGCTCAGTGGATAGAGCATCGGCCTGCAGACTGAGAGGTCCCGGGTTCGATTCCGGTCAAGGGCATGTACATCCCCAGTAGGAGGTGAAGGAGGCAGCTGATCGATGTTTCTCTCTCATCGATGTTTCTAACTCTCTATCCCTCTCCCTTCCTCTCTGTAAAAAAACCAATAAAATATATTTTAAAAAGGAAAAAAAGAGGTGAACGTGGCCAATGTACGAGCTGGTCACAGACTGCCTGACCCGAAGAGATAAGCGGGGGGGGGGAGAGGGAAAGTACGGCACACACACACGTGCTCACATGTACACACATGCACATGTGTGTATACACATGCACATGTGCACACAGGTCATGCATATGTGCACACACACAGACACGCATACACGCGCACTGCACTTTTCTTCTCTCCCCTCTTGCTTTTGCCCTTGGCCCTGGTGTCTGCTCTGCACCCAGCAGGCCGCATTCAGTCCGTCCGTGGCAGCCGGCATTCCTGCCCAAGGCCAAGGCCAAGGCCAGTGCTTTGTCTCTGCCTGGGCCGCCTCCATTCCTCTCCTCTCGGTGTGAGGAGGTCGGAGATTTGCATGCGGCCGTTCCTCTCCGGAGGTTAACGGCCTGGCCTCGGCCCCGGGCGCCCAGGATTGATTGCGGAGCGAAGGGCTCAAGGACGGCCTCAAGGCTCCTGGGCCCAGCGCCTCCGTCCGTCTCATCCCTCCCGGCGGCCGCTGTTGTGTGGCCGGTCCCCGCGCATTCGCCCACAGGGCACTCGGCTAGGGAGCAGAAGCAGGAGGAGGTGCGAGAGCCTCAGAACAGGGAGGGGGCTCGGTGGTGGCGTGTTGACCTATGACCCAGGAGGTCACCGTTCAGTTCCAGGCAGGGCACAGGCCCGGGTTGCAAGCTTGATCCCCAGAAAGGGGGGCGTGCAGGAGGCAGCTGAGCAAGGATTCTCTCTCATCATGGATGTTTCTCTCTCTCTCCCTCTCCCTTTGTCCTCTCTGAAATCAATAGAAATTAAAATACATTAAAAATATTGAAAGGAACAGAGAGGTTAAGAACCTTCCCTGGGGTCACACAGCCAGGGAGAGTCAACGCCCGGGTTTGAGGCAAGAGCCTCTGCCCAGCACACTTCCCCCTCCCGGCTCCTCCCCTCCCCCCACATCCCCCCCCCCCGCACCTCCCCCAGCTCCTCCCCCCGCGCGCGCACACACACACACACACACACACACACACGCACACACACGCTCCTCCCCGCTGGCTGCCGCGCTGGGTCTGCATTTAGAAGCTGCTTTCTTTGAACAGAATCCGTTCCGAGCCATCGAACAACAGAGGCGAAGGTGTTGTCACGGGGAGCAATAAAAGCCTTTCTTTCTATTTTTCCATTTACATGTCAGCCGGAGAGCCACGCGGAAGCACTCTGCGCGCTTCTTAAACGGGGGCCACTGTTCTGATTGTTTTTAAGTGCAAATCAGCACCCACGCGCAGACCTGGGTGGCAGGGGAAGCTAATTGGAATGTGGGGTGTTTTACATACATGTGTTTCTTTCCGCTTAACATGTCGCAGCGCGGGGAAGCGAGAAGGGGAACGGAGACCTAAGCCGAGGTGCGCCCGCCGGCCAGCTCCGGGGCTGAGCGCCCACCTGGGAACCAGAGGTCACAGTTGGATTCCCGTCAGGGCACAGGCCCTGATCCCCAGTGAGGGGTGTGCAGGAGGCAGCGATCCATGATTCTCTCTCTCTCTCTCTCCCTCCCCCTTCCTCTCTCTAAAATCAATTAAAAACACATATGATTTGTAAAATAATGTGGAAAGGAAAGAGGTTAAGTCGCTCGCTATAAACTACATAACCAATGAGTCCGGGACCTAGGCTTTCGGCCCAGGCCCTCTGAGTCCGTGTGTGCTCTGAAGCACTGTGTCATGCTGCCGCCGCCCCGGTGGGTGAATGAATGAGAACATGCCCTGACAGGGGTGGCTCAGTGGACAGAGCCTAGGCCTGCAGACTCAAGGGTCCCAGGTCTGATTCCGGTCAAGGGCACATACCTGGTTGCTGGCACATCCCCAGTGGGGGGTGTGCAGGAGGCAGCTGATCGATGTTTCTCTCATCAATGTTTCTGACTCTCTCTCCCTCTCCCTTCCTCTCTGTAAAAAAATCAATAAAAGATATATATTTTTAAAATAAAAACAGATGAGGACAGAGAAGACGTGTGCGTCTCTGAAGCTTCCCCAGTGCAGCGGGACCCTGGTGGGCACCGCCATCCCAAAGCCCAGCCACTGAGCCGGCGGGCGGCCCGGGAACGTTCTGGAGAGCATGACCTTTGCCCCGGGCCCCGGAGCGGGACGGGTTCGGACCGGGAGAGGGATTCCTGGTGAAGAGCACGAGGGCGTGATGGCCATCGGGCAGGCCTGAGCGACCCTGTGTCCGAGAAAGACCTCCATGTGACCAGGCAGCCCGGACAGGGAGGAGGGGAGGAGGGGAGGGGGAGGGGGGAGGGGGGGAGGGGGGAGGGGAGGAGGGGGGAAGGGGGTAGGGGGGAGGGGGGAGGGGGGAGGGGGGAAGGGGGGAGGGGAGGAGGCGAGTCCGTGCCCGCTGGCTGCCTGCCCGCCTCGCAAGGCCACCGTCCCGGCTATGCACCCTCTCGGAGCCTCTGTGCCCAGCCCGGCCCCGGGCCGCCCCGGGGCTGCTTTCTGGACCCTGGGCTTTGCAGGCCTGGCTGACGGCTGCTCCAAGGCCAAGGCCAGGCCAGGCCGGGCTCAGGGAGAAACCAGCCGATGAAGGAGCTCCGGGAGGGCTTCAAACACGGGGCCCCCTCCAGCCCCTCCTCAGCCAGTCGTGTGAGGATGCTGCCCTGGGCCGGAGCGGCTGACTCAGGGCCCCTGGCCTCGGCCTCTGGTGCTTCTGTGCTTTGGCCCGGAGTTTTCTGAAAATCCCGGCGGCATCAGCTGCAGCGGCCACAGGGCTTTGAGGCCGGCGAGAGGATCAGTGCTCAGCCTGGCTTCCAGCCCCCGGATTCCTGCCGGAGTGAACGAGAAAGATGCCTCAGAGCGCCCCCCCCCCAACTCACCCGCCACCTGCCGGCCTCCATCGCGCTCCTCTCCGGGCTGACCTGGGTGGCGGCTCCCGTGGCTGCAGACCGCGGAGCCAGTGCACTCCAGATCTGATCAGCGGCCCCAAAAGGTCGGAGTTTAGACCTCACCCTGGCAGGACTCACTGCTCAGGAACAGACGATTCGCCAAAAACCATTTCGTCCAGAGCCAGCTGGCAAAATAGCCAATTTTCTGAAAGACTAACGGACAGCAAGAAAGCCTCATCCAGTTACAGTTTGTTTTACCGACGCCCCTCCCCTCCCGTCCACTCCCGCCCTTCAAATACGCACCTTAAAATTCTATCTAAAGGTGGCTCAGGGGCTGAGCATCGACCGAGGAACCAGGAGGTCACGGTTCAATTCCCAGTCAGGGCCCAGGCCCGGGTTGTGGGCTCCATCCCCAGTGGGGGGCGTGCAGGAGGCAGCCGATCCATGATTCCCTCTCATCATGGATGTTTCTCTCTCCCTTCCTTTCTGACATCAATAAAAATATATTTTTGTAAAATTACAAAATTGCCGAAACCAGTTTGGTTCAGTGGATAGAGCGTCGGCCTGTGATCCGAAAGGCCCCGGGTTCGATTCCAGTCAAGGGCATGTACCTTGGTTGCGGGCACATCCCCAGCAGGGGGTGTGCAAGAGGCAGCTGATTGATGATTCTCTCTCATCGATGTTTCTAACTATCCCTCTCTCTTCCTCTTTGTAAAAAATCAATAAAACATATTTTTTTAAATAAAAACTACAAAATTGATAAAATAAATAAAAACACGCCCTCGGATGAGGATTAAAGAAGAAAAGACTCCCTGGCTGCTTCCGACGAGGCAACAGCGCGCCCTCGGTGCCAGGAGTGGTGCCGCCCGCCCGGCTGGTGGGACGGCCCTGTACCGGATCAAAGCATGGGCATGCCGCTCCTTCTCCGGTGCTGAATGCGGCCACACCCGCTCTGAGATAAATTTTTTTTTTTTTATCATTGATGTCAGAGAGGAAGGGAGAGGGAGAGAGAGAGAGAAACTTCAATGGTGAGAGAATCATGGACCAGCTGCCTCTTGCACGCCCCCCACTGGGGATGGAGCCCATAACCCGGGCCTGTGCCCTGACCATGACCTCCTGGTTCACAGGTCAAAGCTCAACCACGGAGCCACGCTGGCAGGGCCCACGCTTCTTAACCACGGAGTCCTACCGCCTTTAAATCCGTGTGTGTGGACGTACGGGGTGAGGACCCCAGGCCAGAGTAAAGGCGACAGCGTGTGCCTCCCCAGGAGGGGTGGTCCTCGGAAGCTCGTCCGCCCTTCCATGTCAACGAACTCGTCGGGGAGCTGGGCACACGCAGCCGATCGCTGCACGGATGACGGAAGACTTATCTGCCGTATTTTGATGGATGTAAATGAATTCTATTGCTTGTCAGAACGCTATCAAGACCCCGATGGAATGAGCCTCCCTTTTTCCCCTTCTTCTTCTTTCCCTTTCCAGGGTGAAGGGAGTGACGGGGGAGAGAGATGAATGCCGGAGACAGATTGCTTTGATTGGAAACGAAAACAAACAGGTTTCGGGGGAGGGAAGGGGGGCGGCTTTCATTCTCTGGGAGAGACCTTGGCATTCTCGCGGACACGTTCATGAATTAATCATCAGGGACCTGCCACGTGGGATAGATCGTGTGGTCTCAATGGCAGCCCACAGGAAAGGGGCCTCCGACTGGCACAGAGACATGGAGCCCATGCCATAGCGGCCGCCCGGCATGACTTTTGTCCAGGAATCAAGTGGATGGCATGTGCGTGTGTGTGTGTGTGTGCGCGTGTGTGCGCGCGCGTGTGTGTGCGCGTGAGTGTGTGCGTGTGTGTGTGTGTGTGTGCGTGTGTGTGTGCGTGTGTGTGCGGGCACGTGTGTGTGTGTGTGTGTGTGTGTGTGTGTGTGTGTGTCTGAGGCAGCCGTGGCGTCCCAGGCTGGAACTGTGTGGAAGCCACTCTGTGTGTCACCACCAAGCCCCGCCATTAAATACCCGCTAATGGAGTGGCCCCGTCTCCCGTCGACAGCTGGATCAAGAGGGCGTCCCCGCGTCTATGTTATTAGCACTAATTAGGCCAATCAAGGCGGTGGAGGGCGAGGAGAGCCGAGGACGGCACATGAGGAGGAACGCGGGGGAACCACTGCCCACCTCGCACTGTCAAGATCCGGGGTCCAAGCGGCCAATTAGTGCCGAGCAAGCCCTCCGGAGGGAGGACCAGGGAGCAGGCCGGCGACGCCCTAATTAAAACGTGAAGGTTGCTGATTATCGCACCATTAAACAAAGTGGCAGGCGGCCGGAGACAGCTGTCCAGGAGCTGCTGGGCCTCACGTGACTACAGCCCTCCTGGCCTCCCAGGCCCTCCCGCAAGGCCAGGGGCGGGAGCTGTCCGTGGTGCTGACGAGCATCCCCAGCTAAAAAGCCTGTTGAGACAAGAGTGCTTCAAAGGGGGCGTTTCCGAAATCAGTGGATAGAGCATCAGCCTGCAGACTGAAAGGTCCCGGGTTCAATTCCGGTCAACGGCATGGACCTTGGTTGTAGGCACATCCCCAGTGGGGGTGTGCAGAAGGCAGCTGATTGACGTTTCTCTCTCATCGGTGTTTCTGACTCTCTATCCCTCTCCCTTCCTCTCTGTAAAAAAAAAAAATATATATATATATATATATATATTTAATAATAATGATAAAAAGGGGTGTTTCTCCTTCCTACTCTCCCGCCACCGCCCCATTGCCAGCCCTGAGACCCACTCTCACTTTCCCCATCGCCTGTTTTCAAGCTAATTGCTGGGGGCGGGGGAGGTGGGGGGAAGACAGGGAGGGGGAGAATGGAGAAACCGCCGAGCCCCATTAGCGCTGGCCACTGCCATCTTCATATACAGCTGCTGAAGCCGAGGTCTCCTGTGAGGTAACCTTTACCCCTTTGTCTGTCTGTCTTTGTTTCTCTTTTCTTTTCTTTTCTTTTCTTTCTTTTCCTGCTTTAGCTTGACTGGCAGCTGAGCTCAGGCTTGACGCGCACCTAGGGCTGCTGTGTCTATTCAGAATGCCCGCAGGGGGGCGGGGAGAGGCTGGTAGACCAGCTGTCCCGGTGCCAGACCAGGAGAGCGTCTCTCAGCATCTGGGGGGTGTGAGGAGTTCCAGGAAAGTCGAGCTAGAGACTCTTATCTGCTGCAACCTTTAAGAGTGACCTTTTTTAAAAAAAAAAATGGTTTTTTAATTGATTTCAGAGAGGAAGGAAAGGGGGAGAGAGATCGAAATGTCAGTGATGAGAGAGAATCATTGACCGGCTGCCTCCTGCATGGCCCCTGCTGAGAATGGAGCCCACAACCCGGGCATGAATCGAACCCGGGACCCTTCAGTCCGCAGGCCAACTCTCTATCCACCAAGCCAAACCAGCTGGGGCTGGAGGTGGCCTTCTTTAAAGTTCGCCTCTTCTCCTCTCTGCACCCTCTCCGAGGTGTTCCCTCTCCTCATCAGCCTCTCTTCTCGCTTCTCTGTCTTCTCCACAGACATCTGCTTCCTCTTCTGTCCTCCGCCTGCTCTTCTTTCTGTCTTTACTTCTCCCTTTCCCATGCTCGTCTCCCGATACCGTGTGTTCACCCTAACGAGAACAAATGTAAAGTTTTTGTTTGCTCACTCTTTGATTTTTACTGTAGATTCCTTATTTTGTTTTTATATGTTTTTATTGGTTTCAGAGAGAGGAAGGAAGAGGGAGGGTGAAGGGGAGAGTGAAAGGGAGAGTGAGAGGGAGAGGGAGAGGGAGATGAGGAGGGAGAGGGAGAGGGAAAGGGAGAGGGAGAGGGAGAGGGAGAGGGAGAGGGAGAGGGAGATGAAGAGGGAGAGGGAGAGGGAGAGGGAGAGGGAGAGGGAGAGGGCGATAGAAACATCAGAGTGCACACCCTAGCTGGTTTGGCTCAGAGGATGGAGCGTTGGCCTACAGACTCAAGGGTCCTAGGTTCAATCCCAGCAGGGCATATGCCTGGCTTTCTGGCTCAGTCACCAGTAGGGGGTTGCAGGAGACAGCCAATGTCTCTCTCTCTTCCTTTCCCTTCCTCTCTGAAATCAATAAAAATATTTTTAAAAAAGAAACATCAGTGATGAGAGAGAATCATGGATCAGCTGTCTCCTGCACACCCCTACTGAGGATGGAGCCCACCACCCAGGCCTGTGCCCTGACCGGGAATCAAACTGCGGCTTCCTGGTCCGTAGGTGGATGTTGAACCACTGAGCCACACCGGCCAGGCAGACGCTACATTCTCAGCATGATGCCTGGCAGGTGCTGAGACCTCAGTACACGGAACTGCTGAGACAGTGGCCATGCCCACCTCCACTGCCCTGTGACTGCTCTTACCGTTTCTCCCATCTGTCGGGGTGCCCCAGCTCACTTCCCACCCAATCCAAGTCCCATCTTCTCCGTGAAGTCTTCCCTGTTGGTGTTGTTCCAAAGGCTTGCTTTAAACCTCTGCCCCCGCCAAAACCGGTGTGGCTCAGTGGATAGAGCGTCGGTCTGCGGACTGAAAGGTCCTGGGTTCGATTCCAGCCAAGGGCATGTACCTTGGTTGCAGGCACCTCCCCGGTAGGGGGTGTGCAGGAGGCAGCTGGTCAATGTTTCTCTCTCACCGATGTTTCTAGCTCTCTATCTCCCTCCCTTTCTCTCTGTAAAAAAAAATAATAATAAAAAATAAAAAATCAATAAAATATATAAAATAAAATAAATAACCCTCTGCCCCTGATGGCGATGGGGATAGCACGCTTTACCCAAGCTTTCCCTGAGACTGGGAGCTCCCTGCGGTCCAGGGCCTCGTGTGGCTGGACGGCCTGCTGCGCCCGGAGCCTAGCCCAGTGCCCCCATGAAGCAGGCGTCCACTGTCACTGTTCTTGAGCGGCGAGTCCATGTCCTGAGACACACGCGTGTCAGAGGGCCCGGCGCGTGCCCTTTCCCCACAGAATCCCATCGCTCTGGGGCCGGGCTGTAATTTTCCGTGTCAGTCAGCCCTGTCTTCCCGGGAAAATTGAATGCACAGGTCCTCGGAGTGATCTTTTTAAAATGTAAATTGGATCCTTTTATTCCTCTGCTGGACCCCCTCCCAGCGACTTCTCCTCACCCTTAAAATCAAACCCCGAGTCCTCGCCGCAGCCCAGAAGGCCCTGTGAGTACGGGTCCTGGCTCTCTCGTTTTATCCTGAGTTCCTTTTCAAACTCCCCCCACCCACCCAACGCCCCCCCCACCGAGCCCCACACGCCTTCCTTCTGTCCCGTGACTTCCCCAAGATCAGTCCCATCCCAGACTTTGTCCTCACCATCCCCTGTTCCTAAGATCCTTTCCCCAAGGGTATCCTCAAAGCTGCCCTCCCCACCCCTATTCCCACCACACACACACACACACACACACACACACTCCGTTCAGAGCCAAGCTCCATGGGGCCCATCAGCCTCCAGGTCCCGTCCACCATCCCTCACGGTCCCGGGCTCGGTTCTCCAGAAAACACACTGAGGTGGAGACCTGTTTGCAGGACGTTCACAGGGCTGGGGCTGGGGGTGGGGTGCAGGGAGCAAGACCCCGCAGAGGCAGAAGCTACCCTGAGACACACTCACACCAAGCCCTCAGCTGACCCACAGGAGCCCCAAGCGGGGCGGCCCCTAGCATTGCCCCCGCTGAGCCCAGGGGGCTGGGCTGTGAGCATGGGCTGTGCTGGCCACGGGGTGCGGGCTGCATGGGGTGCAGGCTGCCACGGGGTGCGGGCTGCCACGGGGTGCTGGCCACGGGGTGCTGGCCACGGGGTGCGGGCTGCATGGGGTGCGGGCTGCCCCGGGAGGAGAGGGGCCGTGGGGAGGGCTGCCGGGAGTCGGCTGAGGGCTGTCGGGCACCCACACGCCCAGCAGGTGGGCAGGGAGGTGCTGGGTCCTGACGGGCTGCCCTTGTCTCCTCTCGGTTCTGGACTCCCCTCCCCCTTGTAACAAGCTGCTCTCTGAAATCAGCAGAAACATGCTTGTTTAACCCAGTGATGGCTGCTCCCCGTGGTGTGGAGATCAGAGGGTGTCGTGGTTAACAGTGCGCCTGCCTCGGAGCAGGCCTTCCGTCCACAGAGCTGTGTGTCCGTCCACAGAGCTGTGTGTCCGTCCACAGAGCGGGGACTGTCCGTCCACAGAGCGGGGACTGTCCATCCACAGAGCCGTGTGTCCGTCCACAGAGCTGTGTGTCCATCCACAAAGCGGGGACTGTCCGTCCACTAGCGGGGCTGTCCGTCCACAGAGCTGTGTGTCTGTCCACAGAGCTGTGTGTCCGTCCACAGAGCTGTGTGTCCGTCCGCCAGAAGTGGTTCTTTACGCTTAGACCAAAACGCGTCGAACGGTTGCCTCGCCATCCTGACCGAGAGCGAGGAGACCATGGACGGGCGATCAGCGGGCCCGTCCGGTTCGGGCTCAGAGTCCATCCCGCCCTCACGCCCAGCGCAGAAAGCCTCACGGTCACTCCCCCAGAGGCACGTCGCCCTCCCAGGACCCGCCCGGGTGAGAGGTGTTAGCCATCCCTCAGCGGGAAGTACAGTGAAGAGGAGCGGGAGGCGGGGCTGGTCACACACGGCCCTCAGCCCTGCGCTCTCCGGCGCGGCAGTCCGTCGCCCACACCGGGCCCATCTCCGGGCGCCTGGGACCGGACCGCGGCTCCCAGTGCTGGGAAAGGAGACCACCCAGGACCCATCCCCTCTCGGCGCCCAGAGTGAAAGGTTCAGCATATGATTGCTCACCACCGCGGCTCTCACCTCAGGATTCATGCCATGGACAGAAAGAGGAAAAATAAAAAAGGAGATACAACCGAAACCAGTGTGGCTCAGTGGATAGAGTGTAGGCCTGCGGACTGAAGGGTCTCAGGTTCGATTCTGGTCAAGGGCATGTGCCTTGGTTGCGGGCACATCCCCAGTAGGCGGTGTGCAGGAGGCAGCTGGTGGATGTTTCTCATTGGTGTTTCTAACTCTCTACCTCTCTCCCTTCCTCTCTGTAAAATCAATAAAATATATATTTTTTAAATGAAAGAAAAAGGAAAAATATCCTTAGGCCTGAGAAGGTACTGGCAGCCGCTCGCCACGATTACAGAAGGGAGCGGGGGGACCCCTGCTGGCGGTAACTAGAACTGCAGCCTCCCGTGGGCACAGGGAGAGCAGAAGGCGCACAGGTTCCCACTGGGAACCTTTCCCCAGGGAGACCCGCCCGGAGCAGGAGCGGCTCCTCCATGAGGAGCACAGGACTGGGTCCCCCCTCTCCCCGCCCCCGCCCCGTAACACTGGAGCTGCGTTTGCATTTGGCTTCCAAACCTGAGCATTCAGTACAACCACATCTAGGCAGCTTCACTGCTCACCTGCTTCCTAACGGCTCATGGGGCGGCCCACATGGTGTGGCTCTGTGGCTGAGCATCCATCCATGAACCAGGAGGTCAGGGTTCGATTCCCGGTCAGGGTACAGGCCCCGGTTGCAGGCTCCAGCCCCAGTGTGGGGCGTGCAGGGGGCAGCCGGTCCATGATTCTCATTGTTGCTGTTTCTCTCTCCCCCTGTCCCTTCCTCTCTGAAATCAATAAAAATGTATACACCGAGTGGCCAGATGATGATGATCTCGGAACGCATACTAATCTGGCCACTCCGTGTACTTCTCTTGAGCACCTCACTTGTTTGATATCAAAGATACTCTAAACCGTGCACCTGATCAGTGCTCCCCTTTGCCCTGGCTGACAGAAAGCTCAGGACAAATGGGTGGCTGATCTCCAGCAAAAGTCTAGAATACTCTGGTGCCCATCGGAGGTGCACACACACTGAGTGGCCAGAGAATTGTGACCTCTGCGCGCAGTTTTCTTTATAAACAGGAACAGGCCGAGCGCGGGCTTGCAGGAGAGTGAATCTTTCCGACACCTCCAGCTGCGGGGCAGATCTTCCCCGGAGCAGGAGCCGGTAACACCCACAGCGGCAGCTCCCCCCAGAACCAGCAGCCTGCCCCTGCAACGCCGCCCCTCGCGACAGCGCGCAAATGACTCGCCGACGGCAACGGCCGGCGCTGACAGGTGTGTGTCTGGTGACAATGGGTCCCTTCCCTCCCCATTCACTTGTCAGCATCCGAACAGAGCCCATCGCGGCTCCCCACTCCGCCCCGCGGACCGAATCGGGAAGAGGACGGACCACGACCCGTCCTCCCACCACTCAGGGCTCCTGTCCACTCTGCCGGAGACACCCCGCTCCACGGCGCCCCCTGCCTCGCACTCGTGCCCCTGGGCTTTGGTAGCAGGAACCCCGGAAACACATCCAGGGGCCTCGGCAAACACGTGCACACGCCGTGAAACAAACGGGCCGGTAACCGCCCGCCATGGTTGGAAAGTGTGCTCCCCTCTCCCCGCCTCCCGCCATGTTAAAGCGATCAGTTATCTGCAAATGGTTTCTGACATTTCTCAACAGAGAAACTGAGCCGGGCCGGCGTGGCTCAGGGGCTGAGCGTCGACCTAGGAGCCAGGAGGTCACGGTTCCGTTCCCGGTCAGGACACAGGCCCGGGTGGCGGGCTCCATCCCCAGTGTGGGGCGTGCAGGAGGCGGCCGATCCATGATTCTTTCTCCTCATAGATGTTTCTCTCTCTCTCCCTCTCCCTGCCTCTCTGAAATCAAATTTTAAAAAGTTAAAAGGAGAGAGAAAGTGTGCTGGCCACTGGCTCCAGCTTCCTCGGGGGGCGTGGGGAGTGGGCCGGTGTTTGGGGAAGGTGTGGAGGTTGAGGCAGTCACCCCGGTTCACCAATCAGCCTCTCTGCACACACACACACACACACACACACACACACACACACACCCTGCCCAGAGCCGTGCTAATGAGGACAGGACGTTCAGGTGTTGCAATAAGAGAGATGGCCTGCTACTGCCCCCTGAGGGCACAGGGAGTTCCCCACGGGGGACCCCAACTGGGTGTGCAGCGGCAGCTCAGCTGAGTGAACTCCCTTAAACCAATAGGAGGGGGGGGGGTGTCCCAATAAAACTTTATTTAAAAGACACAGCGGGCCGCTTTGGCTGGTGCTGGGAGCAGGAGGCAGGGGGAGAAGCCACGGGAGGAGAGAGGAAGGGAACAAAACAGCAAGGGGTCCCTTTTACGCTCTTGTCCTGGGGTTCCAGGCAATGTTTGGGGGGACCCCTAATCTTAAAGGGGACCCCACCAGAGCGGGGCTGGTCACGGCTCCGGCCGTCGTGGCCCCCCGGGATTCCGCCTGTTACACTATGGCTCTCAGCGACAGAGCTTGCCCTGCCCCTCCTGGGCGCCGGGGGCTCAGTGGGCAAATTGGCATCCGGCTTCCTGCCAGATGCTGACAGGTGCACGGAGGGGACCGGGAATGGGGGAGGGAGAGATGGCTCCTCCTACCTGGTTCCTGTTGGCATCCCCCGCGACGGCCCTTCGCCCAGCAGCACCCGTGGGTCCCGTTTCCGGGCTCCTCCAGCTCCGCCGGAAATGACCTGGCCGCCCCGCCCATCGGAACATACACCGGCGCCAGCTG
Organism: Pipistrellus kuhlii; assembly: GCF_014108245.1. Lineage (NCBI taxonomy): Eukaryota > Metazoa > Chordata > Mammalia > Chiroptera > Vespertilionidae > Pipistrellus > Pipistrellus kuhlii. The sequence goes on from NW_023425482.1 coordinate 30,284,219, forward strand.
GTCACCGTCCTTCCCCGCCTCCCGGCCGCCTCCGAGGATCTGGGTCCCGACGGCCTCCTCTCCTTCTCTTGCCTTCTCCAGCCCCAGGCCTACCCGCTGCTGTGGCCACTGCCTCCTGCTGCCTCTGGCTCTGCTCCTGCCGGTTAAGTCCCTTTAAACGAAGTCCTCTGGACCAGCTGGTGTGGCTCAGGGGCTGAGCATCGACCTGGGAGCCAGCAGGTCACAGTTCCATTCCTGGTCAGGGCACAGGCCCGGGCTGTGGGCTCCCCAGTGGGGGGCGAGCAGGAGGCAGCTGGTCAATAATCATTGATGTTGCTATCTCTCCCTCTCCCTTCCTCTCTCTGAAATCAATAATAAAAATATTTTAAAAAATAAATTAGCCGAAACCGGTTTGGCTCAGTGGATAGAGCGTTGGTCTGCGGACCCAAGGGCCCCAGGTTCGATTCCGGTCAAGGGCATGTGCCTTGGTTGCGGGCACATCCTCAGTAGGGGGTGTGCAGGAGTCAGCTGGTCGATGTTTCTCTCTCATGGATGTAGCTAGCTCTCTATCCCTCTCCCTTCCTCTCTGTAAAAAATCAATGAAATACATTTAAAAAATAATAATAATAATTAAAATAGCCTAAAAGCAGGGCTCCTGTCCCAGAGAGGGCTCCTCCTCTTGCTGCTGAAGAAATATTTTCAATACATCAGACTGTGAGACTGGGGCCAGCGAGAGCCTCATGGCCCGGGACCCTGGCTCCTCTCTCTGCCCCCAGCCCTGGAATGTGGGGGTGACAATGCCCCCCTCCACACTCCCGTGGGTTTTAAATAAACTGGTCCCTGAGGGGCTGGGCCGGCAGAGAGCAGAGGCTCCATACCACTGGGCTCCTGCTGCCCATCACCACACCCCCAGGCCCGCCCCTCCGCACGCGGACAGCTGCCTCTGGGCAGGGCGCCCACTCCCACCACCGGGTGGCACTCCTGGCTCTGGCCAGCAGTCCTCAGCCTTCCTGACGCCGCGGCCCTTTCACACAGCTCCTCGGGTGCCGGTGACCTCCAGCCATAGCAGTATCTTCGTTGCTGCTTCCTAACTGTCATGTTGCTCCTGTTAATGAATCGTAATGTAAATGTCTGTGTTTTCCGATGGTCTTAGACTCCACAGCAGCAGTTCGCAACCTGTGGGTCGCCTAAGACCATCGAATAACACAGATTTTTACATTACGATTCATTAACAGGAGCAAAATGACAGCCGAAACCTGTTTGGCTCAGTGGTAACGTGTCGCCCTGCGGACTGAAAGGTCCCGGGTTCGATTCCGGTCAAGGGCATGTACGTTGGTTGCGGGCACAGCCCCAGGGGGGGGTGTTGCAGGAGGCGGCTGGTCGATGTTTCTCTCTCATCGACATTTCTGACTGTCTCTCTCCCTTCCTCTCTGTAAAAAATCAATAAAATATATTTTTTAAAAATGACAGTTACGAAGTAGCAACGGGAATAATGTTATGGTTGGGGGTCACCACACCATGAGGAGCTGTGTGAAAGGGCCGCAGCGTCAGGAAGGCTGAGGACCGCTGCACAAAAGCTTCATTTCTCCAAAATGCAGGGCGGGCAAGGGTGTACGGCAGGCCGGGAGAGACACAGTCTGTCTGGTGCTGCGGGGAGGGGGGGGGGCGTCCTCCCCTCACGTCACATGAGCAAAGGCTGCCCCGTGCCTCGGCCCCGCTGCCTCTTCTGTGTCCCACACCGGGCGGACCCAGGCCTCAGAGCAGGCGAAGGGCGGGCAAACTCGGGCTGGCGGCCCCCACCGCACACCCCAGGGACGGGAGGGGGTGCCCGAGTGTCCGATGGAGAAGGGTCATTGGAGGCAGGGCTTCTCCGACATCTTTTAAATCCTCCCCGAGGGTGTTCTCGTTGATTTTTAGGGAGGAAAAGGGGGAGGGAGAGGGACAGACTAGCCCAAAATTCACAGGCACAAGGGCTATGATGTCTTCACTGCAGGAAGGAGGCTAGACCAGCGGTCGGCAAACCGCGGCTCCCAAGCCACATGCGGCTCCCAAGCTGCGGCTTGTCTGTCGCTCTGTTGCACATGTGTCAAACACAAGGCCCGCGGGCCAAATCCGTCCCGCCAGGCCTTGCAATGTGGCCCGCACCGCGCTGTCATCACTGCACTCCGCTGCGTTTCCATCACAATGACAGTTTATGACTGTTCAGTAAACCATTCGGCCTGCGATTTAGGCTGGATTTTAGATTTTGGCCCCTTCTCTGATTGAGTTCGACACCCCTATTCTATTGACTCAGTTTGCCAACCACTGCTAGACTAAATGTTACCGTGCAGGGGGAGGCTGTGAGGGTTAGGCAGTTGTGGCACATTGTGTGCACAGAGGTAAAGGGCCATATATGACAGGGGTCGGCAAACTCATTAGTCAACAGAGCGGCAGACGGCGGCTCGCCTGCTGCAGTTTGCCGACCACTGGGCTGCACCAAAGCCTCTTGGATGCAGCGCAGTGGCTGCAGCTTGTGGGGGATCGGAGTCCGGGGTGCCTGCTACCAACACACCTGCCCTGCCCGGCCTGTGCGGCTCAGTAGGCTGAGCGTCCTTCCGGGCACCTGGAGGTCGCTGGTTCTGTTCCCAGTCAGGCTTGATGGGGAGGCGGGCTTGATCCCCAGTAGGGGCATGCAGGAGGCAGCTGATCATCAATGTCTCCATCTCTCTTCCTCTGTCTCTTTGTCTCTCTCTCTCACACACACACACACACACACACACACCCAGGACCCACCCCTCACGCATGCACAGATCTGCTACGGTGGGGCCTGCGCACTCCTATTTGCACCCCACCACCCTCCCTGGAGCTCAGGAAGACCGAAGCCAGCAGAAACCGGTTTGGCTCAGTGGATAGAGCATCAGCCTGCAGACTGAAGGATCCTGGGTTTGATTCCGGTCAAGGGCATGTACCTTGGTTGCAGGCACATCCCCAGTAGGGGGTGTGCAAGAGGCAACTGATGGATGACTCTCTCATTGATGTTTCTAACTATCCCTCTCCCTTCCTCTCTGTAAAAAATCAACTAAAGAAAAGAAAAAGAAAGAAAGACAGAAGCCAGACTCCAGCTAAGGCCTGGAAGACGGGCCCCCTGACCCCAGCTCCCGGCCTCCCTCCAGCTGCAAAACCTAAGTGCACTGGGCGCTGTTTGTGCCCGCTCCCAGCAGGCGGCAGTGTCGGGGCGCAGGCGCCGGCCTCCGCACAGGCAGCTGAGAAAGCGCGCTCGAGGAGGGGGCCGGACCCAGCGCCCCTGTGCCAGGAGCCCCGCTTGGAAGCCTGTGTTTTTCCGAGTTCCCCCTGAGGCCCCTCCCTCCGTGGGAGGCCGTTCTGCCAATCACACGGATCCCAGCACCAGGCACCGCGTCTGGCCTGGACACCTGCCCCCCGGACTGTCCCTGGCGCGGTGGGGTGGGGTGTGGGGGGCGGGCGGGCCCATGGGGATCCGCCGGCTCCGGAGGCTGCACTGACGCCCCGGGGACAGCAGGTGGCGCGCCGGCCTCATTGGCGGAGACAGGGAACCAGAGCAGCCTTTCGGGGGAGGCTGGTGGGGCCCGGAGGTGTGGTGGGCGTCGGGTGAGGGAGCCGGGGTGCCTGTGACCCCTGAACTCATCTCCCATTCACTCTGCTCCTGGGCGGGCTCTAGAGCCGGGGGAGGAGCGGAGGGTGTCGGCTGGGGAGGCTGAGCCACGTGTGGCGCAAAGGGGGACCCCACCCGGGCACCCCTGAGAAGGGCAGAGCGGGACCCTGACCTGCCGGCCCTCAGACCCAGGGAGGCTTCCCAAGGATGTGGCTGCAGCCGGTCCCCAGGCCAGCGAGGGGAGCTTCCCACCCTGAAGGTTCTCACCGCCTCCTCCTGGTCTGGTCGTGGCTGCACACGACCCGGTTAGCATTCAGTATACACACGGCGAGGCCAGAGGATGACCATCTCTGAACGCATAATCATCTGGCCACTCCATGTCTGTCCTATGGAATAAAAGGCTCATATGCAAATTGTCCCCTCGACCAGGAGTTCAACCAGCAGGCAGGCCGGCCAACCACCCATGTTTCCTCCCCTGGCCATGCATGCATGAATTCATGCACCGGGCCTCTAAGCCTCTAATACACACACAGAGACACATTCTGAGTGGCCAGATTATTATGCATTCAGAGATCATAATAATCTGGCCACTCAGTGTATATAAGAGAGAGAGAGGCGGAGAGAGAGAGAAACATTGATCGGCTGTCTCCTGCACACCACCAACCAGGGATCAAACCTGAAATCCGGGGTATGTGCCCTGACTGGGCATCGAACCCGCGACCTTTGGTGCACGGAGGCCTCTCCCACCAACTGGGCCACACAGGCAGGCTGGGCGGCATTTTTCATAAACCAGCTCACTTGTTAAAAAGAGAAAAGAAGAAAGAAGGGGAGGGAGAGAAAGAGAGAGAGAGAATGAAAGGAAGGAAGGAACACCCCACACACACACACAATGGTCCTTTGCTCCCAGCCATTTGCAAACCCAGCGTGTTGCAGAGTCCACCTCTCTGTTCACACCGCCCGGTAGTTCCTGGTCAGCACCGGGGAGGCCCTCCGTCCCCCGTGATAACTGTGCGGAGCTAGAGCAGCCTTCCTCTCCTTCTGCAGGCTCCTCCCTGCCCGGCCGCCGCGAGCACCTGGCACAGCCCGTGAGCAGCCTCCGGCTGGGGTGGGTGCTAACTAGGTTGGGTCCGTTATGTCTTCACATGCACTCCATTCGGGTTTCACTCCTAACACGTCCTCGGGGTAGAAATGGTTTTAAGGGGAACGAACGTTGTGGAGCCACAATAACTGGAGGCCGCTTCTGTGTTTTTGTTTTCACTTTTAAATTAAAAAAGAAACAGCCCTAACGAGTGTGGCTCAGTGGATAGAGTGTCGGCCTGCGGACTCAAGGGTCCCAGGTTCAATGCCCATCAAGGGCATGCACCTTGGTTGTGGGCACATCCCCAGTAGCGGGTGTGCAGGAGGCAGTTCATCAATGTTTCTAACTCTCTGTCTCTCTCCCTTTTTCTCTGTAAAAAAAAATCAATGAAATAAACTTTTTAAAAAAATAAAAATAAACAGGACTATAGCAATAAATATATAAAAGTCTTGCCCTGCCGGTGTTGCTCAGTTGTTGAGTGCTGACCTATGAACTGGGAGGTCATGGTTAGATTCCTGGTCAGGGCACAGGCCCGGGTGGCGGGCTCCATCCTCAGTGTGGGGTGTGCAGGAGGCAGCCGATCCACTATTCTCTCTCATCCTGGATGCTTCTAACTCTCTCCCTCTCCCTTCCTCTCTGAAATCAATAAAAATACTTTTAGATAAAAACGTAGTAATTTAGAAAAAAGAAAGTGTTTTCCCATGGAAAGCATCTGCCATGCACGCGTAGGCATAGGCGGCGTGTTCCCCACACTTTGGGGGACCGGGCTTCCCGGGCGGCCCCGCCCGCAGGAATTCGGAAGGAAGGAGCAGGGGCGGCGCCGGGAGCCGCGGGGGAACAAAGGCCGGCGGCGCGGGGCGGGCTGCGGCGGCCTCACCTCCGGAGGCGCCAGCGGCTGCTCTTCCCTGGGCGCTGGGGGCTGGGGCGGCCGGGCTCCCGCCCCGCTGCACAGGGGCTCCCGCCCCGCCCCGCCCCGCCCCGCCCCGCCCCGCCCCGCTGCACAGGGGCTCCCGCCCCGCCCCGCCCCGCCCCGCCCCGCCCCGCTGCACAGGGGCTCCCGCCCCGCCCACCCCGCTGCACAGGGGCTCCCGCCCCGCCCCGCCCCGCTGCACAGGGGCTCCCGCCCCGTCCCGGCCCCGCCCCGCTGCACAGGGGCTCCCGCCCGCCCCGCCCCCGCCCCGCCCCGCTGCACAGGGGCTCCCGCCCGCCCCGCCCCGCCCCGCCCCGCTGCACAGGGGCTCCCGCCCCGCCCCGCCCCGCTGCACAGGGGCTCCCGCCCCGCCCTGCCCCGCCCCACCTCGCTGCACAGGGCTCCCGCCCGCCCCGCCCCGCTGCACAGGGGCTCCCGCCCTGCCCCGGCCCCGCCCCGCTGCACAGGGGCTCCCGCCCCGCCCCGCCCCGCCCCGCTGCACAGGGGCTCCCGCCCGCCCCGCCCCGCTGCACAGGGGCTCCCGCCCTGCCCCGGCCCGCCCCGCTGCACAGGGGCCTCCCGCCCCGCCCCGCCCCGCCCCGCTGCACAGGGGCTCCCGCCCCGCCCGCCCCGCTGCACAGGGGCTCCCGCCCTGCCCCGGCCCCGCCCCGCTGCACAGGGGCTCCCGCCCCCGCCCCGCCCCGCCCCGCTGCACAGGGGCTCCCGCCCGCCCCCCGCCCCGCCCCCCGCCCCGCTGCACAGGGGCTCCCGCCCCGCCCCGCCCCGCTGCACCAGGGGCTCCCGCCCCGCCCCCGCCCCGCCCCCACCTCGCTGCACAGGGGCTCCCGCCCCTCCCCGCCCCGCTGCACAGGGGCTCCCGCCCGCCCCGGCCCCCCCCCGCTGCACAGGGGCTCCCGCCCCGCCCCGGCCCCCCCCGCTGCACAGGGGCTCCCGCCCTGCCCCGCCCGCCCCGCTGCACAGGGGCTCCCGCCCCGCCCCGCCCCGCCCCCCCCGCCCGCCCCCGCCCCGCCCCACTCGCCTGCACAGGGGCTCCCGCCCCCGGCCCCCGCCCCCGCCCCGGCCCCGCCCCGCTGCACAGGGGCTCCCGCCCCGCCCCGCCCCGCTGCACAGGGGCTTCCCGCCCCGCCCCGCCCCGCCCCACCTCGCTGCACAGGGGCTCCCGCCCCGCCCCGCCCCGCTGCACAGGGGCTCCCGCCCTGCCCCGGCCCCGCCCCGCTGCACAGGGGCTCCCGCCCCGCCCCGCCCCGCCCCGCCCCGCCCCGCCCCGCTGCACAGGGGCTCCCGCCCGCCCCGCCCCGCCCCGCCCCGCCCCGCCCCGCCCCGCCCCGCTGCACAGGGGCTCCGGCGGCTGCAGGCGGACCGCTGCCTCCGCCCCCCCCACCCCCCGTCCGCCTCCGCCGGCCTCGCCCGCTCACAGCCGGCCCGGGAGGCAGCCAGGGGCGGGGCGGGGCGTGGGCGAGGCGTGAGGGGGAGTGGGTTGATGTATTATACACCTGGGTGGGCGGGGCGTAAGCGGGGAATGGGCGGCGCATACGGAAGTGGGCGTGGCGATAGAGACAGACCAGGTGAAGCAGCCAGGTTCAGACATTAAGGAGGTTTGTCCCAGCTTAGTTTTGTTTTGCTTTTTTATCTTCCTTCCCTTCCTCTTCCAGTCACCATGCCCTCCCCGCACCCCGGCCAGGCCCCATAGAGCCCCCTGCCTATCCCAGGCCCCCAAGGGAAGCCTGGAAGTCAGGCGGCTCAGACCGAAGCCCCCCCCCCCCCCCCGTGTCCCCCCTCCCCCCGGGGCCGACGGCTTCTGCTGGTTGAGCATCCTGTGGCCACAGCGTCAGGCCAGACAAGTGCTAGCCAGGCCGCAGCACACAGCTGAGCTCAGGGATCACACACCAGCTCCGTACCGCCCCCCCCCACACACACACACACACACACACACGGTCCTCAGTCCTGCCCCCAGCCCCAGCGCGCTCACCACAGACAGGAAGCCAGACCGCAGGGCGAGGAAGTGCTGGCAGCCCGGAGGCTCGCAGGGTCTACTTGCCAAGGACCGGTGGCCTCCTCTTGGCGGCCACCACATGTAAACCGAGGCCCCCGTCCTCCCAGGCCCACGAGGCCCCCACGCCCGGGCCACTGCCCTCCTCTGGCCGGTCTCCTCGCCCGGCTTACCCAGCTCTGAGCACGCGACAACCTTGCTTTTCTGCAAACACAGTCACCCTCGCTCTGCCTGGATTCTAGGCCCTAGAAGGTCTTCCCCAGATGTCTCCACGACTCCCAGCCCCACTCCCATCCCTGCCCCAGGGTCAGCTCCTCAGCGGCCTTCCCTGACCAGCCCGTCTAACAGTAGCACCAACAGCCCAGCCCAGTCGGTGTGGCTCAATGGTTGAGCATCAACCTAGGACCCAGGAGGTCACGGCTCAATTCCCAGTCAGGGCACAGGCCCGGGTGCGGGCTCCCTCCCCAGGTGGGAGTGTGCAGGAGGTGGCTGATCTGTGATGCTCTCTCACCTTTGACGTTTCTCTCTCCCTCCCTCTCCCTTCCTCTCTGACATCAATGAAAATATATATTTTATAAAAATAAAAAAGTAGCACAAACACACCTCCACTTCCGAGTCCTTGTCATGTGGGAGCCTCTTCCTCTCCATCCTCCGCTTTCCCACATGGAGGGCGACCAGCCCCACCGCCTCCCCTTGCCCGTCTCCCTCTGCCTGACGGAGGACGGAGCGTCTGGTGGGTGAGTTTGGGGGAAGACCCTGCTCAGCCCCCTTCTCTTGGGGAGCTGCACCCCTGCAGAGGGCATGGATTGCCTGCTCTGTCCCCCAGAAACTGGCCTCCCACCTGTGTGCGGGGGGAAGGGGGTGGCGGCAGCTGAGGGTGCGGAGCTGTGGGCGCTGTCCCCTCCGTTCCTGGGCAGAGCACTCACGAGCCACGTCAGTGCAGCATTACCAGTGTCAGATGCCTGCCTGGCCGCTGGTTACGAGTTTCTGTCTATTGCTGCCTAACAACTCTCCCCAAACGCAGCGGCTTGAATGAGCAGCGAACTGTTTACTCTTTTCCAGGCTGGGCTGCGGGTTGACCAGATGGTCCCTGTGCTCGGCCTGTTGTCAGCCAGAGCACTGGGGTGGCTGTCGTCTCCAAGGCTGGCAGTTGGTGCTGGCCTCCAGCTGGGGGCTCCCGGGGCCCGTCAGCGCGGGGGGTGGGCCCTGGCTCCCCTCCAGGTGTCCATGGGGCTTCCTCTCGGCGTGGCCGCTGGTTCCAGAAGGACTGCTCCAGGCGCAGATGCCCTAGGCACGTGGTCGGCAAACTCACTCGTCCACAGAGCCAAATACCAACAGGACAACGACAGAAATGTCTTTGGAGAGCCGCATTTTTAAAACTTAAACTTCTTCTAATGCCACTTCTTCAACATGGACTCGCCCAGGCCGTGGTATTTTGTGGAAGGGGCCAAAGAGCCGCATGTGGCTCTCGAGCCGAGGTTTGCCGACCATGGGCCTAGGCCCCAAGAGGAAGGAGGTGGAGGCAGAGGCGAAGAGTCATCCTAACAATGAGGCCCTCAGCCTCAGAGCACCAAGTAAAGGGGCACTTCCTGCTTTAAAAAAAACCGGGAAGGCATCCCACTGCACTGAGATAAGACCCAGTGCCCAGAAGGGGCTCGTCCTCCCCATGGGTACTCCCCCCCCCCCACACACACACACACTGCAGGCTCCACCCAGCCTCAGGTCTCTGCCCGCAGGGGCTGCCCATCTGATGATAACTGGGATAGACACAAGCAATCATGTCACGCAAACATGCAAAGCTGGCCCCAGTGCTGCGAGTGACAGCCCCCCCACACCCCCTCCACACACACTCACACACACACACACACACACACACACGCACACACACACCCCGAGCCTGTGCCAGGTGATTTGACTCCTCACAGGGAAGGATACGTCCCTCTTCACTGGATGTGATGGATGAGCAGGAGTGAAGGAAGCGGATGGAAAGCGGGAGGTGGCGGACAGCGTGTGCAGACAGCCCTGGCCAGGCGGAGAACGGGGGTTCTATTCGGGGCCTAAGGAGAAGCTCCCTGGGGTCTCGGGCCCGCGCGGGCCTGGTGGGATGGCCGAGAGGGGCTGGCTCTGGCTCAGGCCTGATGCTAATAACTGCTCCGGCCTCAGAGCAGCTGCAGCGCCCGCAAGGCAGAGTGAGGCCAGAGAGAAGGGTGGAGGGCACCCCCCTGCCGTCCGAGGGAGAGGGGACGGCGGTGTGGACCGGTGGCCCGGGAGCGGAGAGACTGAACAGTCTGCAAGCGCGCGGAAACGTGCGAGCGGCCGGGGCACGGCTGGATTCCGGTTCCTTCCTCTAAAGCCGAGATGTCACCGACAAGGAAGCCGGGAGACGCGCCGCCCTGAACGTGTCCGAGCCGGTCTATCAGATCGGGTGGGTGTGTGAGCAACACTGTGTGTGCATGTCCGTCTGCTTTTTTTGTTTTGTTTAATTTTTTTTTTTTTTCATAGAGGAAGGGAGGGAGAGAAACACCAATGATGAAGAGAGAATCGTGGATTGGCTGCCTCCTGCACACCCTCACCTGGGGATGGAGCCCACAACCCGGGCCTGCGCCCTGACCGGGAATTGAACGGTGACCTCCTGGTTCATAGGTTGACGCTCGCCCACGGAGCCACGCCGGCCAGGCAGGTCCATCTGTTGTGACAGCATCGGCAGGCCGGCAGGCCCCAGCGCTGGGGGCTGGTGGTGAGGACGTATGGCCTCGCCTCGCCCACTTTGCAAAAGGGCAGACAAGCAGGCTGGCTGCTCATAAAGGGTTTTCGTCATAGCATCTGGACACACATGCCTGTTCCTACGGCTGCCTTTGCCAGCTCTGTGGAACGTTCCAGAACCTCTCTGTGCTTCTGCTGCCTCGGGGTTGACATGGGAGTGTAATAGCAGCCACCACCCCTGGAGCTCTCGGAGGCCTGAGCAGCTTTCAGAACTGGAAGTCAAAGCAGGCGCCAGACAGACAGAGGTCAGCACGCCACTTCTGAGGCCACCGGGCTGGACCCCAGGATGTGGTTGAGGTGACAACGCCGCCCGCAGCCGCCCGAGGACACAGAGAGCCACCGCAGACGGCGGCGGGAGCACCGGCACCCAGCCTTTGGGGAAAGTCACTTGTCAGTCCTGGGGAAGAGCGTGGGAGGCGATGGGACCAGGCGGTGCAGGGACCAGGCCTCAGAACCACCCCCCCTCCCCATGAAAACAGGAGGAGGAGGAAGTGACTCCCTCTGAAACCGGACACGCAGGGGTCTGGGCTGCCAGTCGGGACTAGAGCCAACAGGGTTTGATTCCTGGGACTGAATCCTAAGCCTGCTGCTTCTATTGGGAGAAGCACAAAGGTTACATGGGGGAGGGATGCCACCGGGCGTTTACAGGTTTTTGAAAAGGCCTGTGGGTGTGCAAAGGGCTGGCCATTCTGGTTTCTACAACAAGGTGGTTCATTTTCCCGCGAAAACCTGCGTTTCTGGGTGAGCCCCCAGGTCCCGGGTGCCATTCCCTGCCAGGTCAGAATGTGCTTTCCTCCACCGGAACAGACAGAGCCTGATCGGTACCTGCTACAATGACAGCGGGTCCCCACATCCTCTTTCTGCCCCCGTCACCTCCACGCCCGCTCACGGGGTTGCTATGGAGATCAGACTCCGCGGAGCAGACATCCCTGGCAGCCAGGGCCGTCCTGGGCCCTGGGCGGGGGAGGCCGCCTCCCTCCGAGGGAAGTTGTGGTTTCGCAATTGCATGAAGCAAGGGAGTTTCTTAAAAGGGGATTTCTCTATTTCCCCTTCTCCCCTTGTTCCCTTTACTCAGGAGATCTTGAGAGTTTCCTAAAGGGAAATGCTGACCAGATACGAACTGGCCCGTCTCCTTGGCAGAGGAAAAACCCCAGCGTGTCTCTGTCTGCTTGTGAGTGCAGTGCGAAGTCCAGCTTCCTTTCGGGGTGTATGCAGGCGCCACTTTGTTCTTTTTTAAAAAATATATTTTAATGATTTTTTACAGAGAAGAAGGGAGAGGGAGAGAGAGTTAGAAACATCAAACAGCTGCCTCCTGCACACTCCCTACTGGGGATGTGCCTGCATCCAAGGCACATGCCCTTGACCGGAATCGAACCTGGGACCCTTGAGTCTGGAGGTCCACACTCCGTCCAATGAGCCAAATGGGCCAGGGCGAGGGTGGGGTTCTTTTGGGGGTGGGGAGTGGGGGGTAGGGGCAGCTGTGTGCTTTGCAAGGCCGCCTCCCCGCACCCCCTACAATGAAGCAATTAGGACTGGCCCTCGGCGAGCCCTGGCCCATCACACAACCATCACAGCTCCGTCTGAGGCGGGGCAGCGGGGAGGCGGGCAGTAACGGTCCTGTGGTGGACCCCGGTGCACCCTGTCAGCCAGGCCACGCTCCCCACCTGAACCGCCTCAGCCAGCCTCGGGTCACCCAGCTGAGGGGGGCAGGCTGCTGGGCCCGGGGACACCCGGGGAGCGGGAAACGGCTGGTCCTGGAGGCTCTCTTCCCGAGGCTGAGTCACCCTGGGCGGGCACCGGGGACCACACCTGCCTGGGTCTGAGGCTCCCGGAAAACCCCAGGCCGGCATCCCCGAGAGGTCTGACCTCGGGTAACCCCTCTCCATTCCCCCTCGGCATTTCCAGCGGCTACACCGTTAGCTCCCCTCCTGTTCCTCCGGGGGAAGGTTGGGGGGAAGGGGACACAGCGGGAGGGGGCTCCCCGGCCCACAGGTTCAGGGCGGATCAGCCACCCCAGGCCTCTCCGTGATAATGGAGCCCTCCGTGTGCGGCTGATTGAGCAATCATGACAGCTCACGTTTAGTCATCGCCGGCTGCGGCCAGGTATTGGTGACGGGGCGTACAGGAATCGGCTGGAAATAAGGGGAAAAGATTTGTCCGGGGGCCTCAGGGTTTGCATACCGGAAACGCAGCCAGGGAAGGCCCAGCGTGTTCGGAAGTGGAGGGTTCGAACAATAAAAACGGACATTCTTAAGGAGACTGGGGGCTGCAGGCCGCCTCTGGGCCAGTCTGAGATGGCCTCCCTCTGAACAGCTGGGCCTCTGTGCATGACCCCTTTCCTTAGTCCTCAGGGCGTCACCGGAGGGCTGTCGGGAGGCTTGCAGTGTATTCAGGCATTAACTCGGGACTGCAGGGACTGGACGGTTCAGGCGTTGGCGACCCGGAGCCAGGTAGAGCAGGAGTTGAACTGTTCTCTCAACCCACCAGATCCCTTGCTCTGAATTCTGGGCTGAACTAAAAAAACAAAAACAAAAAAACACAGTCTCAGCCCTGGCCGGTGTGGCTCAGTGGACAGAGCACCTACCCTTGGACTGAAGGGTCCCAGGTTGGTTCGATTCTGGTCAAGGGCACATGGCTAGGTTGCAGGCTTGATCCCCAGGAGGGGACAAGCAGGAGGCAGCCAATCAATGATCCTCTCATCATTGATGTTTCTCTCTCTCTTTCCCTCTCTCTTCCTCTCTGAAATCAATAAAGATATATTTTTTAAAAATAATTAAAACAGCCGGGACCGGTTTAGCTCAATGGATAGAGCGTCGGCTTGGGGACTGAAGGGACCCGGGTTCGATTCCGGTCAAGGGCATGTACCTTGGTTGCGGGCATATCCCCGGTAGGGGGTGTGCAAGAGGCAACTGATCGATGACTCTCTCTCATCGATGTTTCTAACTCTCTGTCTCTCTCCCTTCCTCTCTGTACAAAAATCAATAAAATATATTTAAAAAAAAATAAATAAAAATAAAAATAATTAAAACAAACAAACAAAAACACACACACACAGATCTTAGTAATTGAACTGCTTGGCAACAGTGATTCCGTTTTATTTCTTCACCGACTCCCGGGGACTGCACTAACTTTCACAACAATAGGAAGTCCGCCGGCTAACCACAGCTCACAGATGAGGAATACAGGCCTGTCTGCTCCGTCGGCCACAGGTAGCCCGAAAGGGGAGCCCACGCTCTGTCTGACCACCTGTGTTCTCATGGACTCTGAGCATGCTGGGGTGTGGGCGAGGCTTCCGAGATCAGCGGGGACAGCCTGGGTTCGCAGACGGAGAACGGAACGGGAGAGGGCTCAGGGTGTCCTGGCCCAAGTCCCCGACCCCCGCTTCCTGTGCCTTCCTGTCCCTCTCCTCGAACACATCCTCCCTGCCCCTCCCTGAAGAAAGCATGCTCCTGGATTTCCTTAACCACCTGTCTGCTTCCCAATTCTCTGTACTTACTATTGCCAGTGTTTTCTTCTGTTACCATTTATATATAAATATACGTCTATATGTCTATATCTATATCAAACTATATATACACACACTCACACACACACACACACACACACACACACACACACACCGGTATTTTCCGGCGTATAAGACAACCCCCTAATTTGTACAGTGAAAACATAGATTTAGGCCTATATTCGCTGTATAAGACTACCCCCCACTTCAAAGAAAAGACTTACTTTGCCGTCAAGATCTGCAGGTAATTTTTGTGCAATTTTGGTCTTTTGCCCCCGATTTTCGGTTGACTTTTTTTCGTTTCAAAAGTCGTCTTATACGCCGGAAAATACGGGTGTGTGTGTGTGTGTGTGTGTGATAATGGATTGCAGAGAGGAAGGGAGAGGGAGAGGGAGAGAAACATCCATGATGAGAGGGAATCCTGGATCCGCTGCCTCCTGCACGCCCCGCACTGGGGATGGAGCCCAGTGCCCTGCCCGGAATCGAACCTCGGCCTCCCGGGAGTCTGCTTGGGAAAGCAGCATGGAGGCCCCGCTTCCTTTCGGGGTGCATGCGGGCACTGCTTTGTGCTCGAGGGTGGGGCTCTTTTGGGGTTCGGGGAGCCGCCGCCCGCGCGCCTCTGGCTGCAGCTCCAAGGCGACCCCCGGAGCCGGCTCTGCCCGCAACGAACGTGGCGCCGCGGTGACGTCGCCTCCGGCCGCCGGGCCCCGCCCCCCGCGCGGCGAGCCCGGACGGCGCGGGGCGCATGCGCGGCGGCCGCGGCGACGGCGACGAGGGGCGGAGGCTCCCTCCGCGGCGCCATGGAGTAGCCGGGCCTGCGGGCGGGGCGCGAGGGCCAGGCCGCGCGCAGGGGAGGCCGCCCGACCGGCCGGGCCCGCGGAGGCCGCGCCCGCCATGGCGGCCCGGCCGGTGCTGGACGAGTTCACGGCGCCCGCGGAGAAGGCGGCGCTGCTGGAGCGGAGCCGCGGCCGCATCGAGGGCCTGTTCGGCGTGGGCCTGGCCGTGCTGGGCGCGCTGGGCGCCGAGGAGCCGCTGCCCGCGCGCATCTGGCTGCAGCTGCGGGGCGCGCAGGAGGCGGTGCACAGCGCCAAGGTGAGTGCCCGCCGGGCCGGGCCGGGCCCGGGCGCCCCTCCGCCCCCGGGACCCGGATCCGGCCCGGGCGCCCCGCTCGGACCCTCGGACCCGCGCGATCGGGGCCTGGGCGCCCCCTCCGCCTCCGGGTCCCGCGCGATGGGGGCCTGGGCGCCCCCCTCGGCCCCCCGGCCCCGCGCGCGGGCTGGAGCGCAGTGTCCGGAGCCGCCGGCCTGTGTGTTCCGCCCACGGGCCATGTGACCTCGGCTAGCGGCTTCCTCCCGGGGCCTCAGTTTCCCGTCTGTGCGGGCCGCTGAGAAAGGCCCGCCTGCCTGGGCTGTGGGAGCCGGACGGGCCCCTGTGCGGGCCGCGCGCTGCCCCTTCTGCGGTTCCCGCCCCCGGGTGCGCGGGGCTGGACCTTCTGGGGTTTCCGTCCCTTTGAGGATCTGACCCAGGAGCGTCCTGAGGGATGGGGTGTTGGACGGTAACGTTTTGAGGTAGCGTCGTGTCTTATGGTGTGAGTAAGACTTGGTTCACTGCTGGTTTGCTCAGTACCAGCACTCCGAGCTCGGTACCAGCACCCCGCGCTCAGTACCAGCACCCCCACGCTCGGTACCAGCACTCCGAGCTCAATACAAGCACCCCGCGCTCAGTACCAGCACTCCGAGCTCAGTACCAGCACCCCGCACTCAGTACCAGCACTCCAAGCTCGGTACCAGCCCCTGGCAGCGGGCGCAGCGGGCCTGGAAGTCCAGCGGTGACTTGGTTTTCCTCCTCCCGCTCTCTAAACGCTCAGCTGGGGAAACTGAAACTCCTGAGGAGGTGACTCACCTTCTAGGTCAGCGATTTGGTCCTGCACCTCCCGGGGCGCCCCTCCCTCTGCAGGCCCCAGACCGCCACCCAGGCGCCCTCTGGGCCCTGCCCACCGCCATGCTCCGGGCCTGTCCACAGTTCGCTTCCGGGACCCTGCCTCCCGCATGGGGAGCCTCGGGGAGCTGCCCGCCCGGCTTCAGAAACGCCCCTGACCCCCGGTGTAAAAGCCGGGGCGCTGGCTCCCGGCACGCCCGGAGGGGAGAGATCGCCTCCCTGCACATCCCTCCGTCCGCTCCGCACTGACAGAGACACAGGGGGTGTGGTGTCCGCACAGGCCTGCCCCCTGCTCTTCCCTGCCCGACCTTCCGTCTGACTTCCGGACAGCTGGCCCGCGCCTCCGGGTCCTGGGGCGGGAGGCTGGCCGGAGGGAGCCTGAGGTTCCTGAGGAGCCAGCCGCCTGCGCCCGCCTTCGCTGCAGATCACCCCCCTCCGCTCCATCATGGCCTCACTCCCGCCCCCCTCTTCCCGGGCAGCCCTCAAAAAGCCCTCTCCGCCCTGGGACCTCCTACAGCCCCCATTGCCTGTCTCCCCCCCTCTGAGCCCTCCCCCGAGCTACTCTTCACCCCCTGGGCAAACCTCACCGCCCGCCCCAGGTGCCCGCTCCAGGTGCCTGCCCCAGGGCCTGACTCTGGACTCACCCCAGCCCGGGATGTGCTTCTCGGGCTCCACAGGGAAAAACTGGCTGCCCACCTCGCCAGACACCCCCCCTCTCCCCAACCCCCTTCACCCCGTCCCCTCGCTGTCCCCGCTGTCCCCTGGCGTGAGCACTCCGGGCATTTCTCACGGTCCCACCCCCCTTTCCCCGAAACCCTCTGGTTTGCCGCCCCCCCCCCCCCAGCTGATGCCACCCTGAGGGCTCTGCCGTTTGTCTCACATTCTTCTGAGGGGAGAAAGCCGTTCGCTTGGTTTTTAAAGTCGAGAACAGGAAAGCAGACGCAGTATCCGCAGCGTGTTTCGCCGGGAGGAGAAGGTGGGGTCAGAGGGAGGGCTGGGGGCCCCGGTGTGAGGCTGGGTGCCGGCCCCCTGAGCTGCGGGCGCCCTCCTGGGCGCGTCCAGCGGCTGAGCACTGGTCTCCGGGCTGCTGGAGGGTCCACCCCCGGTCCGGTCCGCACTGGCCGAGGGCAGATGGAGACGCAGTTATCGGGCCCGGGGACTGGAGGGAGGAGGGGAGGGGTGGCCAGCGTGCCCTGGGAGGTCGCCCAGGCCCAGGCGTGGCCCCGTGGTCAGAGGGATGGCCCGTGGTCAGAGGGGCGCTCCTGGAGGAAGCGGCTCACGGGGTGTGAAGAGCCTGGGAGGCCCAGGGGCCGGGCCGGGGGCCGGGAGCACGGGGGCGGCGGGTCTGGGGGGAGTCTTGGGGAGCCGGCCCGCGGGCTCGTTCTTAGGGGGTCGGAGGGCTCCCACGGGCGGGCCTGTCTGAGGTCTGTGTTTGAAGGCAAGCAGCCCGGCTGTGGGGGGCGTTGTTCTCGTGAGGACATGGGAAAGGGGGGTGTGTACGCTGGGACCTGATAGAGGACGCCCTGGGGTCGGAAGCCATGGTGGGCACCTTGCCTGCCTGTTGCTCGGTGTCCAGCCCGGCCGGCCTCAACAGGGGCTGAGCGTCCACCTGTGAACCAGGAGGTCACGGTTCGATTCCCGGTCAGGGCACAGGCCCGGGTTGTGAACTTGATCCCCAGTGGGGGACATGCAGGAGGCAGCCGATGGATGATTCTCATCATTAATGTCTCTCTCTCTCTCTCTCTCTCTCTCTCTCTCTCTCTCTCTCTCTCTCTCTCTCCCCCCCCCTCCCTCTCCCCCTCCTCCTCTTTGAAATCAATAAAAACATACTTTAAAAATAAAATAAATAAAGGAAATGTGCCAAGAAATGCACTCACTGTTGCCTCTTGACCTCAGGGGCCCTCAGCTCAGCAGGGCGGGGGCCGGGGGGGGGGGGGGGGACGCTGGGAAGCAAACCGGACAGCTTGGCTCACATGACCGCCGACATACAGTGACATACAGTGACAGACAGCAGACAGGGAGCCGGTTCTGCCCAGCGGGACACGGGGGTGAGCGAGAGAGAGCTCTGGAGAAGAGCGGGGGCAAATCACACCAGGATGCCAGCCTGCGGCTCCTCAGCCTGAGTGCGGAGGGCGGGGGTATGGCCTGGGGCCCGCTGAGGAGCATGGGGAGGCCTGGAGGGCCCCTGGCATTCCCAAGGAGAGGCCCGTCGCCCGCGTCCCGCCCTGCTGGCTGGCTGGGGTGCTGTGAACGGGAGGGGGTCGAGCCTCCTGGGTAGCACGCTACATCGCTGCAGGGTGGAGGCCGGGCCGGGCGTGAGGGCCGCGGGGGACATTGTCCGCGGCTGGGGGACGGCGGGCAGACGTGCCGGCGAAGACGCCGAAGACGCCGTGGACGCACACCCAGAGGACGAGGAGGTGCCTGCGCGACGCGGCTCGTCCAGGCCTGGTTCCTGGGATGGAAGGTGCAGAGCAGGAGGGACCCGGGGCTGGGCCGTGGGGCGGAAGGAGCTGGGGGAGCTCAGCCCGGCCAGTGGGAAGGGTTCGAGCTTTGCTCTAGGTCAGAGGCACCAATGGCGACGTTTCTCGGGCCAGGGGCCGCGGGGCGGTGGCTGGCAGTGGCCGGGGCGGTGGCTGGCAGTGGCCGGAGTGGGAGGGCAGGTGCCAGGCTTCTTACCAGCCAGGGACACGTCCGAGTGGCCCGGTGACGTCTGATCAGCTACACGCTCCTCACGAAGAACACCAGCTGTGCTAAGCGCGGGTCCGGGGGCAGCTTCGGCTCCTGGCGGCCTGGGGTGTGGGGCTCAGTTCGGAGGTGGGAGAGGGAGGAGTGGGGGTCTGTGGGCTTCCTTTGGGGAGGAGGGCACTGGGGGGCCTGTCTCAGGAAGTCCGGGGTTTGGGGCTGCAGTGGGCTGTGTGGGATCCATGCGGGGAGCTGTGGGAGGAGTTGGGGGGACCCCCAACATGACTGCACTGGGAACGCACGATAGCGTGCGGAGAAGAACACGGAGGAGAGGGTCTGGGGGGCTGGGCCTGTCCGTCACCAGCTCTGAGTTCTGAGCTTCCCTGTTTGCTGTGCCTTTTTTCGTTGACTTTTTAATTCTTTTTTTTTTTTTTTGGTCCCCGGTTTCCTGAATGAGTTCTTGAACAGTGGATGCACCCGCGGAAACGGTCGCTGTCACGCTGGGTGGCGCGTCGGGCTTTTGTTTTGACTTTACCAGAAGGAGGCGGCCCCTGCACTTCCAGGAACGGCCGAGCTGGAGGGGGGGCCGGTCCTGAGGGGCTGGCTCAGCCCTGTGCGGCCGGTCCTGAGGGGATTCGCTCAGCCCTGTGCGGCCGGTCCTGAGGGGATGGGCTCAGCCCTGTGCGGCCGGTCCTGAGGGGATTCGCTCAGCCCTGTGCGGCCGGTCCTGAGGGGCTGGCTCAGCCCTGTGCAGCCGGTCCTGAGGGGATGGGCTCAGCCCTGTGCGGCCGGTCCTGTGGGGATGGGCTCAGCCCTGTGCGGCCGGTCCTGTGGGGATGGGCTCAGCCCTGTGCGGCCGGTCCTGTGGGGATGGGCTCAGCCCTGTGCGGCCGGTCCTGAGGGGATTCGCTCAGCCCTGTGCGGCCGGTCCTGAGGGGATTCGCTCAGCCCTGTGCGGCCGGTCCTGAGGGGATTCGCTCAGCCCTGTTTGGCCGGTCCTGAGGGGATTCGCTCAGCCCTGTGCGGCCGGTCCTGAGGGGCTGGCTCAGCCCTGTGCGGCCGGTCCTGAGGGGATTCGCTCAGCCCTGTTTGGCCGGTCCTGAGGGGATTCGCTCAGCCCTGTTTGGCCGGTCCTGAGGGGATTCGCTCAGCCCTGTGCGGCCGGTCCTGAGGGGATTCGCTCAGCCCTGTGCGGCCGGTCCTGAGGGGATGGCTCAGCCCTGTGCGGCCGGTCCTGAGGGGATTTGCTCAGCCCTGTGCGGGCCGGTCCTGAGGGGATGGGCTCAGCCCTGTGCGGCCGGTCCTGAGGGGCTGGCTCAGCCCTGTGCGGCCGGTCCTGAGGGGATTCGCTCAGCCCTGTGCGGCCGGTCCTGAGGGGATTCGCTCAGCCCTGTGCGGCCGGTCCTGAGGGGATGGGCTCAGCCCTGTGCGGCCGGTCCTGAGGGGCTGGCTCAGCCCTGTGCGGGCCGGTCCTGAGGGGATTCGCTCAGCCCTGTGCGGCCGGTCCTGAGGGGATTCGCTCAGCCCTGTGCGGGCCGGTCCTGTGGGGTTGTACCTGTGGGAATGCGGGGTGCTCACCCTGAGTTTGGGGGGGAAGGGCGGCGACTGCCCACCACTGGTTTCCTTCCCTCTGAGCTCACCAGCTCGCGCCTGATCCAGCGGGGCTGCCTGCCCGGGCCGCTGGGCACTGAGTGGGTGACATCGCGTGCAGTTAGCGGTTTTGCAACCCAAGAACAAAGGGGGGGGGGTCCTTATGTAATTAATGAAAGACCCTCTTGTAAACGAGGCGTGTCCTGTGGAATCGCGCAGGGAAAGCCTCTCGCTGTTCCTTTTCTCTGTTGTTTGAAGGGTCCCTCGCACGTCAGGGAGTTCGGCTCGTCCGGGGCTGACAGTCAGGGTTCCCGGCGTTGCTGAGCGCGGCTGCGTGGTTTCTTTGCTGCGAGGTCCAGGACACACAGGCAGGCGAGGCTTGTTCGCTATAAGCCGGGTAGAACCGAGCTTCTTTAAGAAACTTCGTGCCCTGGCCCATGTGGCTCAGTGGATAGAGCATCGGCCCGCGGGCTCAAGGGTCCCGGGTTCGATTCCAGTCAAGGGCAGGTATCTTGGTTACATTTCCAGTAGGGGGCGTGCAGGAGGCAGCTGACGGATGTTTCTAACTCTCTATTCCTTTCCCTTCCTCTCTGTAAAATATATTTTTTAAAGAAAAGAAACATTGTAACCAAACTTATCGCCATCCCTGGAGCCGGAAGCATCCCCCTGGCTGTGAGCAGTGAAGGCTCTTCTGGCCTCCAGACAGAAGCTGCGGCTTTCTCTGTTCCCACCCTCAGCCTCTGTCAAACGTAACACCCCCCCGCACCCCCTTCCCCTGCACCCCCATTCCCAAAGCACGGCCGGCCGGCGCTCCCCACTGAGAGGCTGCCCTCACGGTCCTGGGATGGCGCCCGCTCAGCGGAGAGCCAGCCCCGGTTCCCTGCCAGCCGGATCCCGCAGTCAGGTCCCTGCAGCCTGGGCAGAATGGAGACTGCCCCCCCATCCCGCCCCGTCCCCGAGCCAGGAAACAGCACACAGCAAGCACAGAGCAGCGGGAGGAAGGAGCACCGGAGCCTCTGTTTCCGCTGGGACGCGCTCTGGAGCCAACGTGCAGCGCGGGGGCTGCAGGGCGCCGAGGGCCTCAGCCGTGGAGCCTCGGGGCTGTCCGGGGAGCGGCCTAAGCCGGCAGTTAGACATCCTCAGTGCTGCTGTGGAGGGGGAGAGGCTCAGGGCTTCTGGCTGAGCAGCGCCCCCTGTGGGAGCACACTGACCTCCAGGGGGCAGCTCCTGTGTGGAGCTTCTGCGCCGCCCTGGTGGTCAGTGCTTGTCATAGTGACCGGTCGTTCTGCCATTCGGTCAGTTTGCATACTGGCCTTTTGTTAGACAGGATTGGCTGGTTCTGGCAGACAGTGAAGCCGTAGCCTGCGGGGCTGTCTCTCCCACCAGACTGAGGTCCTGGCCTCTCTGCTGGACACGCCCACGCTTTAGCACATAGCATCGCAGTCCCGGCCCAAACCACCGGCGAGCGGTGAGTCAGACATCGTTTCCCGGGCACCACACTGTCTGACTGTGGGCGTCGTCTGTGGGCGTCACCGTGGGCGGGCATGGGAGCGCTCCGGGGCTGGCAGGCGCCCTCCTGCCCCTTCAGGGGGATTAGGTAGCGGCTCTGAACGGTGCAACTCCCTCCTCGGTCACCTCAGCCCCTCTCCCACGGCGGCACCACGGCGCCGGCACTGAGCGAGGCCAGCTGAGTCTCCACGCCCTTCCCTTGTCATTACGTCTATGGGGCTGCACTGCTGACAGGGCAGCCGGCTGTCCCCCACTTCCAGTTCCTGCCTTGACGTGTGTTAATAATGGCCAGGCTTTCCCAGCACGGCTCTGCCCACGCCTCCGTCAGAGGCACGTGGTGGGGGGGGGGGCTGTGCCGGGCATGCCCAGCCCTGAGGTGCCAGGAGCACCCCCTCAGCTGTGCCCTGGCACTGCCGACCCTCCTGCACCCGTTCCCACCCCCCCTGCAGAGCAGTCCTTCCTGCTCAGGACCCACGTCACGTGGGCCAGGCGGGCCCACTGCCGGTGAAGGTGGTGGATGCGGCCGTGGGGGGCAGAAAGCAGATGAGCGTCCCTCCCCCCAGCCGCCCGCCTCCCCTGGCCTGTGTGGGACCCGGGTGGGAGGGAGGGACGGAGGGAGGGAGGGCAAGGTCAGAGCGGCTGCAGAACGAGCAGCAGTTAGAATGGGAACCGCGGAGGGCCTGAGTGCGGGCCTGAGAGTCTCGAACCCCCACCCGAGGCAGCGGGAGCAGAGGACGTGTCCGCGTGGGGAAGGCCCGGGTGCGCTGGCTCCCGCCGCCTGGACCCGGCCGGAGGGGAGCGGAGGGCCGCGCGCAGCTGCAGAGACGCTCTCAGCGCCGGCCCCTGTGTGAGGGGGGCACTGAATGGGGGTGGTTATATGTTACATGCCCCTCTTTTTTCTTAAAAGCCCGAGCAATGGAGACCACAGGAAGCCCGGGAGGTGTGGCTCAGGGGCGGGCTCTGTTCCCGGCCCGGGCAATGCCCAGGTTTCGGGTTCAATCTCTGATGGGAGGCAACCGATCAGTGTTTCTCTCTCCCTCCCTTTCTTTTCCTAAAATCAATTTTAAACACAACAACAGTAGCCCGTGGACACAGACAGCAGGTGGTGAGGGCCTGTGGGGCACAGGTAACACTCTCAACAACAAAGATTCTTTAAAAACACAGTGGACACTGCGGGAGGGGGAGACAGTTTGTGACTAACACTCAAATGTTCAGAGAGCAAACACAGCTGTTTGGGTCCACAGAACGTCTGTCCGATGGCCGGACGGCCGAGAACGGAGGAATACAGTGCACTTCACTGCCGACCTCTGACCCGGAGGGTAACAATCAATGGTTGTTACTTAGTAATCCTCCGGAGTCAATTATTAATGAAAACACTGAGTAATTCTCAAGGGACAAATTACTCCTGTGCGCGCAAACACGCACGCGCGCACACACACACACGCACACACATGCACAGATGCACAACTCTTCCTCACAACTGTGCCGCCCTGGCCGGTGGCTCGGTGGTCAGGGGGTCCACCTGCGGACTGAAGGGTCCCAGGTTCTCCTCTCTCTCTGACAAAGTCAATGAAAACATGTTAACATGTTAACATACATGTTAACACACACACACACAGAACACCTCTGCAGCTGGCATGGCAGCCATAGCTCTGGTTGCCAGGGGCAGCGCCGACGGTTCTGCTCCGAGGGCGTTTCTCTGCCAGCCCCCCACCCCCACCCCCGCCGGCACCCACAGCCACGGCTCTCCGGGTCCAGCGGGATTAGGATTACGTTTCCTCCGAAGGACAACCACAGCAGCATCGGAGGCCCCGGCGGGGGCCCTGCCAGAAGGGGCGGCAGAGCTGCGGGAAGCGGTCGGTCTGCTGGGAATAGCGGGTCCGATCAGCAGCTCAGGGCGTCCTCTGTGCGTCCGTGGACTTCGGTGCTGGAAGCCGGGGCTGCGGTGCTGGTGGTTTTTAAAGGTGCTTGTGGGAAAGCCCTACCTGCTCAGTTCTGCCCTGAACCTAACGCTGCTTTAAAAAATAAAGCCTTTTTTTTTTTTTTTTTTAACTCAGAGTCGGGGTTTTTCGCTGACCTGGGCCACTGCCTGTCTGACTCGGCGGCCAGCGTGGGTCTGCGTTGTCTGGGGCCGTGTGGGGGTGGGCACCCTGCGCGGTGCGGCTCAGCAGCCACAGGTGAGGCGGTTCTTCCGGCAGATCCAGAAAAGCAACAGGAATAACAAAGAATTGTTCCAAGGACGCGTCCCTCCGTATTCCCTAACCATTGGGCTTCCTCTCTCCAACACGGACAGGACGAGGGCCAGCTGTCACCGCGGCAGCAGGGGGCACGCCACGCGCCTCCTTGCTCACTTCCTGTTAACATGAGGAGGTGTGCCCGGCTCAGACAAGTGGTCAGGGGCTCCGGGGTTCCTGCTGCCCCCCAATCTCTGGGGCAACTCCGCTCTCCTGGTTTTAGCTGCTTGTTCAACAGTTACCTAAATATTAGACACTCTACGGCTGTTTCTGTAAAAGATATATATATTTTTACTGATTTCATAGAGGAAGGGAGAGGGAGAGAGAATCATGGACCGGCTGCCCCTGCACGCCCCGCCCCCATGGGGAATCAAGCCCGAACCCCGGGCCTGTGCCCTGACTGGGAATCGAACTGTGACCTCCTGGCTCCTATGTTGACGCCCAGCCCCTGGGCCAGGCTGTCACACCCTCTCCCCCCCCCACCCCGCCCTGCCCCAGGCCCGCTCCCCCCGCCTGAGCCGCCTGCCCTCTCTTGCAGGAGTACATCAAAGGCGTGTGCGAGCCGGAGCTGGAGGAGCGGGAGCACTACCCCAAGGCCATGCACTGCGTCCTGGTGGGCGCCCGCGGCCTGTTCCTCAGGAGCCTGATCCGGGACACGTGCGCCGACCTCTGCGTGCTGGACGTGGGGCTGCTGGGCGTCCGAGGCAGCGCCGAGGCCGTGGTCATGGCCCGCAGCCACGTGCAGCAGTTCGTGAAGCTCTTCGAGGGCCACGAGGCCCTGCCGGGCGGCCGGCGGGAGGCGGACGTCAAGCGGGAATTCCGGCACTTCGTGGAGGCGCACGCCGACAGCTACACCATGGAGCTGCTGCTGCTGCCCGCGGCGCTGAAGCGGGCGCTGCTGGCCCTCACGCTGGGCGAGGACGCCCTGGGCGAGGCCGAGGGCGCCGAGCCCGGCGAACCCGCGCTGACCGCGGGCCCGGGCGGCGGCGGCGGGGCGGCCCCGCAGGAGGAGGCGAGGAGCGGGGCCGGGACCCCCGTGTCCGAGCTCACGAGGCAGATGGACACTGTGTTCTCCAGCTCGCCGGACCCGCCCTTCCTCCCCGTCAACGGCCTGGCCCCCGAGGACGAGCCGGGCCAGGGCCGGGCGCGCCACAAGCGGCGGTCCTCCGACTCCGAGGAGCGGCACTCCAAGAAGCAGTTCTCCCTGGAGAGCGGCGAGGGGGGCGAGCCGGCACCCGGCGGGGAGGCGGACGCCACCGAGACGGACGCCGGGGCCGACCTCATCGACCTGTCCGAGGCCCCCGGCGAGCCGGACGGGGCCAGCCCCGACGGGAAGGACACCAGCGAGGAGATGGAGCACAACATCCTGGTGAACTTCTTCCGGACGATGGGCTACTCGCAGGACACGGTGGAGAAGGTCATCCGGGAGTACGGGCCGTCCGCCGAGCCGCTGCTGCTGCTGGAGGAGATCGAGAAGGAGAACCGGCGGGGCCAGGAGGAGCGGGAGGCCGGCCCCGGGCCCCCCGAGCCCGGCAGAGCCAAGCAGAAGGGAGTCAGCAGCAGCGCCAACGAGTTCACCGCGGATCCCACCCCAAAGAAAACGCAGACCCAGGCACAGCCGAGCTCGGCGGGGAAGAAACTTTCTCCGTCACCGTTCAAGGCGGAACCGAAACCGTGTGCCTCGAACTGCAGGATGAACGCCTTCAAACCGGGGCCGGCAGAGCAGCGGCCGGAGCCCTGGGGGCCGCACCCCAGCTTCGCCGGGAACGCCGACCTGGACGTCGACGGCGTCGCCCCCTCCGTCGCCCCCTCGAGCCCCAGCTTCGTTTCGAGAGGAGGGCCCGGCCACCAGCCCAGGATCCCGGTTTTCCCCGAGAACGGGGTGCAGCCGCACGGGGAGGCCCTGCTCCCCAGCCATCTCAAGCCGGCCTGCGAGGGCCGGGCCGGCGGCCTGGGCTCCCCGCCGCCCAGGCCGAACTGCCAGCCGCTGCCGGCACTGGGGCTCGTGGCCGGGCCCTCCGACCACATGGACTCCTCGGTGACCGGGGTGCAGCGGTTCCGGGACACCCTGAAGGTGCCCTACAAGCTGGAGCTGAAGAACGAGCCGGGCCGGACGGACCTGAAGCACATCGTCATCGACGGGAGCAACGTCGCCATCACGTAAGTCCCTGCGGCGCGCCCGCCGTGATTCCCGGGGGGCCCCCCGCCAGCGCCCCGGACTGCATGCCCTGGGGACGGTCCTGTGTGTGTCCGGTGGTCCGAGCTCCCGCAGGGGGAGCGGGGGGAAGGCCTGCCGTTCCGTCCTGTAGGGCTCTAACCTGGCCGCCGGCAGCCTGGCGTGTCAGGCAGGAGGTGATGGGAGTGCCTTTCACCTCGCTTTGCCCAGTGATAAGACTTCTAAATGATTACTTTTTTTAAAATTAAATTATTATCTTTGTACATATACCATTGCCCCCCTCAATACATAAAATGATCACTTTTTTAAAGAATGTATTTCTATTGACCTGAGAGAGGAAGAGAGACAGAAACATCAGTGATGAGAGAGAATGCATAGATCAGCCTCCTCCTGCACACCCCGTACTGGGGACTGAGCCCGCAACCCGGACATGTGCTGTTTACCAGAATCGAACCTGGGACCCTTCAGTCTACAGGCCAGTGCTCTATCCACTGAGCAACACCAGCCACGTTCCTTAAAAGTTTCCTGGAGTGGTAGTGCATCTCTCAGAGGGGCTGCTGGGGCTTGGAGCTGTGTGTGTACCCAAGACAGGGCAATTTGCATCTCTGGCCCCTCCCACGGTGGCCAGCGTGCTCCCCCCAGTCATGTGACAGCCCAGCACACTCCCCGGGTTTCCCGAACGCCCTGGGGTACCCTCCTGCCCTCGCAACCCTCTGAGTGGGTGTCTGAGGGAAACCACACGCTGACTGTTTGGGGAGGGTTTCCATTTTCTCTGAATTCACAAGACGTCTGAGCTTTAAAGCACCTTCTTTACAAGGAAGACAGACTTACAGCCTGATGTAGACTGATTTGAAAATATCGGTAATTAAAATGAACAGGGCGTAGGGCTGTATTTGTGGAGCGATGGCAGTGTTTTGGGTATACGTAGTGGCAGTGTCCTAACACCACTGAATTGTTCGCTCTCAAAGGACTGTTTCTGGTTATGTTTATTTCACCTCTCAGTTTTTTAAGAGGTGGGAGGAGATGAATCCTTTTTCTGAATTAACTGCTTCAACGTGAAATGTGAACTCTGGCCTGTCAGTTCCCTGAAGAGGTGACTGTGTTTGTTCTGTTTTCCGTACGACCCCAAGTCAGTGGTGCTGGCATATACACTCGGTAACAGGAAGGATGGATGAACGAGGAGGTTGTTAACGATGAGACTTCTCGGCCCTGGCTGGTGTTGCTCAGTGGTTAGAGCATCGTCCTGGTGCGCCAAGGTTGTGGGTTCAATCCCCGGTCAGGGCACACACAGGAAACAACTAATGCATGCACACATATGTGGAACAGTAATTTCTCTTTCTTCATCTCTTTCTTTCCTCTCCTCTCTCTCTGAAACCAGTTTGTTTGATTTTTTTAAAAAGATGCCGAAACCGGTTTGGCTCAGTGGATAGAGCGTTGGCCTGGGGACATAAAGATCCCGGGTTCAATCCCGGTCAAGGGCATGTACCTGGGTTGTGGGCACATCCCTGGTGGGGGATGTGCAGGAGGCAGCTGGTCTATGATTCTCTCTCATCGATGTTTTAACTCTCTATTCCTCTCTCTTCTCCTCTGTAAAAAAATCTATAAAACATATTTGTAAAAACAAAAACAAAAACAAGCAAACTTCGCGCCAGCGTTACCTGGAACTCACAGGGCATACCATGGCTGAGGAACCTTGTCCAAGGTCACAGGTTCGAGACGCAGGCCCAGACGGTGCCTCCCCTCCGGACACCCTGCCCCTTCCCACAGCGATGGGGGCCGGGGCCGGGGCCGGGGCCGGGGCCACGCGGTGCACACTGTGAGCTGCCTGAGCCTGCCGGGCGCACTCGCTCCCGAACCCAGCCCCCCGGGGACGGAGAGGGAAACGGGGCCCCTGGCAGCAGGGCCCGGGACCGTGAGAAATTCCCGCTGACGCAGAGCGGTACCTGGTTCTTTCCCCGGGTCCCGGGCTGAGTCGGACGATGACTCAGTGGAAAGGGCTGTGGGGCTGTGGCCCCGCCGGGAGGCCGGCCCGCCTGGCGGCACCTGACCCCCTCGCCGCCGAGCCCGCCCCGCGGCCGCGCCTGGAGAGCCCAGGGCGGAGGCGGCTGTGCTGGGCCCTCGGGTTTCACTTTCCCCGCGGCCACGCCGCTCCCCATGCGGCAGGTTTTGTTGTTTTTTGGTAATTGCCCCCCCCCCCAACCCCCGAAGATATTTTCCCATTGATTTTTTTTTAAGAGCAAGTGGAAGGGGGGTGGGAGACAGAGAGAGACACATTGATCGGCTGCCTCCCACACGCCCGCTGGGGCTGGGGATCGGAGGGAGCCGAGGTGCGTGCCCCCGACCGGAAGGCCCAGACACTTCAGTCTGCAGGCTGGCGCTCTAACCACTGAGCACACGGCCAGGGCCTTAGCCCTCCGTCTTTACGCCCCGTCCCCACCTTCTTTCTGCGTGGACACTTCCCCTGGCTGCCCGCCTGCGTTCGTGGGGACCACAGAGGACAGGTGGCCGGTCCAGGGATGTGGCCGCCGGGCTGGGCCTCCCTGCCACTGCCTCTGCGTTGGGCGCTGTGAGCCCGGGCATCCCTCTCGGCGGTCGGTGGACAGCTGGCCGGGCGCCTGTCCCAGGCTCGGGGGGCTGGCCGGGGGCCGGGGACAGCGAGGCCAGCACCCTGTGCCCGGCGGGGGCCGAGGCGGAAGGTCCGCTGGGTTGCTGGGGCGGTGGCGTGGACACAGACTTTCTCTGGAGTTCTGTTTTCCGTCAGTCTGTCCCCCACCAGCCGTTTCAGGTCCCCGGGAGCGTGACCTCGGCCCTGAGGCGACATTTGGAAATGAGCTCAGAGCTGGTGCTTCCAGAACCGCCTCCCGCTTTCCCGCTGGCGTAAGGGGCCCGGGCAGCAGGCCTCGCTGTGTGTCCGCGTGTCCCATGCCCGCGGGGGCTGAGGCCCTCCCTCCGGGGCGTCGGAGGAGGAGGAGGAGGAGGACGAGCAGGAGCAGGTGGGCGAGCCCCCAGCCTGAGGAGGGAGCTCGAGGCCCTTGCAGACGGCCGGGCCTCTCCCCAGGGCGTGTCCTAGGGGCTCTCGGCCGGCTCTGAGCGGAACCACAGCCCACACAGCGTGTGTGTTCCGGCTGCAGGGCCACCAGCTCTGGCCTTCCTGCTGGTAAGCAATGGGGAAGATTTTTCCTTGTTTTTAATTTTTAATTTTAATTTCAGGGAGGAAGAAAGAGAGAGAACATCAGTGATGAGAGAGAAGCATGAACCAGCTGCCTCCTGCACGCATGCCCTCTGTGGGGATCGAACCGGGAATCAAAGGGTGACCTCCTGGCTCCTAGGTCAATGCTCACCCCGAGCCCCGCCTTGTCCCGCTTCCATGAAAACTGCCCGAGCCCGTTTCCCGGGAACAAATGGCACCTGCCTTGTGTGCTTCTGGACAGGCAGCTGCCGCCTTATACATCGGTCACCAGCGCGGCCGTGGCCGTGGCCGTGGCCGTGGCCGTGGCCGTGGCTGCCGTGGCGCCTGGTGGCCTCGGAGTTTCTGAGTTGCTCCCATCACATGTCTGTGGAGTTGTCCGCAGGCTGGGTGTGCTTTGCAGGCCCCCCACGGGCACGGCGCCCCCCCCGCCCCCAGCAGGAAGTCCCGCCTCTGGGAGCCACGGGGTGACGATGTGTCCCGGCTCTTGGGGCAGCGGGCCGGGGCCGGGGCGCTCTGCACCCCCGGAGGGCGGAGGGCAGGGAGGGCTGCCGGAGGCCGGACGGAACGCCCGCCCACAGCCCCTGTCCCCGCAGCCACGGGCTGAAGAAGTTCTTCTCCTGCCGCGGCATCGCCATCGCCGTCGAGTACTTCTGGAAGCTGGGCAACCGCAACATCACCGTGTTCGTGCCCCAGTGGAGGACCCGGCGCGACCCCAACGTCACGGGTGAGCGCGGCCCGGGCACGGCCACCGGGGCGGGGTGTGTGTGTGTGTGTGTGTGTGTGTGTGAGGGGCGTGGCCGCCGGGGGCGGGGTCTGTGTGTGTGTGTGTGTGTGTGTGTGTGTGAGGGGCGTGGCCGCCGCCGGGGGCGGGGTCTGTGTGTGTGTGTGTGTGTGTGAGGGGCGTGGCCGCCGCGGGGGGCGGGGTCCGTGTGTGTGTGTGTGTGTGTGTGTGTGGGAGGGGCATGGCCGCCGGGGGCGGGGTCTGTGTGTGTGTGTGTGTGTGAGGGGCGTGGCCGCCGTGGGGGGCGGGGGGGACCCCTCTCGACCCCAACGTCACGGGTGAGCGCGGCCCGGGCACGGCCGCCGGGGGCGGGGTCTGTGTGTGTGTGTGTGTGTGTGTGTGTGAGGGGCGTGGCCGCCGGGGGCGGGGTCTGTGTGTGTGTGTGTGTGTGTGTGAGGGGCGTGGCCGCCGGGGGCGGGGTCTGTGTGTGTGTGTGTGTGTGTGTGTGTGTGTGTGAGGGGCGTGGCCGCCGGGGGCGGGGTCTGTGTGTGTGTGTGTGTGTGTGTGTGGGAGGGGCGTGGCCGCCGCGGGGGGGGGGGGGGGGGGGGGGAAAGGACCCCTCGTGACCCCACGTCACGGTGAGCTCCGCGGGCCGGGCATGGCCGCCGGGGGCGGGGTCTGTGTGTGTGTGTGTGTGTGTGTGTGTGTGAGAGGGGCGTGGCCGCCGGGGGCGGGGTCTGTGTGTGTGTGTGTGTGTGTGTGTGTGTGTGTGTGTGAGGGGCGTGGCCGCCGCCGTGGGGGGGGGGTGGGGAGGACCCCTCGTGACCCCACGTCACGGTGAGCGCCGCGGGCCGGCGGAAAACAGACATTTACATTATGATTCATAACAGGAGCAAAATGACAGTTACAAAGTAGCAACGAAAATAGCTTTCCGGTCGGGGGTCACCACACCACCAGGAGCTGTGTTAAGGGCCGCGGCGTCAGGGCCCTAGAGGGAGCCAGGAGCAGGCGCTGCGGCCCTCGCTCGGCCCGGCTGCGATGGCAGGGCCTCACACACAGGCTGCGGCCCTCGCTCGGCCCGGCTGCGGTGGCAGGGCCTCACACCGGCTGTGGCCCTCGCTCGGCCCGGCTGTGGCCCTCGCTCGGCCCGGCTGCGACGGCAGGGCCTCACACCGGCTGTGGCCTCGCTCGGCCCGGCTGCGGTGGCAGGGCCTCACACCGGCTGTGGTTCACGCTCGGCCCGGCTGCGATGGCAGGGCCTCACACACAGGCTGCGGCCCTCGCTCGGCCCGGCTGCGGTGGCAGGGCCTCACACCGGCTGTGGCCCTCGCTCGGCCCGGCTGCGGTGGCAGGGCCTCACACCGGCTGCGGCCCTCGCTCGGCCCGGCTGCGATGGCAGGGCCTCACACACCGGCTGTGGCCCTCGCTCGGCTGCGATGGCAGGGCCTCACACACCGGCTGCGGCCCTCGCTCGGCCCGGCTGCGATGGCAGGGCCTCACACCGGCTGTGGTTCACGCTCGGCCCGGCTGCGATGGCAGGGCCTCACACACCGGCTGCGGCCCTCGCTCGGCCCGGCTGCGGTGGCAGGGCCTCACACCGGCTGTGGCCCTCGCTCGCCCTTTAAGGAGCACATGAGGTCACCCTCACACCGTCTGCCTCCGTCTGGCCGGCCTTGGCTTTGTTTTCTTCCCGTGAGGAGCACGGCCGCCTCCCTGAGTCAGCAGAGAGCGGGGTCCCCCGTCTGCGCGGCCGCTCTGGGCACGGTTGTCAGGGAAACGTGGGGGGCCCCGGCCTGAGTGTCCCCGCTCCCTCCCTGAACAGAGCAGCACTTCCTGACGCAGCTGCAGGAGCTGGGCATCCTGTCGCTGACCCCCGCCCGCATGGTCTTCGGGGAGCGCATCGCCTCCCACGACGACAGGTAGGAGCGGCCTGCGTTCTGGGGGGGCCTGGGGGGCTCTGGGGGGGCGCCCCGGCTCCGAGGAGCATCTCCCTGCGTCCAGACCCGTTCTTGTTGTTGTTGTTGATTTCAGAGGGAGGAGGGAGAGGAGACCCTGTGAGAGAGACCACCGAAGGGCTGCCTCCCTTCCTGCCGCCCGGGCCTCTAGGGGAAAGCTGACGGGCCAGGAGGAGCGGCACTGAGCCGGGTGTTGGTGCCGCAGAGCGTGGGGCGCTCTGTCTCCTGGGGGGTCAGGCGTGGCCTGTCACCGCGACCCCGGAGCCGTGTCCGCGTGGGCGCTCCCCGCACGGCCTGCCGCCCTCCCGCAGGGGGTGTGGGCTCTCGGTGCTCAGCCGGCCCCGCCTCCCCCTCGCCTCCTGCCTCGCCGGGAGCTGCGCATCTGTAACTCGGGCAAGCAACAGGCCATTCTGAACATCGCCTCTTTTTTCTTTTTTAAGGTTTTTTTTCTTTAACCATTTGTACGTCATAAGCATCTGTAGATGCAAACGGCAGACCCGTTTCATTAAATTCAGAATTAAGTGGCAGTTAACTGGTTAAAGTTGACGTCTTACAGAGAAAGAAAGGGAGAGGGGGAGAGAGAGAATCATCCATGGTGGGAGTCACGGGCCGGCTGCCTCCTGCACGCCCCCCCTGGGGGTCCAGCCCGCAACCCAGGCCTGTGCCCCGGCCGGGAATCAAACCAGCAACCTTCTGGTGCACCTGTGGGACGGCGCCCAGCCAGCCGTGCCCTCGGTGGGCGAGGGCCTGGCCCCTCCGGCCCCGGCCCGGCCCCTGGCTTCCGTGGAGAGGAAGCCGGGGTTTCCTGCTCAGCGTCTGGGAGCGGGGTGCCCGCCCGCCTGAGCCCCCGTCCCTCCCCGCAGGTTCCTGCTGCACTTGGCGGACAAAACCGGCGGCATCATCGTGACCAATGACAACTTCAGAGAGTTTGTGACCGAGTCGGTGTCCTGGAGAGAAATCATTACCAAGAGGTAACGGCTCCCTGCCCGTCCTCCCACAGCTGCTGGAGTGTCCGGTACCTGCACAGCTGCCATGACACCCACAGGTGGCGCCTCAGCGGGCTCCCCGTCACACACACACACACACACACACACACACACACACGCCCCTCCTTGGCGCATGTGTGTCTGTTTTGAGCCATTAGGGTTGAGGCCCGTAAGAGCCAGTGCCTCCTGCCTGTGGCCGTGTGGTTGGACAGCTGCTGACAGCCAGCTGGGAGCTGGTCTCTGGCCTCCGGGCACAGGGACTGGTTCCTGCCGGCTCCCGGCCCTGGCCCTGCCGGCGTTCCCGGACTGTGGTGTCCACGCGGCCTGAACGCACCGAGACCGGTGTGCACGCCAGCGGTCACTCTGAGCCCACCGGGTCCAGCGTCACAAACAGACATAGCCTGGACCCGTCCGACCACGGGCACTGCTGTCTTCTCAGAAGGTGACAAATTAAACACAGCTCAGCCCTGGCGTCATGTCTTCCTTTTTAAAAAAATATTTTTATCGATTTCAGAAAGGAAGGGAGAGGGAGAGGGAGAGAAACATCAATGATGAGAGAGAAGCATTGATCGGCCACCTCCTGCACGCCCCCCACTCGGGAGCAAGCCCAAACCCAGGCCTGTGCCCTGACCAGAATCGAACTCACACCCCTTCAGTCCCCAGGTTGGTGCTCTGTCCACTGAGCCACACCAGCTGGGGCTCAGGACTTGCTTTTTAAAGGTGCTTCCAGTGGTTTGCCAGTGGACAAGCTTTCACACTGAAATCCCGGAAGGAAAGGCTGTTAGGCCATAAGCCCCCCCGGAGAGGGGGATCTGGGCGTGGAGTCTGAGCCGCCGGCCGCAGGGGCTGGCGGGAGATGAGCCCGCAGTCCTGGGCGCCCAGCGCTCTGTGCAGTTTGAGGAGGAGGGACCTGCGGGTTTTGCATGTGCCCTGCTGAGGGCAGGGGGCCGTCGGGCAGGTGCACAGAGAAGGGCTGTTCCCTCTTCCTGGCCGAGGGAGGCAGCCCGGCAGCTCCCGCCCGCTGGCAGGTGAGCAGCCCCGAGCCGCACATCCAGGAACGTGAGCCCCTGGGAGCTCCCTGCTCCCTGCTCGTCTCCACTCTCAGCTGGGATAGATTTAGGCTTGTGGTCGGCAAACTCATCCGTCCACAGAGCCAACTAGCAACAGCACAACGACTGCAATTCCTTTGAGAGCCACATTTTTTAAACGTAAACTTCTTCTAACGCCACTTCTTCAACACAGACTCGCCCGGGCCCCCGTGGTGTTTTGTGGAAGAGCCACACTCCAGGGGCCACAGAGCCGCATGTGGCTCTGGAGCCACAGTTTGCCGACCACTGATTTATGACACCCCAAGAGTCTCCCACGTTCACCCAGATGTAAACCCCGTCAGGCGCCCGCCCTGCCCTCGCCGAGCCGGGGAGAGGGAGAGGGAGAGGGAGAGGGAGAGGGAGAGGGAGGCCGGCCGGCGGAGCGGCCTCGGCTCAGGCCCACCGAGGTCTCAGGCCTCAGGGCTCGGTGAGCAGAGGAGCGAGCCGTGGCACCTGGAGTGCCCGTCCCCAGGCGCTGAGCCTGGGCGGAGGTGCCTGCCCGGGCCTGGGTGCCCCAGCGCCCGGCCCAGCCCCCCTCTGTTGCAGGCTGCTCCAGTACACCTTCGTGGGGGACATATTCATGGTTCCCGACGACCCCCTGGGGCGGAGCGGCCCCCACCTGGAAGAGTTCCTCCGGAAGGAAGTCTCCCTGAGGTATTTCTGCCGGGGCCGCGCGCGTTTCCTTCCGGGCTTTGTGCGCGTCAGGGCCAGCCCGCCCCGGGAGCCGCCACGGCTCTCCGCTTTTAACAGTCTGAGAGGCAGTGGGGTCTCGTCTGTGCGGAACCATCAAGCAGGGGCCCCCAGAGACTAGATCTGCATCAGTGGCCCTTGGTTTTGGGGTTTTGGGTTAGTCCTCACCGGGGGATATTTTTCCATTAATTTTTAGAGAGAGCGGAGGGAGGGAGAGAGACAGAGAAACATCCATGTGAGGGAGACACAGCGACGGGCTGCCCCCCACAGGAGTCCCCACCGGGGACCGGGCCTGCAACCCGGGTCCATGCCCTGGACCAGCACTGAAGCCGGGACCTTCCGCCCTCGGGCTGGTGCTCTGCCCAGTGAGCCACACCGGCCAGGGCACCTTTCCATCCCGCTCCCGCGGAGCGTGGGGAGCCAGGTGCTCCCTGTGGGCCTGGGCGGGCGCCGCGGGCCCCTGCAGGCCAGGTCGGCTCCTGGCTTTTCACGGCGTTAACCACGGCGTTCCCTGTGCCTGGCACAGACCCTGTGACCAGGCTCTGAAACGGCGGCACCTGTGTGTGCTTCGGCAGGAAGGCGTTCGGGTTCATTTCCACTCACAGGAGGCCCTGGGGGGACCACTGCCCCGCCCCCTCCCTGGTCGGGGGCTTTCTCCCTCTGGAGCCCTCGCTGGTTATGACACGAACGCAGACGTAGCACCCACAGGCCCTGCCTCTCCGCCCGCACCCGCCCCGCCCCGCCCCACGCCGCCCTCTCGTCCGCTCACCTCCTTCCTGGCGTCCCCGCTGGAACCCACGGCTGTGGCACGCCTCTCCGTGGCCTCTCTGTGGCCTCCCGTCCTCACGGCCACGGTGCAGCCGCCGGAGGATGCTCTCCAGCTCCTCCCGCAGCCCGCACCGCCGGCAGCGGAGGCAGTTAAACACCCGCCGGTGTGCACGCACGTGTGGGCGCCAGGCCTCACCGGACTCCGGGGAGAGTCGGGGTCCCCCTGGGGCCTGTCCGCCAGGGCCCCCTCCCCACAGGATCAGAGGCCGGGGCAGTGGGCCTTCCTCCGTGCTCGTGCCCGCTGGGCCGGGGGCCTCCGTCCTCACCTGTGGGTGGAGTGGCTCTTTTAAATTAAAAAAGCTTTTCTTTTTAATTGATTTCAGAGGGGAAGGGGGAGGGAGAGAAACATCCTGATGTGAGAGAATCATGGATCGGCTGCCTCCTGCATGCCCCCAATTGGGGATTGTGCCCTGACCAGGAATCGAACCCTGACCTCCTGGGTCATAGGTCAAGGCTCTGACACTGAGGACACGGCCGGGTCCGAGTGGCTCTGGAAGCACAGACTCCACTCCCTGTCTCCCCTAAGTCTGGAGGCAGCACCGGGACATCCCGCCCGGCCACAGTCCCTCCGTCAGCAGCCAGGGGGCGGCAGCGGGCTCGGGGTCAGCAGCAGGGTCTCCGGTCCATCTCCTCACCCAGCTCACCGCCGGCTTCCTCCCCAGGGTCCTGCAGCCCCTGCTCCCAGCCGTGGGCATGTTCGACCCCAGCTTCCGGGGCAGCCCCGGCGCCCAGGCCGCCGGCCCCGGCCACCAGCCCCCCGCCCGGGTGCAGGGCCCCCCGCCCGGCCACTGGCTGCCCCCGCAGCCCCGCTTCCCCCTGGGGCCCGGCCTGCCGCCCAGCGTGGCCCTGCCGGCCCAGCGGTCCTCGGCCGAGACCGGCGAGCTGCGGGAGGCGCTGATGAAGATCTTCCCGGACGCAGAGCAGCGGCTGAAGATCGACCAGGTCCTGGGGGCGCACCCCTACATGAAGGACCTGAACGCACTGTCGGCCCTGGTGCTGGACTGAGCGGCCGCGCACACTGTGAAGGCCCGGGGCGGCGGCCGGCGTGTGTGCAGAGCCCGGGCCCGCCCGCCGCCCGCCGCCCTTTTCTATGTGACGATGCTGCTATCCGAGTGCCGCTCCCTCCGGGAGACCCTCCGCCCGCCGACCTCCCCAGCAGTGACTCCGTGTATCCACATTTTTATGTTTTTTAAACTATTTTCCTGAAAGCTGAGAATATTGACAAATGAATATGATTAGCCTTTCTAAATAAAACGAAACAAAACAAAAACGGCTGCTCCTCGGGGAGCGGGACCTCCTGAAGCGTGTTTCTCGAAGTGACCGTCCCGTCCGCCCCCCTGGAGCGTGCCCCTTCCCCCCACCTCGGCCGCCCCTCGAACCCGCGCCCTCGGCCTCCCCTCGGCCGCCCCTCGAACCCGCGCACTCGGCCTCCCCTCGGCCGCCCGTCGAACCCGCGCCCAGGAGCTGGTTTTGCTCCCCAGATTCCCCCGCCAGAGTCCTCGGTAAGCGGTATCGTGTCCGGGCGCCACTAGAGGGCGCCTTGTGCCTGCCGCGGAGGGGACCTGGCACGGCCAGCCTCAGCCTGGGCACCGGGCTCTGTGCCCGTGTGGCCGCGCCCAGGCGCCCGGCGTGCAGGCCGGTGGGCGGCCGCCTCCCGGTCAGCGCTCAGCTCGCCCGCCAGCAGAGGCCTCGCTGTCCTGACCTGACTCCGTCCCGTCCAGCCTGCGAGGGGGATGGAGTCCTCAGCCACGGCACACGCCCCACGAGAGCCCGTCAGCTTTGCCAGAAAGCCCACCGGCTGTTTCCCGAAGCACCGCCCGCCTCTGGGCGAGGCCGCCGCCTCCGCCCCTGGTCCCCGCCCTCCTCAGGGCCTCCCCGCGCCTTCCCGGAACCCGTGGCTGAGCGCCCTGTCCCTCCCGGCGGCTCGTTCCTGGCGTCGTGGCTGTTCTCTGAACCACCGCCACGGGCTCTGTCTGCTCTGCCCGTCCCCCCGCTGCTCGGGGCAGGTCCTGGGCCCCGGGGACCTCCCCCGCCTGGAGCCCCAGGGCGGCCTGTCCGCCCCGTGGACGCTCACCGGCGCCTCCCGGAGGCTCCATCCTCCCGTCACCTCCCTCTGCTGCTGCTGCTGGGGCCTGAGGCCCAGGGCCCCCTGGGGGCCAGCAGTGACTGCACAGCAGGTGCGGGAGGTCTGGGCTGTCTCCCCATGACCCTGACCTTCGAGGCCCCACCCCAGATGGCTCTTCTGTTCACAGAAGGACCCGATGTCACGGGGCAGCAGGCCCAGGTGCGCCTGCAAGGGGCGGAGCTCGTGGCCTGACCTCTGACCTTTGGGTGACGTATTGGCTGTAAGAGCTCTGCCTACCCCTTTCCCAGTCTCGGGCAGGGAAGGCACGGGGACTGAGGGGCCCGGGAGAGCTGTCACGCATCCTGTTAAACCACAGCCGGAAGCACCCCCCCCAGCCTTTCTGAGTCCATCGAGTTTCGTTCATTTTTGTGAACCACCGCAGACAGCCCGACCCGTCCGAGCCGCCCCTGTGCTCGGCTCGAGGACTGGCCAGCAGCTCCGAGCACCGCAGAGTGAGCTCATGCCACACCTCCCGGTCCCCGGTTCAGTCCCCTGACCCCTAGGGTTCTGGGGCAGTCACTGGGGAAGCTGAGGCAGGACAAGCTGGGGTTTGCCCAGAAACGGGCGGAGGGGCCCACAGCCAGCGCTGGAGCCGCTGGAGCCTGAGGCCCAGGGCCCCGGGATCAGCTCTTCCCTCAGGACCCCCAGGCAGCCCAGGGCCTCGGGTCCCTCCCACCCCAAGGCCCCAGGGAGCTGCCCTGCAGGCAGCACAGCCTGAAACCCAGCCGAGGCCAGGCCTGGGTGGGCCTGGAGGAGGGAGAGGAGGGGGAGAGGGAAGGGGGGGGGGGGGGAGAAAAGGGGAGGAGGGGGGACCTCCCCAAGGGGAGCATGTGCTGTCTGCCTGCCTGGCTGGCGCTGGGATCAGCTAAGGTTTCAGCCACCAGAAGAGGCTGCAGAAGGAGAGGCCGCCCGCTGGTCCCTGAGGTCAAGGTCACCCAGTCGGTCTGTCTCAGCTCGGGGACCCTGGCTGGGCCACCCTCGCCGAGTGGCCTTCAGGGAGTGAGACATGTCAGTCCGCCTGCCCCTGGCCATGCAGCTGGTGGGACCCCGGAGGGAGGAGCACTGTGGGAGGGGGCGGGGATCGTCCCCCAGGCCCCGCTTCCAGGAAGTCTCCCCGGCAGCAGCCCCCCCTCCCGCACACCAGCCCCTGCAGCGGGGGTCTAAATTATTCAGCACCTACTACACGCCCGTTTAACCCGCACAACCCCCTCTGAGGGTGCAGGTGCTTGCCCCGCCCAGAGCCCAGAGCCGAGCCCAGGCTGGGCAGGGCCTCCTGAGTCTGAGCCGTTGGGTGCCCACTGGGTGCCCGTCACCCAGGGCGGACGTGGCCTCGGAGGTGAGGCCCAGGAACGGGGGGCTCAGCCAGGGACCAGGGGAGGCCAAGAGGATGTGAGCTGGGCCCGGGAGCAGAGACTCAGACAGGTGACGGGGTGGGAGGGGAAGGGAGGGGGATGGATGGAGATGGACAGGGATGGGCGGGGATGGATGGAGATGGACAGGGATGGGCGGGGATGGATGGGGAGGGGATGGATGGAGATGGACAGGGATGGATGGGGAGGGGAGGGGAGGGGGATGGGTGGGGAGGAGAGGGGATGGACAGGTGGCATCAGGGTTTCTCTCGGTGACACTCAGTGCACCCAGCCTCACCCAGGCCTCAGCTAGGGTCCCGGCCCCTCACCACCCTGACTGAGCCGCCCACCCAGAGAACACCACACTGAGCCGCCCGCCTTTCCTCCTGCCTTTCTCACGTGCAGCAGGTTCACCCACTTGGCAGCGTGGACGGCGGCCTCCTGCGCCCCCTCCTGGGTGGAGCCGCACCGCACGCTCTGGCTGAGGAGCAGTCCATTACCGAGTGCGCCGCCCAGCGCTGTGCCCCTCCCGCGCGCCCACGCCCAGCCCAGCCCTGCGGGAACGGGGGTCTGAACGGAGGCCCATGGCCACCGCACTGGCCCGGCCCGGCGGCCCTGATGGCTCACCCACTCGCTCCGTCTGTCTGGAAGCGGCACTGTTGCTTAGCAACTGAAAGGAGAGCACAAATGGGACCTGAGAGGCCCGGGACGCTGGCCGGAGGGGCAGAGAGAAGGCTCAGCAGGGCCCGGCTCAGGCCGACCCCCACGAGCCTCCACACGGCCCCAGGAATGACCCTTGTCAGCCTGGGGGGGGAGTGAGCTCCGTGGGCGAGGCCCCCGAGGGGTCCCATCGCCTCCCGATTCCACCACACCCAGGGAGGCACTTCCTCACAGCAGGCCCAGAGGGGTGAGTCCGGGTCAAGGTCACACGGCAGCGAGCGGCGTGCCCGGCATTGGCCCTCAGACGCCGGCGTTGGCATTGAGCGCTTTTCCTGCCCCCCCCCAGGGGGCCCCCACATCCCAGTGGCCCAGCTTCCTGGCTCCGGAGGGATCCAGCCTCCCCTTAAAAAGACCTTTACTGACTTCAGAGAAGAGGGGGAGAGAGACATCCATGGTGAGAGAATCATGGACCCGCTGCCTCCTGCACGCCCCACAGTGGGATCGAGCCCGCAGCCCGGCCTGTGCCCTGACCCAGAATCGAACCTGGGACCCCTGGTTCCTAGGTTGACTCTCAACCCCTGAGCCCGCCGGTCGGAAACGAATAACCTTCCTGGCCCGGTTCTTCTCTGCTGTGAGTGACGCTGCTCTCACCGGCCTCGAGGGCAGGAAGGGGGCTCTGCCTGCAGACCAGCCCGCATGTCCGTTTCTCTCCCACCGAGCGCAGCCGTGGTGGGTCCCCGTCAGGAGGGCAGTCTGCCCCCCACGCTGCCCGCCCCCCTCCCCAGCAGGCCTGCCTCCCGCAGCCTCCCGGGGCCGGGCCGCGGAGGGCTCCGGGGTCCCCAGGCGGCACCAGGGACCCTGTTTCTCACAGAACAGCCGAGGCGGGGAGGGCAGCCGTCCAGCCGGGCAACAGGTGCCGCGGGGCCTGTGAGTCTGGGCAGCCGCCTGCCAGCGACAGCCACAGCACTGAGGTCATCCCACACCAGGCCCTGGCACCTGCCGGACCCTGGTGGGCAGGAAGCCCGGAGGGCGGGCCGGCCGGGGAGCGCCCCCCTGCTCCCCCCCACCCCCACGTCCGTGCCCGGGCCTGCCGAAGGGGCAGGGCCCCCTGTGTGGCAAGGCCGCCCTGGGGCCCAGGGACACCCGCTGGCAGGGAACGGGGAGCCTCCCGGAGGCCCGCGGCTCTGAAACGGGATCCGGCCGCACTCTGGCAGCCTGGCCCGCCCGCGGTGCCACCGGCAGTTGCTAGGAGACAGCAGGCCTCGCGGTCGGCAGGAGGGCTTCCCCGAGCTCGGGAGGCCGCCTGGCAGCTGCCTGGCCCTGCCCGCATCCTCGCCCTGGGGACCCAGCCCTGGCCCATGCAGCTCAGAGGATAGAGTGTCAGCCTATAGACCAAAGGGCCCCAGGTTCGATTCCCGTCAAGGGCACATGTACTGGTCAGGGCCCTGTGCAGGAGGCAACCAGCAGGAGCCAACCCATCGGTGTGTCTCCTTCACATCGATGTTTCTCTCTTCCACTCTCTAAAAATCGATGGACGCCGAAACCGGTGTGGCTCAGTGGATAGAGCGTCGGCCTGCGGACTGAAGGGTCCCAGGTTCGATCCCTGTCAAGGGCATGTACCGTGGTTGCGGGCACAACCCCAGTGGGGGGTGTGCAGGAGGCAGCTGGTCGATGTATCTCTCTCATCGATGTATCTAGCTCTCTATCCCTCTCCCTTCCTCGTTGTGGAAAATCAATAAAATATTTTTTAAAAATAAAAATAAAAATCATTGGAAAAATCTCCTCAGATGGGGATTAAAAAAAGAAGAAAAACAGAAACACAGGAAAGTGGTCTGCACCTACGTCTACAGGACTCTCCGTGGGAGCTGTCGGCCGCCCTATGGGGGTGCCCCTTGCCTTCTGGGGGGGCCGAGGCTGCGGGGCGAGGACAGGCCCGCGGAGGCGGCGCCCGGGCCAGCAGCTGCTCAGGGGCACATGGCTTCCTTGTCCGTGTTCTCTCCGGACTCGCCTGTTCCATCCGTCTCACCACCATCCGTCCCCGCGGGACCTCACGAGAGCAGGTCAGCGCTGGCCAGGGCTCCTCTGCATCCAATCTGAGAAGCGGGCGGTTCGTGGTGATGGACGATGCTCGGACCAGCTGGCTTCGCGCGGAGTCAGCATTCTGGGCGCTCGGGGCGGCTGCCCCCTCCACACGGCTCGACCCTCCCCTCCGTCCAGCGGAGCCAGAGCCCGAAGGGGAGGCCGGGAGAGACCTCGGCAAGAAGCGTGGAGGGTGGTCCTGGCCGCTGTGGCTCAGGGGTTGAACGTCGACCTAGCATCCACCTAGGAACCAGGAGGTCAGAGTTCGATTCCCAGACAGGGCGTGAGCCCAGGCTGTGGGCTGGGTCCCCAGGAGGGGGTGAGCAGGAGGCAGCCCATCAGTGATTCTCTCTCATCATGGACATTTCTCTCTCTCCCTCTCTGTCTCCCTTCCCTTCTGCAATCAGTAAATATATATATATTAAAAGGAAACTTGGAAAATGAAAGACCAAGGCCAAGGCTGAGGGCGGGACTCCTGGTGCGTAACCAGCGGCCTCCTGTGGGGGGCGCTCAGGGTCAGGGCGCTGTCAGCACCAACCCTCTTCTTGCTCTGGCCGCGCAGGCCAAGCGGGGAGAGCTCTCTGCTACCAGCCTCAGGAAGTCCTTCCTCCTCCTTCCTCTCTCCTGGAGATACTTTCTTTAAACACACACACACACACACACACACACACACACACGGAAAACACAGCGACCAGGAGCGGTGGGGCTGGGAGGGCAGGGCCTCTGGGGCCGTGGGAGCCACCTGTGTGCGGGCAGTGCCCGGACCAGAGGGCGCAGAGGCAGGCCGGCTCTCCGCTCTCTCCCGGCCGGTCCCTCAGAGGGGTCCCTCCCCGGAGGTGTCCGCATTGGGGATCAGCCCAGACGCGCTGAGGCCTCCGTTTCCGGCTCGTCCTGACCCTGGCTGGGAGACCTGCCCGCCGTCCGCTCCCAGGCCCTCCGCCTCCCATTGTTCTCTGGCCACAGGAAGCCCACTTCCAGGCTCCGGCCCAGGCGCCCGGCTGTCTCTGTGACGGTGGGAGAAGCCGGCGGGAACTGGGCACGGGAAGGGCGAGGATCGGAGATCGGGCATCCCTCCCTCTTGCTCTGCCTCAGGCTGGCCCTTCAGTCGTGGCCGTGGCTCCGCCGTGGCTCCGGCTCGCAGAGGACAGCCCTTCGTGGCCCCTCGTCGCCGCGTGGCCGGCTCCACGGGCAGCCTGGCCCCGGCCTGGCCCCCGAAGGCCAGCGAGACCTCCGGGCGCGGCCCTCAGCCTGGGGAGGGCCGCCTGCTGGGGCCACGCTGTGCGCGCCACCGTGTCCTGCTGGCTTCCCACCTCTTCCCTTCTCTGCGCGACCAGCCCGCGTGCTCAGTCCCTCCGGGGAGGTCCGGGGACCCCCCTGGGCCCTGCCTGACCCTGGGAGGCATCCGAGCGGCTCTGAGTCGCCCGTGGCTAAGGCCCCCACTTGGCCGGGTGCGAAGCCCAGGGGGCAGCAGAGGAAGGAGGAGGGGTGCGCC
This sequence comes from Pipistrellus kuhlii, assembly GCF_014108245.1. Taxonomy (NCBI): domain Eukaryota; kingdom Metazoa; phylum Chordata; class Mammalia; order Chiroptera; family Vespertilionidae; genus Pipistrellus; species Pipistrellus kuhlii. Next base: position 30,327,367 of record NW_023425482.1, read on the forward strand.
TGCCCCTGGGCCTCCAGACACCCCAGTGCCCCCAGCCCGGCAGCCTCGGCCCCGCTCCTTCCTCTCCGTGGAGAGCCGGCCCGGAGGCCACGAGGCTTGCAGGACTGATCCCTCCGCGGCTCTCCCGTCCGGCCGTCAGCAGCAGGTGTGAGGGAGCGGAGAGCATGGTGCCTCACGTGGAGCCACTTACACAGCTGGAGCTGAGACCGCTTCCCTCTGCTGCTTCCGACGGGCCTGAGAGCTGGGAGCAGGGAGCTGGGGGGCGGGGAGGACCCCGCGGGGAGGGTGGTCCGTGCTTCTGGGAGCAGCGGGGTGTCCCTCTGACCCCGAACGCCCCCCTGGGGCTGCTGCCTGGAGCTGGTCTCCCTTGGAGGTGGTCCCCAAGATGTAAACTGGTGATGGAGGCCGACGGGTGGTGAGGGGTGAGGGGAAGGCAGGGTCCGAGGCGTTTCTGAGTCTGTCTGGCTCCATGGGTTACCCGCTCTGGGTCACCATGAGGATTTGTTTTTCTTTTGTTTTTCATGTATATTTTTATTGGTGTCAGAGAGGGAGGGAGAGGCCGAGAGAGAGAGACATCAGTGATGAGAGAGAACCATGGACCGGCTGCCTCCTGCACGCCCCACACTGGGGATGGAGCCCTGACCGGGAACAGAACTGTCGGAAGCCGCCCACTGTCCCCACAGCAGAGCGGTGTGGACAGGGAACCCGGGAGCTGGTCACACTGGGAAGCTCTGAAAGGTCAGCCACCCACTTGCCGTCTCAGCTGAAGCCACTTCCACCTGTCAATCGTATGGAAATCCTTGCTGATTGGCTAGTGCAGGGATTGCCTGCCTCTAGGGGTGGACCCCAAACCTTCATAAAAGGGGTAACAAGGCAGAGCAGGGCGCTGTCCTCCCTCTAGAGGTGGGCTCTCGCCCGGCCCCCAATATTTCCTAGTCTCTCATTTGTGTGCGGCCTCCTCCAGAACCCAAACCCTGAACCACGCAGACGTGAACGGGGTTCCCACAGGAATCGTGTGGGTCACAGGCCCACGCTCATCGTGGAGCCCCGCCGGCCGGCCCCGTGCTTTTAAAGGTGGTGATTGGCCAAAGCCAGTGTGGCTCAGTGGACAGAGCGTCGGTCTGCGGATTGAAAGGTCCCAGGTTCAATTCCGGTCCAGGGCATGTACACTGGTTGTGGGCACATCCCGGGTAGGGGGTGTGCAGGAGGCAGCTGGTCGATGTTTCTCTCTCATGGACGTTTCTAGCTCTCTGTCCCTCTCTCTTCCTCTCTGTAAAAAATCAATAAAATATATTTTAAAAATAAATAAATAAATAAATAAAATAAAATAAAGGTGGCGATTGGGCAGTCCTCAGATGGACACAGAGGCGTCGAATTAAACGAAATTCGAAAACCTAAACCGCCTGAACCTGGCACATCGCGAGGCCCGCGAGGGCGGGAGAGCCACGGCCGTGCGGTTCCGTCCTCCGTCTCCGCCGGGAGCTCCCAGTCTGTGTCCTGCTTCACGTGTGCGCTTCTGGCGTCTCCGTGTGCTGTGGTGTGGCCTCACCGATGAGCGTGAGGACATTCACTCCCCGTAGGAGCTCCTGTTCCGGGGTGTCTCTCCCGGGCACTGCACACAGCGGGACCAGGTCACACGGGGCTTCTGTGACCGGCTTCTCAGCATGAACCTCCTGCTCAAGGCTCATCACACTGTATTCCAGCGCTCGGCTGTATGAGACACGTTTCATTGATCCACGGGTGACTGGTGTGTCCACGTTCATGTCCACGTTCATGGGTGACTGGTGTGTCCACGTTCATGGGTGACTGGTGTGTCCACGTTCATGGGAGACTGGTGTGTCCACGTTCATGGGAGACTGGTGTGTCCACGTTCATGGGAGACTGGTGTGTCCACGTTCATGGGAGACTGGTGTGTCCCAGCTCGTGGTGCCTGGCGTGTCCCTGCCGGGGATGGACGCCTGAGTTGTCTCCACTCTGGCTGCTGTGAACACGAGGCGCTGGCTCTTGTGTGGACATGGGTTTCCCGTGTCCTTGGTCCGAGCTGAGGAGGGAAATGGCTGGTCCTCCGGCCGCGTCTGTCTGCCGGCTCCCCAGTTCCCACAGCGGAGGGGGAGGTGGGGGGGAGGAGAGGGAAGTGCTGTTCTGACTTCTCCGGATGGCCACGTGGCTGGTGCGAAGTGGCCTCCCTGGTCCTGCCGGCCAGTGAGGCTGAGCGTCTTCTGTGCCTCTTTGGGTGGAACTCACAGAAGCGAAATACGGCCCTCGTCAGCTGGTGGCCAGCAGGAGCCCCATGTGGGGTGCGGTGAGGAAGGACGCTTCACTCCGCGCAAACAGCACAGACACTTTATGGAAACGTTTGCAGACTTCCCGATTCCTCAGAGAGGCAGTCCCACGCTGTGGCCCCGCCGCCCGCCCTGCCCCAGGCCCTGAGCCCGCCCCGCCTGCTCTCCCGTCCTGGCCGGCAGCCCGCCCCGATGCTGCAATTCCTAAGCCTTCTTGGAATCCCGGGCCGCCCCAGGTCTCCTGTGACTCACGGAGGGTGTTTCCCACGCCGGCCGCTGGCGCTGTCTGCCAGCCGGGCTGGCACTGCCCCCTCCCGGGCCTGGCCAGCCAGCCCATGTGAGACCCACGGGGGGCGTCCGTCCGGAGGGGGTTATGAGGGACCTTCACTCTCTGTGCCGTTTGAGTTTGCACCATGTGCACAGCTACTTGTGCCAACAACAGGAGAGATGCAGGCGTGAGCAGTGACCAGCTCCGGGCCCCGCCCGGAGGGGAGGGCCAATCTGTGTCCCCAGAGGGGGAGGCCCAGGGCCCTCGTGTGACCCAGAGGCTTCGGGCAGGAGGGAGCCACGGAGGGTGCAGGCGGGAGAGAAGCGCCTGGTGGCCTGAGCCTGGGTTCTTCCGTGGCTCCCCCCGCTTGCCGCAGGCACAAGGAGCCAACGGGACCTCTTTTTTTTTTTTTTTTTTTTAACACCTTTTTTATTTCCGAGAGGAAGGGAGAGGGAGAGACAGATAGAAACATCAATGATGAGAGGGAATCATGGATCGGCTGCCTCTGCACGCCCCCTACTGGGGATCGAGCCTGCAACCCAGGCCTGTGCCCTTGGCTGGGATAGAACCTGGGACCCTTCAGTCCACAGGCCGATGCTCTATCCACTGATCCACACCAGCCAGGGCCTGCAGGGTCCTCTCACAGGCTCCAAACCTGATTTGTCCCTCCATCCTGATCGCCCCGCCTCCAGTAAAGAAATGAATCGCTCCAGGTGCTTAAGGATGGAGGGTGTTTATCCTCCTGTCCCCTCCCCACGGCTCCTGGTCCCCGGATTCCTCTCTGGCTCTCACTCTCCCCATTCTGAGCTCCGTCCGCACCCGCACGCCCTCTCCAGTTCTTCACAGGCCCTGCCGCCCTCAGGGCCTCAGGCCCAAACGCTCCAGTTCAGACACAGATCCGACCCAGTTCCTGGCGCTCCCGGCACACAAGCTGGCACAGGCCCGAGACACCGCCTGTGGGCTGCTGGCTTCCCCAGCTGCTGCCTCCTGCTCCCTCCGCCCACCCCCGCCCACCTCGCACCCTCTGCGGGCCTTTCCCGCCAAGGCCCGGCTTCCCCTGCACCAAGTCTTGTCCCCGGGGCCGGGGCCGGGATTCCCTCACCAGAACCAGCCCCTGCGCTCCGTCCTCCCCTCCCCTCACTGCGTCCCTGTGACCCGCCTCTCGCAGCAGACCAGACCTCACCTCCCCGCCAGCCCCTCCTCACCAGCCGAGGGACCATGTCAGGAGTCACCTCCTGTTTGAAAAGATTAATCAACCGGTTAAGTTCCAGACTCGCCACGTCGGGGGCTCATGTGAGAACTCTTCTTTCAGTCCTCTCGGAGGGTGCTGTCCCATCGGTTTTTAGAGAGAGAGGGAGAGAGAGGGGAAGAGAGAACAGAAAGAACAGAAGAGAGAGGGGAAGCCAGAGAGAGAAACATCGATGTGAGGACACATCGCTTGGCTGCCTCCTGCGTGCGCCCGGAGGAGCCTGCAACACAGGTACCTGTCCTGGACAGGAATCGAACCTGGGACCCTTGGCTCCGTAGGCTGACGCTCTACCCACTGAACCACACTGGCCAGGGCTCACGTGAGAACTCTTAAAGGACCCCAGGAACCAGTGCCGGGTCGGGGGTCCATGAGGAGCACTGAGGCGCCTGGGAAAGCAGTTCCCGCCAGACCCCCCCACCTGACCTCGTGGCTGTGGCCGTGGCCGTGGCCGCTGTGGTAGGAGCATGTGGAGCAGATGGGAGCTGTTTCCGAGCATCTACTCACCGGGCCTGGGGCCTCGAGATCCGAAGGGCCTGCGGCAGGGAGAGCGGTAACTCAGACCTCAGCCGTTCCCCCCACACGTGGCCCTGGAACTGCCTCTTCCCCGACTGCCTGCGGGCTGTTTTCCACAAACACGTGTCCTCCCCCGAAGGCCCCGCTGGAGGGCGGGCGGCAGGGCGGCCCGGGGCAGCGCGGTCTGGGGAGGTGACGCTCTGGGCCAGGCCAAGCTGCTGGTGGCTAAGCAACCGCCCGTTTTTGTTTTTATTGATTTCAGAGAGGAAGGGAGAGGGAGAGAAACATCAATGAGGAGAGAATCACGGACCCGCTGCCTCCTGCACGCCCCCCACTGGGGATGGAGCCACACCCGGGCCTGGGCCCTGAGCGGGAATCGAACCTGACCTCCTGGGTCCTAGGTCAGCGCTCCATCGCTGAGCCACGCCGGCAGGCTGTCTGAATCGCCTCCTCGCTTACTTCCCTTCTTAGCCGTCCGCCGTCTGCCCTTGGGGGGGTCAGGAGTGGACACGTGTCCGTGGGAACGTGAAGGAGGCACAGGCCGCCCCTGGTCCTGGGTGGGGGCCAAGAAGGGGTGGGACCGGAGAGGAGCCTCCGGCCTGGCCTCTGGCTCCCGAGGACCCCCAGGAGGCCCCCTGACCGCCCAGGCTCCAGGACATGGGGCCCGAGACCTGAGGCCGAAGGGGGACAGCCCACCCCCCACCACCACGCAGCTTCTGAGGTGCCAGGTCCCGCCGACGCCTGGCTGCCGGCTTTGCTGCTGCACGTGGGCCGGGTAGTGGCCGCGCAGCCCTGAGCTCCCTCCCCGCAGGCCGGTGCTGGGGGAGATGTCTGGGGGGGCGGTGCGGAGTGTTCAGGCGTCTGCAACCCACCTGAGGAGGTTCCCTACGCTCCACCCAACAAGCAGCTTCCTACTGGCTTTTGCTAAAAAAAAAAAAAAAAAAGAAAAAGAAAAAGAAAAAGAAAGAAAGAAAGAAAGAAAGAAGGAAACAAGGGAGGGAGGGAGGAGAGGAAGGGAGGGAAGGGGGGAGGGAGGTGGACAGGGAGGGGAGGGAGGGAGGGAGGAGGGAGGGGAAGAGGGAGGAGAGGGAGGGGAGAAAGAGGATTGAAGAGGGAGGGGAGGGAGGGAGAGAGGGGAGAGGGAGGGAGGGAGAGAGAGAGGGAGAGATGGAGGGAAGCAGTGGGGAGAGAAAAAAAGCCGTAGGGAATAGGAGTGGCATGGAGGCGGGAGGTGTAAGACATGGACTTTGGACGAGCTCGGAGTGAAGGCCACTACGAGCTGCCGCCCTCCGTGACCCCGGGCAGTGCCACTTCCGGAACCTTCTTTCCTCTTTGTAAAGTGGGAACCACCTCACACCGGTCAGAACGGCCGCCATCAACCAACCTGCCAGGCCAGGTGCTGCGAGGATGCACAGCCGCCTCGGAGAACAGTACGGCGTTTCCTCCAAAACTAAACATGGAACTGCCATTTGACCCAGTGATCCCACTTCTAAGAATCTATCCCACGAAAACAGGAACGGCCGAAACCGGTGTGGCTCAGTGGCTAGAGCATGGGCCTGCGGACTGAAAGGTCCCAGGTTCGATTCCGGTCAAGGGCATGTGCCTTGGTTGAAGGCACATCCCCAGTAGGGGGCGTGCAGGAGGCAGCTGATGGATGTTTCTCCCTCATCGATGTTTCTAACTCTATCTCTCTCCCTTCCTCTCGGTAAAAAATCAATAAAATATATTTATATGAAAAAAATAAAGACAGAAACACCAATCAGAAAGGGTATATGCACCCCTATGTTCATAGCAGCACAATTCACCATAGCTAAGATTTGGAAACAGCCTAAGTGCCCATCAGCAGAGGAGTGGATTAGAAAACTGTGGATTAGAGGAGTGGATCACACTATGGAATACTACGCTTCTGTAAAAAAGAAGGAATTCTTAACATTTGCAGCAGCATGATGGACCCGGAGAGCATCACATTAAGTGAAATCAGTCAGCTGGAGAAAGATAAATATCACATGTTCTCTCTCATTTATGGACAATAAAGAACATTATAACCTGATGAACAAAAGATAGACGCAGAGGCCATAAAGCACCGAATAGACGGTCGAATGACTGCGGGAAGGCTGGGGAGGGTTGGGGGATGAGGTAGAGCTAAGAGATCAACTGAAGATGTGTATGCATGCAGATAAGCACAACCAATGGACGCAAGACACTGAGGGAGGGGGTGAGGGCATGCGACAGGAGTAGGGGAGGCTGGGGGAAGGTCTATGGGGGGGGGGAGATATATGTACTACTATGTGTAATACTTTAAACAATAAAATAATAAAGTTATTAAAATTTAAAAATAAAGTGTGGGGACAATTGATGAGATGGGGGACGGCTGGAGTCGGGAGGATTGTGTGAGTTAAAAAACGGCTGATCCCAGCCCGTGTGGCTCAGGGGTGAGCATCGACCTGTGAACCAGGAGGTCAGGGTTCGATCCCCCGTCTGGGCACAGGCCTGGGTTGCGGGCTCCATCCCCAGTGGGGGGCGTGCAGGAGGCAGCCGGTCCATGATTCTTTCTCATCATGGATGTTTCTCTCTCTCTCTCTCCCTTTCCCTCTTCCTTCCTGACATCAATAAAAACATATTTTTAAAAAATAACAAAGTGGGCCGAAACCGGTTTGGCTCAGCGGTAGAGCATCGGACTGCGGACTGAAAGGTCCCGGGTTCGATTCCGGTCAAGGGCATGTACATTGGTTGCGGGCACATCCCCGGTGGGGGGTGTGCAAGAGGCGGCTGGTCGGTGTTTCTCTCTCATCGGCGTTTCTAGCTCTCTAGCTCTCTCCCTTCCTCGCTGTAAAAAGTCAATAAAATATATATTTTTAAAAATAAAATAAAAAGTAACAAAGTGGCTGACGCGGAAGACACACAGCGGACGTGAGAAGTCCACCAGGAGCGGCTTCGTTTTCGTCTTTTTTAACGAAACTCTCGGCGAGGTGCTCCAGGCAGCAGCCCCCCACAGAGGGGGACTGGGAGTGGGGGCCGGGGCCGGGGGCCGGCCACGGGCATCCCCAGGTCCTGGCCAGGCTGGCCCCTCCCGGGGGCCCTGTGACCGCTCCGGCGACAGAGGAGGAACCTGAGATGCCGCTGGGGAAGGGGAGGGGGAAACCTAAGCTGCTGGGACCGACCTTCCGGCCGCTGGCCCATCAGTGTAATGGCTCCTTTGTGTGCCCAGCGGAGGGCGGGGGGCGGGGGGGGGCAGCGTTCACTTGCCTTCTCCTTTCACCCCCTGGCTCCACAAGGCCCATCCTCCCGGGGACTCCGAGGCCCTGGCTGCCGGGCGGCCCATGCTTGTCCATCCCCGTCGCCATGCCAACGAGGTCTGGCGGGCACCGGAGGCATCCTGTCCGGCCTTGTTCTTTAAAACCCCACGCCAGTGACCCCTCAGGTCTGACACTCTTTCCAAGAAAAGAACACAAGCCCTCAACCGTGTGGCTCAGTGGATAGAGCGCCCGCCTGCAGCCTGCAGGGTCCCGGGTTTGGGGTTCCATCCTGGTCAAGGGCACGGACCTCTGTCGCAGGCTCCCTCCCTGGCCTGGCTGGGCGTGTGCAGGAGCCACGGAGACCTTGGCTCGGGGAAAGTGAAGCCAATGGCCTGGCCGGCGTGGCTCGGGGGTTGAGTGTGGACCTAGGAACCAGGAGGTCAGGGTTCGATCCCTGGTCAGGGCACAGGCCCGGGCTGTGGGCTCCATCCCCAGTGGGGGGCGGGCAGGAGGCAGCCGGTCCATGGTTCTCTCTCATCACGGATGTTTCTCTCTCCCTCTCCCTGCCTCTCTGAAATCAGTAAAAATATAAATTTAAAAAAAAGAAAAGAAAAGAAAAGAAAGGAATTGTAGCCAGTGGATGGGTGGGGAGAGGCGGGCGGCGGAGGGCCAGGCCTGCGGGGTGACCTGAGTCGGGGTGACCTGAGTCGGGGTGACCTGAGTCGGGGTGGCCGTGAGGCCGGGCAGAAGGCGGGTTGGCAGAGCAGAGCGGGCTTCCGAGCGCCCGGCTGCCAGCTGAGCCAGGAGGGGGCCCCCGGGGGCTGAGTTCCCAGGAGGCCCCGATACCCATCGCGCCCCAGTTCCACCGGAGAATGGGGCTCTCACGGGGCTGGCCACCGGCCCGCATCACCGGCCCCATCTCGCAGGCCGGCACAGAGGGCTTTGTCCTCCCTCCTGCTGGGGAGGCCACCGCCCCCAGCCCCCCGCCCCCCAGCCTGGGAGGGGGAGAGGGCATTGGAGGACCTGGTCTGGGGGGGCGGTGAGCCTCGCCCGTCTCCCCAGGCCCAGGGCTGCCCGGGGAGGATGTCAGGGTGCCGCCGGGCAGGGGTATCACGTTCCGGCGCGGGCAGCGGGCGGGGCAGCGGGCAGCGCTCCGAATGCCTGCGAAGGGCTTTGCAGAGCGAGGCCGGCCGCCCGGCGCTGAGTAAGAGAGAGAAAAATAGCTGCCTGGCTCCCGGGCTGCTGGCTGTCCCAGGCTCCTGGGCTCCTGGGCGAGCGGCTCAGCCCTCCAGGACAGGGTTCCCTTCCCCCCTGGGTCTGTGCGCCCCGAGGCCCTGCCCGCAGAGCCTCCTCCCCCACAGAGCGCCCCCTTCCTCACCCCTTTCCCCTGCGGCCCCGGGACCCAGGCTCAGCGCCCTGACTCAGTGCAAGGTTCTCTCCAGGAGGGGCGGCCACCTGCCCGGGGCCCGGGAAGCCTGTCACGGGACACGGAACAGACTCCTGGGCACTGAACCCCGGCCTGGCTCAGGCGTGGAGCGTCGGCCTGGGAACCGGGAGGTCACGGTTCGATTCCCCGTCAGGGCACAGGCCTGGGTTTCAGGCTCCATCCTCAGTGTGGGGCGCGCAGGAGGCAGCCAATCCGTGATTCTCTCATCACTGACGTTTCTCTCTCTCTCTCTTCCTCTCTGAAATCAATAAAATGTATTAAAAAAATATATGGACCCATGGAGTGAGTTTCGGTGTCTCTTGGGGGAGAGGGGGAGACAGGGATTGTACAAACTGCAGTTGAGGGACTGGAAAGTTCTGGTAAGTGTTGTTACTGACCAGACCCCCGCAGGCCACCGGGCATAGGAAACACCTGAATGGCCTCCAGCTCCTGGAACTCTGAGCACCTGCCCTTCCCCCTGAAGAAACAGAGTGAACGTGAGGCCCCGGGAGCTTCCTGCAACCAGCTGGCCTCTGGGGTGCTCCCGCTCCCTGTGGGTGCTCCCTGTGGGTCCCTGGCCTCTGGGGTGCTCCCGCTGGGTCCCAGGCCTCTTCTCCACCGCCTTTGGCAGGACTCGTTGGGGGTGCTGCTGAGTCCATCCACCAGGCGGAATCTTGAGTGTGTGTGTGTGTGAGTGTGAGAGTTTGTGTGTTTGTGTGCATGTGTGTGTGTGTATGTGTGTGAGTTTGTGTTTGTGTGTGAGTTTGTGTGTGTGTTTGTGTGTGTGTATGTGTGTGAGTTTGTGTGTGTGTGTGCATGTGTGTGAGAGTTTGTGTTTGTGAGTTTGTGTGTGTGTGCATGTGTGTGTGTGTGTATGTGTGTGAGTTTGTGTTTGTGTGTGAGTTTGTGTGTGTATGTGTGTGAGTTTGTGTGTGTGTGCGTGCATGTGTGTGAGAGTTTGTGAGTTTGTGTGTTTGTGTGAGTGTGCATGTGTGTGTGTGTTTGTGTTTCAGTTTGTGTGTGTGAGTGTATGTGTGTGTTTTTGTTTGTGTGTGTGTGTGCATGTGTGAGTTTGTGTGTGTGTGTGTGTTTGTGTGTGTGAGTTTGTGTTTGTGTGTGAGAGTTTGTGTGTGAGTGTATGTGTGTGAGTTTTTGTGTGTGTGTGTGTGTGTTAGTGTGTGTGTGCATGTGTGTGTGTGTGTGTGTGGGCGCGCGCGCTGGGGCAGGAGTGTCTGAGGCGGGGAACACTCTTCTGTCCTGTCCGGCGGTCTGACCGGGAGGGCCTGCCCTCCTTCCCACGCTGATAGAATCTCGGAGGGAGGAGCCTCCGCTCTGAGGCCCGGAAGGCTCTGGCTGGCTGACAGCCGGGCTGAGCTCAGAGGCTGAGTGACAAATGGGGTTCCTGTCCTAGCGAGAGAGGAGACTGACGTGGTTTCTTTCTTTCTTTCTCATTTAATATCTTATTTTTAGAAGTTTTATTTATTTTTTTAAATATACTTTTATTGATTTCAGAGAGGGAGAGGGAGAAAGAGAGAGAGAGAGAGAGAGAGAGAGAGAGAGAGAGAGAGAGAGGAACATCAGTGATGAGCGAGAATTATGGACTGGCTGCCTCTTGCACGCCCACAACCCGGGCCTGTGCCCTGACCGGGAATCGAACCCTGACCTCCTTGTTCATAGGTTGGTGCTAAACCACTGAGCCACACCAGTCTGGGCTAATACCTTTTTATTGATTTCAGAGAGGAATGGCAAGAGGGAGAGAGACAGAAACAACAATGATGACAGAGAATCATACCGGCTGCCTCCTGTGCACCCTGCACTGGGGATCCAGCCTGCAACCCCTGGCATATGCCCTGACCAGGAATCGAACCAGGGACCCTTCAGTTCACAGGCCGATGCTCTATCCACTGAGCCAAACCAGCCAGGGCCAGAAGCCCTTCCTTAGGCAAGGGGTGTGTGTGTGATGCCCACGGGGCTTGGTCTTGTGAACTGGCCTTTGGCCAAACACGGACACCGCCTCGGAGGTCACCCGCCCTCGGAGGTCACCGTGCGGCCGCCACCAGTCATGGCGGCTCGAGGGCGGCCTTGCCGGGGGCTGAGTGTCACCCGGCAGCGGCCGCGCTCTGGCTGGGAGAGGACAGCAGGCGCCTGAGGGCCGGGGCCCACTCACCAGGCTGCCGGGGACTGGCAGGGGCTGGAGGAGTGAGCACCCTCAGGGCGGCACCACCCGCAGGGGAGCCAGCGAGTGGATGGGGGCAACCGATGCCGGTTCTCTCTCACACGGATGCCTCCTCTCCCTCCCGCCCGCCCGCCCTCCCTCCCTCTCCCTCTCCCTCCCTTCCACCCTCTCCCTCCCGTCCTCCCTCTCTGTCTCTTCCCCCCCCCCCTCTCAAAACCAATAAAAAAACATACCCTCAGGTGAGGATTTTAAATATCAGGTTGTGATTAGGGGAGGGGGGAGGGGACATGGAGGGGATAAACCGTGATGGAAAAATAAAAACTGTTTTTTGGTTAATCCTCACCTGATTTAGTTAATCACATTTCCCCCTTGATTTTTAGAAAGTGGAAGGGATGGAGGAAGGGAGGGAGGAAAGGAGGGAGGGAGGGCGGGAAACATTGATGTGAGAGAGACACATGGATTGGTTGCCTCCCCCTCGTATCCTGACCCGCCTGCTGGGAACGAACCCAGGTTCATGCCCTTGACCCACAATCGAACCCGAGACGCGACGCTCTGCGGCTGAGCCACACAGGCCACGGCTCAAGTAAACGGACTGAAACGCACGGACCAATGCAGGGGCCGGAGCACGTCCCGCCGAGCCCTCTGTCCCCTCCACCGCCCGGCAAAGCCTCGGCGTGGAAGGCAGAGCCATGGGGAAGGTGCCAGCGAGTGGGCACTGGCCTCGGGCCTACATTAAACGCCGTTCCTGGGGGAGCCCCAGGACAGATGCCATGGGGCGCCCCTTTGGTGGAGAGGAAAGAGGGCAGTCAGGCCGGCGCTGTCTCCGGAGCCCGTCCCCAGGGCCAGCTCCAGGCTCAGCACACCCGGCCCAGGTTCCAGGGAGCAGAGGGAACCGCCATTGGCTGGGACCTCAGGGGACCAGGAGGCTCCCTCCCCCGACGTGCTCTCCCCAGGCGCCCACCCTCGGGCCCAGAGTGGAACGCTGCCTGGCAGGCCCCCCGGTCCCCACGCTGCTCTGTCACCCCCTGGCCGGCGAGGGACGCCGGGACCCAGCGGGCTGTTTCCCCCCAGTGCTTACAACTTATTTTTTTAATTTTTTTAAAGAAATATTTTCTTATTGATTTCAGAGAGGGAGAGAGACATCGGCTGGCTCCTGCTGCCCCACACTGGGAATCGAGCCCGCAACCCAGGCCTGTGCCCTGACCGGGAATTGAACCGTGACCTCCTGGCTCCTAGGTCGATGCTCAACTACAGAGCCACGATGTACCTACCTGTATAGTTGAAGTTTAAACAATGTGGCTCTCCAAAGAAATGTCAATCCTTGTCCTGTTGATATTGGACTCTGTTGACTAATGGGTTTGCCGACCACTGCTCTAGCTGGTTTGGCTCAGTGGCTAGAGCGTGGGCCAGTGGATTGAAGGGTCCAGGGCTCGATTCCAATCAAGGGCACAAGCCTGGGCTGCGAGTTTGATCCCCAGTGTGGGGCATGCCGGAGACAGCCCATCAATGATCCCTTCCCATTATTGATGTTTCTCTCTCCCCCTCTCCCTCCCTCTCTGAAGTCAATAAAAATATATTAAAAAAAGGACACTAGGCGTCTCCCTTTCTGGACCTCAACAGACAGTCTGGACTGGCCGATGGTCCCCAGGAAGACTTCGGCCACAAGAAGTATTCAGGGGAGCAGAGCAGCCCCAGGACGATGGCCAATGGCAGCCCACAGTGTCGCGGCAGCCACGGCCCAGGCCGGAGGGTGGGAGCCAGCAGCCTGCAGGGCTGGGGCCACGGGGGAAAGCTGAGCTGAGCGCTGCTGGGACAGCCTGCTACCAACCAGCTGGGCGGGGGAGTCCCCGGAGGGCGCTAACAAGTGAAAGTCACTGTCTCCACGTGGGCAGTTTGGAGGGTTTCCCCGCGGAGCTGTGGCCGGGGCGGGAAATGCCAGGCGCCCTGGGCGCTCCGGTGAGCGCCGAGGGCGGCCCCGCCCGGGGACATCTCCCTCCGGGGACATCTCCCTCCGGGGTCTCTCCCTCCGGGGTCTCTCCCTCCGGGGTCTCTCCCTCCGGGGACTCTCCCTCCGGGATCATCTCCCTCCGGGGTCTCTCCCTCCGGGGACTCTCCCTCCGGGGTCTCTCCCTCCGGGGACTCTCCCTCCGGGGTCTCTCCCTCCGGGGTCTCTCCCTCCGGGGACTCTCCCTCCGGTTTGCTGGAGGGGAAGGCGGAGCCCCGGAACCTCCAGGCGAACACCGGGCTCGCTTTTCCGCCGGAACAAACCTTGAACGAGCCCCGCTCTGGGGGGGCGGAGAGGGGGGAAGAGCAGCTCGAACCCCAGGGCGGGGGGCCTGGCGCCTTCAGGATGGGGGACCCTCAGGATGGGGGACCCTCAGGATGGGCTCGGCGGCCGCCGGCAGGGCGGCGGGCAGGCCCCGGAGGCGCTGAGCGAGCCCGGCCACTGGGGCGGGCGGGCGGCGGCGGCCCGGATCGCCTTCCCGGCCCCGCGACCCCGCACCGAGCCCCCGAGCGAGGAAGCCGGGGCCCCGCAGCGGCGTCGATCCCCGTCCGCGGGCGCCGAGCGAGGAGCCGAACTCCCGCCGCCGCCGGCACAGGCCCCGCCCCCAGGGCCCGCGCCTGCGCGCTGTGCGCCCGCCGCCGCGCCTGCGCAGGAAGCCCCGCCCGGCGCGCGGGGCCGCGCTCCATGGCGGCCGCCGCAGAGAGAGGCGTTTAGCGGGGGCGCGCGGCGGCTCGAGGACGCGCGGGCGGCGGCGGCGGCGGCGGCGGGGGGAGCGGCGGCCGTTGCGGGGCGCGCTCTCGGGCGGCGGCGGCGGCGGCGGCGGCGGCCCAGCGAGCCCGGCGGGCGGCGGCGCGGCGCGGAGCGGGGGCTGCCGCGGCGGCGGCGACGGGGCGCGTGTGGCCGGGGCCCGGGTCCCGGCGCGCCCTCCGCCCTCAGGTGAGTGCGGCGGCGGCGGGAGGAGCCCGGGGCCTCGGGAGCAGGCCCGGCGGCGGCGGCGGCGGGAGGGCGCGGCGGCGGGCCGGCGCCTTTGTCCGGGTCCGGGCCCCGGGCCGCCCCCGCCGCCGCCCGGGCCGCGGGGAGGGGCGCGCGCCGGCGGGGAGGGCTGCGGCCGCCCGCGGCGGGAGGCGGGCCGGCGGGAGGCGGGCCGGTCTTTGTTGCGGAGGGGCCGGTGCGCGGCCAACATGGCGGAGGTCAGCTGAGCGGCCGCCCGGCCTGCTTTGTGCGGGGAGCGCGGCGCCTCCCGTCTGTGGCGTCGGCGGAGGTGGCGCCGCCGCCGGGAGGCTCCGCTGCTGCCCGTGCGCCCCGGTGCCCGCCGCGCGCCCCGGTACTTTGGGGGCCCCGGGCCCCGGGGTGCGGCGGGCCTGCGGGGTCCCCGCCGGGGAGGCGCCGGGGTGCGCGGCGGGGGGACAGGCCGGAGCCGGTGTCACGGTCCCCGCGGCCCGAGGACGCGGCCCGGCCCGGCCCCCCGCCTGGCCGCCGGGGGCTCCGCCGGGCACCGGGGCGGGGAGCGCGCTCGGGGGTCGGGCCCCGCTCGGGCGCCAGCCCTGCGCGCCGGCCGGTGACCTTGGGCGGGAGCCCGCGCCTCGCTCTGCCTCCCGCTCCCGCTCCCGCTCCCCCGCGAAATGGGTCAGGCGGCTCCGCCCCCGGGGCGCCGGCCGGGCTGGGGGCGGGGGGCGGGGGCCGGGCCCGGGGGGCGCGCGGCGGGGCGGCTGCTCCGGTCCCAAATGGGGGCCCTCGGCCGGCGGGGCGTGGGGAGCGCGGGCCCGGTCCCGGGGAGAGGCGGCTGGGGGCCGGGGGACAGGTGCGGGGCCGGGAGGGCGGGAGGGGAGAGGCCAGCGCCGGGCTCACACGCGGAGGGAGGGGGCTGAGCGCACGGGCTCGGGGCCGGAGTGACTGACCGGAGGCGCGGTGCCCGGTGGCCACCCCCGGGGGACATTCCTGGAGAGCAGAGCCGGGGACCTGGCCGTCCGTCCCCGGAGGCAGCTCCGCCGGGCGGACAGGGCTTGGTCATTGGTCAGGAGGACTGGGGACACGCAGGTTTTGAGGCTAAAGCGGGTTAAACAAAGGTGCAGGCTGTTTTTTGAGGTGCTGGTGGCTCTGGACATTAAAGACAGGACTCCGGGCCCGGGAACGGTGAGTGCAGCCCTTGCTTTGCCACATATTTTCTTTCTGTTCTGGACTTGGCCTGCGGGACGCCCGCCCCCTGGCCCCTTTCCAGCGCGATCTAGCCACATTTAGTAATGTTTCTCCCGAAGCGAGCGAGGAGATGGGGAGACGGATCTTCTCTGGACAAGTGTCCCGCAGACTGCAAATTTGTTTAGTTCAGCTTCACATCGGTTGCCTCTAAGCCTGGGAATTCTCACCGAACTGCCGCGGAGCAGTGCTCCGGCCTCTGACGTGAGGATATTGTAGCCGGGCTGAAGCCGGCCGGAGTTACGGAGGGGATGTCTGGCCGGGCTTCTCTCCCGTGTTTGAAAGCAGGTCTTACATAACAGGCTGGTGACCGCTCACCCCGGAGAGCAGTGTGTCCACTCAGTGTCTAAGGATGGGCGGTTTCCCTCTTCCAGAAACCTGTCTCAGACTTCACTGACGGCTTTTCTGTGCACCCTGTAAAAGGTTCTGGGTGTTTTTGGTATGGACCTCACTACCAGCATAATTAACATATGAAACCCTAGCCTACCCGCCGCTCCCCCCACCGCCTCCAAAAACAACCAAACCTGGGGTAAAACCCTCCTCCTCAGTGTTTCTCCGAGGGTTTCTCTCCGCAGCGATCTCTGAGCGCGGTGAGGGCGTGGGCGTGTGGGCGCCGGGACGGCCTCTGTGCCCGCGTGTCCTGCGCCTGGCACTCGGCGGTGTTGCTTGCTGAACTGCGGACTCACGTTCTCTTGCGTGTAGGCCATCTCTAAATGACTTCGGTTGAGGAGCAGTCTTAGGTGCGCAGCAAAGAGAGGGGACTGAGACCCCTGAGCGCCCGTCCCCTCACAGCGGCCTGCTCCCCGCTCCCCGCTCCGTGTATTGGTGGTGGTTACCACTGACGCAACTGCACTGACACACGTCATCACCACGTGATCCTGCTTTACATTCCACTTCACTCGCGATGTTGTGTATGATGAGGTTGACAAGTGCAACGTGAGATTGCACTTTTATATATTAGGGTGCTGCTTCTGCTGTCGGTTATCTCAAATCTGGCGTTGTCCCCCTCCTTTTCACCTTCATAGTCCTTCTCTCTGCCTCTGAGTGGCCTGCCTGCTTGAGTCTCTAACGCAGTGCCAGGTGCCAGGACAGAGCCCCCAGGTCCTCATGGACGAAGGACACAGCCCCTGAGCTGCTCTCCCGCTGCTCCCCTGCCATCCCCCGTGCTTGCAGGTGCGTATACTCCGCTTCCTCTTCCTGCACAGCTCCAGGCTCAGCCTGGACTGAACCCCTCAGTTCCTCCAGACCGCCCGCTGACTGGCGCCCTCTCCGTGGCCCCTGAGCTGGAGGTTCTTCTGAACTCCCAATAGACCTCGGTCTCGGTGGGGACCTTGTCTGTCCCGCCTCACCGGCCTGGCCCCAGTTCTGTGTCCGGCACACGTCTGTGCCTTCGCTCGCCATTGTCTCCATCTCCATCCGGGCCCCTCGGCAGGTGAGGCAGCTCTCCACGCCGTGGTTCCCACGTGAGAGCAGCTCCATGTCTGTGGCCTCTGCCGTGTCCCGACAACGTGGCTGCGGAGAGCGAGCCCTCCAGGACTGGAAGGCCCTGCCTGGCTCAGTCCCTCCGCAGTTTGTGACCTTAAGCCTCCTGAAAGCAGGGACAGCGCCTGCTTTGCACCTGAAGGCACAGTGCAAAGAACGTGCTTCATTAATTCTAAAACCACTGGAGTGAGTTACCGAGTTTCTCTAAATATTACCACGCGAGCGCCAGTGGGGAGCGGGACAGGATGACCACGTGATGGTCCCATGAGGCGTCCAGGGCTGGATCCAGGCGCCAGGACCTCTGTGGGAGGGGACACTGCCCATGAATTGAAGGAGCAGGCAGGCCCTGCGGCGGAGGGACGGAGCGCAGAGAGGAGCTGGAGCGGGTGTGTGTGTGTGTGTGTGTGTGTGTGTGTGTGTGTGGCGAGGAAGCGCACTGAGAGGCACCCTCCGAAGTCTCAGGAGGAGCTCAGCTCTGTAACTTGGAGCCGGGCTGCCTGGGGCGGGCAGGGAGGGAGGCCTGCCTGGGCTCTGGATGGAGGAGCGGCCGGACAGGAGGGAGGGGATGGGCTCCACGTGTGCTGGAGGCAGAATGAGTGGGACTCGCCGATGGGTGAGGTCTGGAGTGAGGGGCCAGGGATCCAGTGGTTTCGGGGTGAGCCGCTGTGCGGGTCCGGGTGCTGTTGACCAAGCCAGGAAAGACTAGAAGAGGGGGGCAGGGGGCGGGACAAAGACCGGAAGTCCTGATTTGTGAAGCTGAGTACCTGAGAGAGCAGAATGATGGGGGAGGAAGAGGCAGCTGTGTGTGGCCACAGGGGGGATGGGGACAGCCTGTGTGGGTGTCGGAGCAGAATGCCCGGCAGAGGAGGGAGCAGTGGGTGCAGAGAAGGGCGGTGCCCATGCCCGTGCTGTGTGCCGGCTCCCGCTGTGGCTCCCGCAGGAGCGTGGGGAAGGAGAGCATCCTGGTTAGTGCAGCCACAACTCCTCAGGGGTCACGGCCGCGTCCTGGCTGACCTTTCCACTCGCTTCAGAATGCAGCTTTTACTGACTTTGTTTCCACACTTCTCAGCTAGACTCATGCTTACGAAGCAGCTTCCTTATCGTCCCCTTTGGAGGAAATACAGCTAAAACCACCGTCCCCCCACCCGGATAGCTGGCCGGGTCATCTGGGGGCGGCCTCCCTACAGGGTCCGGTCTGAAGGAGCCGAGGAGGCCTCGCCGTGCCCGGCCCGGCGGCCTGTTTTTCCCGGGGAAGCTTAGTTGTAAGGAGCGTGTTAGCGCCCCTCAATGGGCTGGAGGCCCGTCCTCTGGGAAGTGGAGGGGACCGGTGCGCCCGGGCAGCTGTGGGCTTGTGCTTCCCCGGGCCCGTGCTGGTCTCGGTGGATGCGATTTGTGAAAAGCTGAGCTCTGGAGCCGGCGTAGGAGAGAGTTCCTGGCTGAGAAAGTCCTTCGCGGCTCGCTGCAGGGGAAGCCAGTGAAGGGGCCCTGATCTTCACAAGCACGCTGTCCCCTGTCCACCGGAGGCCCCTCTGCATGGCCGGCCTGGCCCCCGGCGAGGCCTCCAGCCTCCAGCGAGGGAGGAGGCCTCAGCCAGCACCTGTTCGGGACTTGGCTCTCCTCTGATAGACGTTACCCACCTTCCTCAATCCACACAAAGCCACCGAGGCTGGAAGTGGCCCAGCGTTACAGTTTGGGGGCTGGAGGAGGGGGTGGAGGGTGGTGGCTGGGCCTGAATGCAGCGCAGGTGACTCTAGCTGCCCCAACGCCCTCGGAGGATTCTGTGGAGCAAGGCCCCGCAGGTGCGCGGGGCGGGCTGTGCGGCCGGGACGTTTGGGGAAAGGGAAACTGCTCAGGGAGTCGCCCCCCTTTGCTTGCTCGGAGCCTCTGGGTTCTGCCTTACTGCTGTTTGGGAAGTTTCTCTGCCCAAAGCATTGGCAGCCCCCTCCCCGCAGAGACCTGAGGCTGTGAGTGCATCCTGGAAGCTGAGACGGGGGTCACAGTAATTTATGTTTGTCAGCAAGCTGCAAGGCCACTGTCCCGAGGAGCTTCAGGCAGAGGCTGGTGGGAACAGCCTGATGGGCGGCCTGGCGCTGAGCGCTGCTGGGAAAGGGGCGGGGCAGGCCGCCTGCGGGTTTGGGGTGCCCGCCCGGCGGCTCTAATGACAGGCCGGGCGATGCCAGCGCGGGGAGGGCCGGGCCGGAGGGGAGGGCCGGGGGAGCCGAACCAGCCGCTCGGGCCGGGCTACCGGGGGCGGGGCTGCCCGGCGGGGGCGGAGTGGGAGTCGGCGCTGTGTGGGTGGGTGGGTGTGTAGATGGTGTTGTTGGTGTTGTTGGGTGGGGCCGAGGGTAGAAATGGGGAAGCGAGTTGGGAAGGGGAAGGGGCGGTCCGGCCGGGAGCCTGCAGCTCGGGCGGCAGCCACGGCCCACCCTGCACTGAGCTAGGGCGGGGGTGCCGGGGGTGCGGGGCGGGGCCGGAGTTGCCCTGGGCCGGGTGGGCGGGGCCTGTGGGGCTCCCCTCTTCCCCCTCCCGGCCCGGGCCCCGCCCTGCACCCCCCTTGCCCCGCCCCGCCGGGCCTCCGGGCCCGGGCTCTCCCCTCTCCCGGTCCCCCGTCCCGGCTCAGCCGGCGGCCGCTCCAGAGGGCCCCCCGCCGCCTCCGCCGCCGACAGGCCGGGGCCTGCCCTGCCCATGGGCCCGGGGCGGGGACCTGCCGGGCGGCGCCACGATGGCGCCCGCGTGGTGGCGGCGCCGGGGTCTGAGCCGCGGGGGAGAGGCCGCCCCTCCGGCCTCCGCGGAGCGGGGCGCGCACGGAGGGGCCCCCCCGCGGCCGGCGGGCCGCCTGGCGCCCCTGCCCGGGGGCTGCGGCCCGCTCCGCTGCTGGCCGGCCGGGACCCGCCGGACAAGAGGTACCTGGGCGCTGGCCGGGGCGCGCAGCCCGCACAGGGAACCGCCGGGGGCGGCCCTGCGTGGAGGACGGCTGCGGGCCTCCGCTCACTGGCTCCCCCTGCAGGGCACACCGCGCCCTCCCGGAGCGCCCAGGCTCTGGGTCCGGGCTGAGGGCGCTCTTCTGGCCAGGGCGGCCCTGGGCCACCTTTGGAGCTGGAGGGACTGGCAGCGCCATGCAATGCGGGTCCCCTTCACAGGAAACACGGCGCGTGCGGCCGCCTCCCACTGGGCACAGGGTTTAATTGTGCTCCCGCCCCACGGCGCTGGGAGCAGGCGGCGGCCCATTGAACTTGGACCTGAACTACTGTCCACTGCTCGTAGGCCAGCAGTTGCACAGGGTCCTCCTGTGGGTCACACCAGCCTGCAGACATCCCAGGGGCCTGACCCCATCGTGAGCGGGTGCAGGTCAGTGACTGGGAGGCGTCGGGGCTTAGCCTTCTGCCCGAGGAGCCCCTTTCCAATGGTCCTGCGCTCATTGAGGGCACAGCTGGCCAGGAAGCGGGCATGGGGCCACACTGGGCATCTTCCGCTGACAGCAGCACGGACCATCCCGGGCCCTGGGCCGCCTCTGCACTCCCTCCTGGGGGCTGGGCCCTGCTGTTGGGGCCTCAGGTGAAGAGCATTGACCTTGCCTCCTGCCTCCCCCGTGAGGGCTGCGCTCTGCAGGGATTCTGCTCCACCTTCCTTGAACTTCAGGATATTTTCGTGAGAGCGGGCTTGATCTCTTTTTTGCACCCTCAGCCCGTGTTAGGGTGTAGAATGGAGTAATGAGGACCCCAAGTGGCACGTACATGGTCACATTGGTAGCCAGCATCGTTTTTTCCCTTTTCTTTCTTGTTAGCAGCATTGTTTTCAAAGGTAAATTCTTTGCAACAGAGTAACAGTTATAATTGAGACATTAACTCTGAGGCATTGAGTTTTAATTTAGTAGAAACGTGGCTGATGGAGTTAATGGTCTGCTCTCAGACCAGCTGAACCCAAGACACAGGTCCGTCCCGGTTAAGGTGCTGTCCTCTCGCTCATTCCGCCGGGTGCCGCCCCCTGCTGGCCGTGTCTCCGGGCGGCAGTTCTGTGTCCGCACAGCGAGCCCGGCACAGGGAGTGCTTTACCGGGGACACCCAGCCGTGCTCTGCTTTCATCTTCCCTCTGGGACTTCAGCGACTTCGTCTCTCAGCTGCTTGGGTCCCGGTTGTATGTCAGCCTCCCTCCACCTGGGCATCCAAGGGTGGTCTCACCTTCCCTCTTAGTGAGAGGAAGTCTGTGCGTTCGGAACACCATGGCGAGAGATTTCACCCAGCCTGTAACTCCTCATCGAAAGCATCTTATACGTGATTCCTTTTTAACCATTTGTTTCCCTTGTTTGCTCACAGAGATTTTGCATGAGTCCTGGCCGGTTGGCTCAGTGAGGGATAGAGCATCAGCCTGGGGACAGAAGGGTCTCGGGTTCGATTCCGATCAAGGGCACATGCCTGGGTTGAGGGCTCGATCCCTAGCAGGGTTGTGCAGGGGCAGCCGATGGATGATTCTCTCGTTATTGATGTTTCTCTCCGTCTCTGAAATCAATAAAAATATCTTAAAAAATTTTTGTGTGTGAAACACATGACTTTATGAACCAAGTTACAACGATGATGACTTTTGTCCTTCCTCCTCTTACTCTATTTGTTTCTGTCTTAGAAATGAGCCGCCAGACTGCGACAGCGTTACCGACTGGGACCTCCAAGTGCACACCGTCCCAGAGGGTGCCCGCCCTGACGGGCACCACTGCGTCCAACAATGACCTGGCCAGCCTCTTCGAGTGTCCCGTCTGCTTTGACTATGTGCTGCCGCCCATCCTCCAGTGTCAGAGCGGCCACCTTGTCTGTAGCAACTGTCGCCCGAAGCTCACGTGCTGTCCCACCTGCCGGGGGCCCCTGGGGTCCATCCGCAACCTGGCGATGGAGAAGGTGGCCAACTCCGTCCTCTTCCCTTGTAAGTACGCCTCCTCCGGCTGCGAGATCACGCTGCCGCACACGGAGAAGGCGGACCACGAGGAGCTCTGCGAGTTCCGGCCTTACTCCTGCCCGTGCCCCGGCGCGTCCTGCAAGTGGCAGGGCTCGCTGGACGCCGTGATGCCGCACCTGATGCACCAGCACAAGTCCATCACCACGCTGCAGGGCGAGGACATCGTCTTCCTGGCCACGGACATCAACCTGCCGGGCGCCGTGGACTGGGTCATGATGCAGTCCTGCTTCGGCTTCCACTTCATGCTGGTCCTGGAGAAGCAGGAGAAGTACGACGGCCACCAGCAGTTCTTCGCGATCGTGCAGCTGATCGGCACGCGCAAGCAGGCGGAGAATTTCGCTTATCGACTCGAGCTAAACGGTCACAGGCGGCGATTGACTTGGGAAGCCACTCCGCGGTCGATTCACGAGGGAATCGCGACAGCCATCATGAACAGCGACTGTCTAGTCTTTGACACCAGCATCGCACAGCTTTTTGCAGAAAATGGCAACTTAGGCATCAATGTAACTATTTCCATGTGTTGAAGTGGCAATCCGACGTTTTCTGGCCAGTGTTTAACCATTGCGTTCACTTTCAGAGAACGGGCCGCCTCCGCCCGCCCCCGAGACTGTCGGTAGGTGGCGCTAGTCCCATGAAGGTAAATAAACGGAAAGGCTGTTCAATACAGGAAACGGCTGCATGTAGTAACACTAATATATTTAAAATAAGTCAACAGTAAACCACTGAAAAAATATATATATACACCCAAGACGGGCATCTTTTGTATTAAGAAAGGAAGCATTGTAAAATAACTCTGGATTTGTGCTTGTTGTAGATTGAGTGTACTGTTGAAAACTACTTTTGTTTCTGGGTGTGAGTGGGTGAGTGTGTGAGTGCGTGTGCGTGTTTGGGGTTTTTTCTTCCTTTAACTGACAAGCCATGTTGAGTGGTCTTGGGCCACTGCTTCCCCTCTTTTGAGTCAATACATAGTGCTGCTGTGTGTGTATATATTTTTTGTGTGTATTTGCTAATTTTTATTAATTCTAGTTTTTTCATTAAATAAATTTGACTTTCTTTTCTGTAATTCAACCATTTCCCATCTTTTTTTTTGTACCTTTTTTAAAGTTAGTGTTTTTTTTGATATGCATACTTGTCTAAGGTAAAGTTTATACATATGTGTTCCATACATATTTTTTCTCCCCATTAATCAGTTTATTAGAAATACTTTAAATTCAGCCATCTTGTGAAGATGCGAGTTCCAGAAAGGCGAGGGAACACCGGGAGGAAGATCAGAAGCTGCTTATCGCACCTGGAAGATGGTCGGTCGGTCGGTCTCTTTCTCTCTTTTTTCCCAGTTGAGTCACGCCTTCAAATTTATTTTTTCAAAGGTAGTAGGATATACTAATTTTAAAAAAATATTGATAAATCAGCCTCCCCCCCAATATCTTGGACAAATCACATATGTTTAAAATTTGTTCTCTCATATTTATTGGTTTTGCAAAAGAAGGCATCATCTCACACAGTATTTGTAATTAAAAGCAAAGCATTTGTTTAAAAAAATGGCAGTTTGCAAAAAAAAAATGTTTTTGGTCTTTTTATAATTCTCATTAAAAGAATATCTGGCAAATTAAAAACTCTTTGTGTTTCTTTAGCTCTAAGTTGATAAATATCCAAAGCTGTTTTCCTGTCCGATTCTGTGCTTCACAGCAGGAATCAGTGCAGGTTTGGAATGTAAGAGTTTTACTGTAAAGCACAGCCCAGGCCCCGCCTCGCCCTGCCCGGACCCTGGCACCCACCAGCAGGCTGGGCAGCGTGTGACGTGCAGACCCCATGCTCCTCCAAGAACTCGCAGTTTCCTGACGTACCTGTGCTTCCTTCCGGCCGGAGTAGAAGACTGCAGCCAGTTACTGGCTGGATGGTCATTGGAACGGACGGTATTTCACTCCGTGTTCTAGTCTCCGCGTACAGCACACTGGCGGTGCGCTGGTAAGGACAGCTGTGGCCCAGGAAGCTCCACCTGACCTGGTGGTCCCAGTCCTGGGTGAGTCGGGGGAGAGGAGCGGAGAGCCCGCAGGCGGGGACTCGGCGCCGGCAGGCGGTGGGGAGGCTGCGGGTCAGGGTGACGGGCGTGGGGACCAGCCCAGAAAGGTCAGCGGCCTCCCTCTGGTGCCTGGACTTCGTATGTAAGGTGCCCGGCATTCGGGGCCGGCGTGTTTCTAACGTGTGCCTGCATGATGTTGCGTGTGCTGCTTCCCTCCGCTACGTGGGGATGTGTGGGCCTCCGCACACATGCTCAACCAGAAAACGTCATTTTCAGTCTAACGGGCTGTGTTCCCACTTTTGCCCAGTGCGCCTTGCACATCCAGGGGGATCGGAGGCCCTGGCCTCTACCAGCCGGTCGTGACCTTGGCTGGGCGTCCGAGTCCCCGGGGCTCCAGCACAGGTTTCTGAGTGTGGGGGGGAGGTCCCAGGCGGGGCGGCAGAGGGGACATTTCTAGCAAGTCCTCAGGCGGCAGAGGCTCTGTCGGGCTGCAGTGGGACCCGCGCCCCCCTTCCCAGGGACAGAGATTACGAAGACAGGAGTCGGTGCCATCTGTTTATTAGACTCTCGGGGCGGCTGTCGGCTCAGGGGAAGGGGCGTCTTGCTTACCCGCGGTGTGCACGGCCAGCCCTGCCAGCACCTCTCTGTGCACAGACAAGCTCTGAGCCTACAGTTTGCTGTTTACGAGGCCGGGCCTGGCCTTGACCGAGAAGCCCCCGTCGAAGGCGGCGTTGAGGACCTCGTCCAGGCAGCTGGCCGTGACGAAGCTCAGGTCGCGGCGCACGTTGCCCGGGATCTCCTCCAGGTCCTTCTCGTTCCTCTGCGGGAGGATGACCCGCTTCAGGCCGGCTCTGTGCGCGGCCAGCACTTTGTCCTTGATGCCGCCCACCTGCAGGGGAGGAGACGCAGGCGGTGACCTCGGCCTGCAGGGAGCCCGGCCCAGCACCTTCACCGCTGCGTCTAAACATGTCACACGTGAGCTGGGAAAGCTGCTGGAAAGGTTAGTGACAGTGAATTCTCTTGGTTTCAGTTATGTTAGAGTCCATCCTTTTAATGGGAAAGATTCCGGTTTTCTTCTGTCCATGCTCCTGTCTGTTGTCAAGGTTGCACTTAAGAGTCTCTGCAGAAACGGCTCTCGCCTGCGGGCTGATGGGGCTGATTGGACAAAGCGTCCTGCTAGCTGACCAGACCCCGCCCGCCCGCCCGCAGAGCTCAGCTGGGCGCCAGGGGGCGCCCCTGCACAGGTTAGCGCTGGGCCGCTGGGCCACCCCCCGGGAGGAGACAGGTGCCCACGACCTAGGCTCCGGGCTGCAAAAGACGTCCACAAAAAGCAAAAACACACAGAGACACGAGGCTGAACAACATGTTCCTATGCGATGGATGGATTCACGAGACCAAGGAAGAAACGAAGATACCGTGAAACGTGACAATGAGACCACAACCCACACTCTCGGTCTCGGAACGCCGTCCCCTGAGGGAAAGTCATAGCATTACAGCTCTGCCTCGAGAACAAAGGAAGATCTCAATCTAATTACACTTAGAGGAACTGAAAAAGAACAAGTAAAGCCCAAAATGAGTAAAAGAAACAAGAAAGAGTGGAAATAAACAAAATGGAGTGAAAAGGGAAAACCAACACGAGAGAGCCCTGAGACCAATGGCTGGTTCTCTGAGGAGATAACACAGAACCATCGAGAAAGAGTCCAAAGGAAGCCAGCGATGAAAGAAGTGATAACTGACACCAGGAAATACAAAGGCGCGAACAAGGAAACAGGATGAACTACGTGCCAATACAGCCGACCGCCTGGACCAAACGGGTACATTCCTAGAAACACACCGTCCTCCAAAACTGGATCAAGAAGCACCAGAGAATCGAAATGGACAAATTACAACGAGTAAGACTGAAGCATAATTAGAAGTCGGGACCTGGGAAATAGTTCTGGGACTTGGCGGGACTGTGCAACCTGAGTCACCAGGATAGCTATAAGCACTTTCTATGTATTTAAAACTCAGGTTCTCACCGGAAGGAGGCAATTTAAACGGAGAAGCGCACAGACTCACCGGGAGCACCAGGCCCCGCAGCGTGATCTCCCCGGTCATGGCCACGTCCGACCGCACCAGCCGCCCGCTGAACAGCGAGGCCAGGCAGGTCACGATGGTGACCCCGGCCGACGGCCCGTCCTTGGTGACGGCTCCGGCCGGGAAGTGCAGGTGGATGTCCGTGTTGTCGAGAAGATCGAAACTTCCAGAAGCTTACAGAGGAAAGAAGGGTTTTAATGTGGGAACTTACACTTTTCCCTTTTCCTCCTAAAAAGGGAAATGTAAAAAAGCAGCACATCGTGGGTAAAGGACTCCTCCCTTCACCACGTTAATGGCGGCGGCCCCGGGGCATGAGGGGCCGTGTCCCCGTCCCATGTGGGGAGGGGCACGGCCTGCACTGCTGATTGGCCCGAGCTCCCCGGGCTGCCAGAGGCCGCTCAGTGACGGCGTGGCTGCCGCAGCTCGGCTCCGGCTCTGTCCCTCACAGGCTGAGAGCCGCGGCCCCTCCGCAGGCTCAGCTCGGCGCCCCCCCTCCCCGCCCCCCCCGGCACTCACCGTTGGTCAGGTGGTACTTCTTGGCGTTGCTGCGGAGCCAGCTGATGGCGAGGTGGGCGGACTCCTTCATGACGTCCCCCAGCTGACCCGTGAGCGTCAGCTGGCCCTCGCCGTCCATCCGGCTGGCCTCCACGAACATGATCTCCCCGCCCAAGGGCGTCCACGCCAGGCCGATGGCCACGCCCGGCTGGCTCAGGCGCTCGGACACCTGCAGAGGAGGGGGCGGGTGAGGGCCTCTCTCAGGAGCCTTTTACCTAAATGTCTGCTGTCAGGGCCCGGAGCAGCCCACACACCTGTCTTCCGGGACGAGCCCGCTGGCTGCCGGCCACCTCACCGCCTGTGCCCGCAGTGTGCCCGAAGCCAGCACTAGCACATGGCCGTTTCAGGAAGCGGGACCCCTCGGACCCACCCGAGGGAGTGGACGCGCACATCGAGGGCCTCCCTGCCACTTCCCAGTCCTCTCTTCACTGTTCTGCGCTCACCCTGACTCCAGGCCTGGCCGGGCGCTCAGAGGCCGCCCTCCACTGCAAACTCCGGGCCGTGGGCCTGGCCGGCCAGCCAGGGAGGTGAACGTACCTCGGCTACGAAATCCCAGGGTGCAGGGGAATGACCCGCCACCCTGGCTCCTCTGGGCTAGACGTCTCCCACCCACAGACACTGGTCGGCGCGCCCAGCACACCCACCCAGCGCCTCGAACCGGGAGCGGCAGGCGGCAGGCTGAGCGGGGTGCAGGCCGGGCTGCGCTGACTCTCTGGGCGCAGGGTGAAGCCCGATGGTGGCCGTGGTCCCGGAGAAGCCGGGCAGCACGGAGGCCCTGGCCCGCCCCTCAGGAAGAGCAGGGTGAGGGGGGCTCCGCCAGCGAGGCGCTCACCTCCATCTCGTACATCGGGGGCCCCAGGATGTCCTTGAGGGCGTGGAGGTCGATCAGGATCGGCATCTCGGGCGGGAGGGCCAGGCCGGCGG
Source organism: Pipistrellus kuhlii (assembly GCF_014108245.1). NCBI lineage: Eukaryota > Metazoa > Chordata > Mammalia > Chiroptera > Vespertilionidae > Pipistrellus > Pipistrellus kuhlii. Next base: position 30,354,716 of record NW_023425482.1, read on the forward strand.
CGCCGCTGTCACTGACGGGCTGGGGCTCCGCGTCGTCCGAGAGCTCTCCGCCTGCGGGAGGCGCCGCTCAGAACCCGCGCCCCGGCCGGGGACGCCAGGGCGAGCCCTCCGTGCTTCCGAGGCTCGGAAACCGCCCGAGTGCCGGGACCCGGGCAGAGGGGGCCTCTCAGAAGCCCCGAGCTGGACTATCGTCTGTCTCCCCATTCACTGTGCACCGGGGGCAGCTACCCTGTGTGTCTTTTAAAATAGTTATTAATATGTTGTTACTGATTTCAGAGAGAGGAAGGGAGAGAGAGAAACGTCAGTGATGAGAGAGAATCGCGCATCAGCTGCCTCCTGCACGCCCCCCACTGGGGATCGAGCCCACAACCAGGGCCTGTGCCCTGACCGGAATCGAACCCTGACCTCCTGGTTTAGAGGTGGATGCTCAGCCCTGAGGCACCGGCCTTGCCTGTTGAAGCACTATGTTCCTCAGCTGAGAACGAAGCCTGGCTCTCTCACCGGGGCCTTCGGAGAGGAGAGGCCAACGCAGCCGCCGACCCTGTGCGACTCCCAGCCAACAGGCCCGGACCCCGCCTCTTCAGGGGGCCCATCGGGCGTCCGTCTCCCGACAGGAACGTGAACTTGACCGTGACGGAGCCCAGGAGGCGGCACCTCTTTTGTGAGCTCAGCTCAGCTGTGAGACGGCCCTCCCCACGGGCCAGGGCCTCCACAAACCTCCCTTGGGGCTGAGACACTCCCTCCCCGCCCTCCTGGCTCCTAAACCGGCGAGTGGTCATGTGACAAAAGGTCCATCCAGCAGGAAGCAGGGAAGCTCACCTCAAAGCGAGACAGACGGTCTGTCCCCAAACACAGCCGCCAGCAAGCCAGCCTGGGGCTGACCGCCCAAACAGTGTGGGCTGCGGGCACGCTGCTTGTGCCCCCCGGCTGGGCCCACAGCAGAGCGCGCTGTGGCACTGAGGGCGACCAACCCAGCCCAAAGGCCCGCTCCACAGCCCCTGCGCCCAGCCGCTTAGGCATGGAGAGAAAGAGTGGCTGCATTTATGAAAACAACTGAGATTTTATTTTGTTTTTCTCCTAAACGGAATCTGCCTAAGAAGGGGCGGAGATGGCAGTGGCTGTTGTTCTCACAGGACAGCTCAGAGGACACGGCCAGGGATACAATGCGTCCGAGAGCCTCCTCCGGGCAGGCAGAGAGAAACACAGTACCTGCCACACTGGCCTCAAACCGGAACCTGTGCTGTCAGCTTCAGGCTGATCTCCTCCAGAAAACCACCCCCGGCTCCCAGCTCCCGGCTCAACCCCTGAGCCACGCTGGCAGGGCTCAAACTTGCGTTCCGTTGCAGCTGACAGTGTGACGTTAGCTCAGGGCACAGTGTTACTCTATACCTTACAGAGCGGCCGCCCTGACAGGTCCAGCACCTCACGGAGTTATCACCATGTTAACTACACCCCCTGCTGCATGTCACGTCTCCCCCACCCATGTTACAGTGGAAGCTCACAGCTCTTACCCGCCCCCCGCCATGCTGGACAGGCTGCTGCTCACGCTGGCACTTTTATAAAACTCAGGTTGTTAAATGGTGGGCTGAACATGTGTTTATCTTACAATTTCCTCTCCTAGTCCTATTAAAAGGACAAGGAATTTAATAACGGAAAACCCCACAGGAACAGAGGAATAAGAAGGAAGATAATGGCTGCCGAGAGCAGCCAGCCACACCCCGGAAGCTGATGGGGATGGGTTCGAGCTCACAGGAAACGGGAGTCGGAGAGCCAGCCAGGGGCAGGGCTCACCCACAGGCCCGGCGGGCCCAGGAGGGCTCTGGCGGCTCCGTTTCTGCCTCTGCTGCTGGGAAACGCACAGAACAGAGCGCAGGGAAGAGGTGTGAGTCCACCCCGAGCTCGCACCCACACGGCTCCTCAGCCACACGCCGGCTCCCTCCAGAGCTGCACAGGCTGGCAGGGAGCTGACCATGCTAACGGGTTAACATCTTCAGTGAATTCCGGTGACAGAACCCTTCCCTTTCTCTCCCCATCACCATCTCCACGTCATTTCTCTCTCTAAAAAAAAAAAAAGTAACCTAAATGACATTTAAATTGTGTTGCTGTCAAAGACGATGGCGAGAAAACGTTTCTGCCAGGACAGAGACCTGCCCCGTCTGCGCGGACAGCGTGGATGCTCGCTCTGTCCGAACCTCTGAGCTGCCGGCATCCAGACTTCCCAGTACCCCGACCAGAAGGAACACCCAGAAGCCAGGGCCAGCACGCTGTAACTGCAGGAGTTTCCCCAAAAGGCTGATGGAACTTGGGGTCTCAACAAGGGCTGAGTCACATCCCTATTGGGATGGCTAAGGCATTTCCCCAAACCTGAAAAAGATGCACTAAATTGTTTGCTGCCAGACAGCTCAGGGGATCTTAATCTACATGGTATTGCCTCCTGTTGGCCAAACCCCTGAACAGCCATAGGCTATTCCCCAATCCGACAATGCTTCTGTAGGAAGCCCTGCTTTGAAGTGTACTCTCCACCTTGCCTTAGGACAGTTTGTGTTAATAAAAAGCAAGGGGTCCTGAGACAAGGAGAACCCCAGTTTCTTCAGCCAGGCTCCTCTGACCCCCAATGCCTTTCAAACTTATCCTTCACCTCTGGACGCTTACTACTGTCACACACAGCCTTCCTCCGATTGCCGAACCTTCTTAATGCCCGAACAACAGCCCCGGCACCCAGAACGGCACATTAATTAGAGATCAGCAGAGCCGTAGCCTTAAAGCAGAGGTTCTCACATGTGTGCCGCCAGATTACTAACACGCAACACCTGGCTGGGAGCCAGGGGCCCTGACCCTGCTCCCCTAGACCATCAAATACAGACAGGACAACGGCCAGCACAGCGGCCAGCCCGTGCACACCGCCCTGAGCCACCAACAGGCTGACAACAGCTGTCCTCTCAGCCACGCGCACACTGGGGCCCATCTGATGGTTAGCTCCTGGTAGCAGAGATCCTCAGGTGCAGGTATAAGCACCTGCTTTTTAAATTTTATTTATTTTTCTGTTAATCCTCACCCCCAAGGATATTTTTCCCATTGATTTTGAGAGGAAGTGGAAAGGAGAGAGGGGGAGAAAGAGGAGGGGGGGGGGAGAAACATAGGCCAAGAATCGACCCTGTGACCCTTTGGTACGTGGGCTGATGCTCTACCACTGAGCAATACCAGCCAGGCACCTGATTTTTTTTTTTTTAAAGTCACTTTGGAGTGAAAGGGTAATAACTATTATCATTCTTTTATAAATCAATCAAAATTACACCTTTCCCCCTGTAAAGTCGTTCTTGGTGTGCTGCAGATTATTTACGGGCCACGAGCTGGAGGAGGCGCATGCTGCCCTGTGCGGTCTGTGAAGGAGGGCCCGGGGCGCAGTCCCTCCTGAGGGCAGGCTGCCTCCCGCACGCTGACAGGCCGGGAGCCAGCGCCCGGACTTCCGCCCCCCCGCCCCCCCCCCCGCCCCTCTGCCCCCGCCCCGCCCAGGGCCACACACCTTCTGCCTCCGCCGCCTCGGCACGCTCCAGCTTGGCCTCCCGGTGCTGTCCTTCGGCCACCTTCACGGCCACTGCTCGGCAGATGGCGCCCAGCTTCCTGTCCAGGGAGCGCACGCCCGCCTCCCGGGTGTACCTGCGCCAGAGAACAGGCTCAGCCCTGGCAGGTCGGCTGCACAGTGACGGCAGCCTGCACCGCAGCGGCCACCGCGCAGTCCACCTTGCTGCTCTCCTGGAGGACCTCGCCTCCCACTGACGTCCCTTCTGGCCGTCTTGTTGTCCCGGGACAGTCAGGTGTGTGTCGGCCACCCCTCCCCTTACACATAGCGGAGGGGACGGAGCACGTGGTCAGGGAGCCGCCCCACAGCAGAGCGGCCGCGGGAAGCCGGGTGAGGGCCCCGCAGGACGCAGCAGCAGGCCAGCTCACGTGAGCGTTCTGAACAAGAGCAGGCCCGGCACTGCACAGGGCCACGCGGACCCCTTTTGCCCGTGAACCCTGAAGGAAGCTCCACCAGTGCCCGTGGGAGCGGTGACCTGCCACAGAGGGGCCACGGGGGGACCTGCCACAGAGGGGCCACGGGGTGACCTGCCACAGGGGCCACGGGGTGACCTGCCGCAGAGGGGCCACGGGGTGACCTGCCACAGAGGGGCCACGGGGGGACCTGCCACAGAGGGGCCCGGGGTGACCTGCCACAGAGGGGCCACGGGGGCCCCCCCGGAGGACACCGCACTCACGTGCTGGCGGTCAGCACGGCGAGGACGTCAGCTGGCTGCGGTGGCCCCAACTGCCTGCTCCCGCCAGCGCCCCCTATGCCTGCCCAGCGGCCTCGGCAGACTCAGATGAGAAGGCCCGGCTCTCAGGCCACACCGGGAAGGACAATGGTGACTCCCATCCACCGATCAGACCCCAAGAAGCCACTCGACCGGACTCCCCTCAGACCTCACAGCCGGGCCGCCAGCAGGCGAGTCTCCTCCTGAAACTCTGGGCCGTCTTGCTCGGATCGGACACTGTCTGTAAACCCCTCCCTGACCTCCCCCCCCGCCAAGTCAGAGCCCGCCTAGCTGCTGCTGCGAATGTAAACGGGCTTCCTGGGGGGCCGGGAGGCCTCAGCGCCCCAACTGGCTAATTCCAGGTCAGAAGCCAGCACAGGGAGCCGCTCCTCCTGAACCCCGAGGTTCCCTAGAGGGGTGGGGAGAGAGGGGGGAAGGATAGGAAGAGGGGGGAGGGCTGCCTGCAGATGCCACACAGCGGGCGGTGATGCAACAGCCCGCAAGGCAGGCGGGGAGAGCGGGAGCCACTGCAGGCTCCGTTCCCCCAGCTCCCGCGCACAGGCCGGACCGCGCAGCTGCAGCCTGGGAGCCGGCCGAGAGGCACCTCCCTTCTCTGCTCCCGGTCAGCTCCCGCAGGTGAGAGCGAAGGACGTAAAAAGCCTCCAAAAGAAGAGGAAATGGGGATGACTCCAAACAGGAGCCGGGAGGCAGCCTCCATGTCTGCACGCGGCGGGTTCTCATCACCAGAGGGGCCCCTGGCGGCTCCGTGGGAAGGGCCTCGGCTGTGGAGACACTCGGTGCTGCCCGACGCCGAGCCGGGCGCACACCGGTGACTGCGCCCGCCGGGGGGCCCGGCGCTAAGGGAGCCGCGGGCATGGACTGACCTGGTGATGATGCCCAGCGTGGTGGCCGGAGGGATCTGCAGCTGCTGCGGGCTCAGCCCGTGCTGGTCCAGCTGCTTGGGAATCAGGTGCCGGTGGGCGATCTCGATCTTCTCCTCCTGCGTGTACCCTGGAGGGGGCGTGCGGTCAGCCAGGCCCGGCTGCCCGGGCCACGCCTCTGAGGCCGGATGGAGGCACAACCTCAACCAAGACCATCCGATCAGAAGGACGTTTATCCTCCTACCAACCCTGTTAGAGTCTCCGGCTTCTCCCCACACATAGGGAGCCTGTGCCGAGCACAGCCCCTGAGACCTTCTGGACCATCTGCCTCTCAGGGAAGAGGAGGTGGGAGCCCCGGGTGAGTGCTCCTCGGCTCACAGCTGGTTTCTATTGAGACGCACCCTTTCTTTAGCACGAACTGAAGCAAACCTGAAAGGACTTCACAACAGCCACTGAACTGAATGAGCATCAGAGCCCACAGAAACCTGAGCAACAAAACCGCCTCCTCCACACTGCCCTCCCAGTCGGAGCTGTGTGCAGCCGACACGTTTAAAAGATGCAGCTCTTGCTTCTTTAAACACCTCAATGAGAACAGGTTTGCTCTATCTTTAAACCTGTTAAGAAAAATTCCCGCTAAACTAACCGCCCCCTTTCCATGGAACAAGCAAACGTTAGTTACAAAGATGAACTGAGGCCCTATCCGGTGTGGTTCAGTGGGTAGAGCGTCGGCCTGCGGACTGCAGGGTCCCGTTTCGATTCCGGGCAAGGGCATGTACCTTGGTTGTGGGCACATCCCCAGTGGGGGGTGTGCAAGAGGCAGCTGATCGATGTTTCTCTCTCACTGATGTTTCTAACTCTCTATCCCTCTCCCTGTCTGTGAAAAATCAGTAAACTACATTAAAAAAAAAAAAAAAAAGAAAAGAAGAAGAACAAGAAGACAGCTGGTGAGCAGGAGAGGAAACAGGCCAGCAGGAGTAAGGAGACCACCCCGCCAGCAGGAAGGGGCGCCAGCACACGGCCGCTGCACGCTCGCTGGTCGCACCACTGTCCGCCTCCAGCTGCAGGTCCGGGCAGTTAGTTCCATGACTGACTTGTTTTAGTCTCAGTAAGAGGCCCAGAGCGGTATTTTCCTCCATCCTGCCTTATAACTATGCCCCATTTTAAGTTAGGGACGGGCAGGACTCACAGAAAACTGAGAAATCCAGTTAGCGTCCCCTTGATAGAATTGTATTTCAGACTGAAGTGAAACACACACTTGAGTTATGTGAGAACCTAAACATATTTAGACTTAGATATATTTCCACTTTAACAAATACCCACTGACATTACGTGTCTCCTAGGGAGAAATAATTCTGAACGTTAAAATAGGTGAACACTGAGGTGCATTTACTGTTAGTAACTAAAGGAGTTTTTGCAAAAAACAAAACAAAACCCCAAAGCCGGCTGCCGGCTGCGGTTACCAGCGCAGGCAGACCACCCACACGCGGTGGCGGGCGGTGCAGGCGGCCCCTCACTCCGCGGGCGGAAGTGTCGCCTTTCCCAGCGAAGGGAAACACAGGAAAAGACGGACAGGAAGCTAAACTGACTGCGAGAAACTGGTTTCTGTCTTTGAAAAAAATGACTTTTTCTGTGATGTTAGGAACTGCTTCAAAGAGAAGTGTCTTTCCATTCCAAAGCTGACCATTCTTTTGCGCTAAGTCCCATCTGAAACGGCTACCAGAATTCATCGCGGAGACGCCCGGCGTCAGGGTGAAAGCCAACAAGCGCACATGTGCCTGCCAGACTCTGAGTGGGCAAACCGACTCTTTACTGGAGACTCCACAGCTCCGCACTGCTGAGGGCTGCGCCCCACTGCTGAGGGCTTCTCCCTTACTGCTGAGGGCTGCTCCCCACTGCTGAGGGCTGCTCCCCCAACTGCTGAGGGCTTCTCCCTCACTGCTGAGGGCTGCTCCCCACTGCTGAGGGCTTCTCCCCACTGCTGAGGGCTGCTCCCCACTGCTGAGGGCTGCTCCCCACTGCTGAGGGCTTCTCCCCACTGCTGAGGGCTGCTCCCCACTGCTGAGGGCTGCTCCCCACTGCTGAGGGCTTCTCCCTCACTGCTGAGGGCTGCTCCACCACTGCTGAGGGCTCTCCTCATTGCTGAGGGCTGCTCCCCCAACTGCTGAGGGCTTCTCCCTCACTGCTGAGGGCTGCGCCCCACTGCTGAGGGCTTCTCCCTCACTGCTGAGGGCTGCTCCCCACTGCTGAGGGCTGCTCCCCACTGCTGAGGGCTGCTCCCCCAACTGCTGAGGGCTTCTCCCTCACTGCTGAGGGCTGCTCCCCACTGCTGAGGGCTCTCCTCACTGCTGAGGGCTGCTCCCCCAACTGCTGAGGGCTGCTCCCCCACTGCTGAGGGCTTCTCCCTCACTGCTGAGGGCTGCGCCCCACTGCTGAGGGCTTCTCCCTCACTGCTGAGGGCTGCTCCCCACTGCTGAGGGCTGCGCCCCACTGCTGAGGGCTGCTCCCCACTGCTGAGGGCTGCTCCCCACTGCTGAGGGCTGCTCCCCACTGCTGATGGCTTCTCCCTCACTGCTGAGGGCTGCGCCCCACTGCTGAGGGCTGCTCCCCCCACTGCTGAGGGCTGCTCCCCAATGCTGAGGGCTGCTCCCCAATGCTGAGGGCTACTCCCCCCACTGCTGAGGGCTGCTCCCCCACTACTGAGGGCTCTCCCCCCACTGCTGAGGGCAGCTCCCCAATGCTGAGGGCTACTCCCCACTGCTGAGGGCAGCTCCCCAATGCTGAGGGCTGCTCCCCCCACTGCTGAGGGCTGCTCCCCACTGCTGAGGGCTGCTCCCCCCACTGCTGAGGGCTGCTCCCCCCACTGCTGAGGGCAGCTCCCCACTGCTGAGGGCTGCTCCCCACTGCTGAGGGCAGCTCCCCAATGCTGAGGGCTGCTCCCCCCACTGCTGAGGGCTGCTCCCCACTGCTGAGGGCTGCTCCCCCAACTGCTGAGGGCTTCTCCCTCACTGCTGAGGGCTGCTCCCCACTGCTGAGGGCTTCTCCCCAATGCTGAGGGCTGCTCCCCACTGCTGAGGGCTGCGTCCAGAAAGGCGGGGAAGAAACATCCCATCACGCATCTCCCCGTGACCCGCGTACCTGGCACCTGGATGACCTCCATCCTGTCCAGCAGAGCAGCGGGGATGGTGGCCGTGGTGTTGGCGGTGGCGATGAAGAGGACTTGGGAGAGGTCGAAGGCCACGTTGAGATAGTGGTCGGTGAAGTTATGGTTCTGCTCCGGGTCCAGCACCTGTGGGAAGGGGGATGCGGAACCACTGGGGCGGCTCCAGGGCAGGACACGCGGCCGCAGCGGCGTGGCGGCTGGTCTGGCGTGGCTGTCAGGAGCCGGCGGCTAACACAGACCCGCCCTCCCTGACATGCCCACGTTCCAGAGCAGCACCTCAGTGTCACTCTGTGGAACCATATGATGAAAATAAACGGGGAAAAAATGAGAATTACTGGAAAGAGAAAGCTCTCTAAGTCATTTAAGTTTACATCTCGAACTGCTTCTGACTCCAGTCTGCATGGACCTGGTTCCGAGCCTAACCCCCGCCATGCACAGGCACACGCACAGGCACACGCACACACACATGCACAGGCACACACACACACGCACAGGCACACACACATGCAAGGCACACGTACACATACAGGCACACGCACAGGCACACACACATGCAAGGCACACGTACACATACAGGCACACGCGCATGCACAGACACAGGTACACGCACGCAGACAGGCACATGCGCACACACGCATGCACACACATAGGCACACGTGCACGCACACACGTGCGCATACCAGCAGAGTCCCCTCGGCCTCGCCGGGCAGCGGGCGCACACACGGCCGCAGCCTCACCTCGAGCAGTGCGGCGGCTGGGTCGCCCTGCAGGCTCTTGCCCAGCTTGTCCACCTCGTCCAGCAGGAACACTGGGTTGTTCACGCCGACCGTCTTCAGGCCGTTGATGATGCGGCCGGGCATGCTGCCCACGTAGGTGCGCCTGTGGGAGCCAGCGCGTGGGCTCGGGCCGCCGGGCAGGCGCGGGGCCACCCGGGGCCCAGGGGCCGGGCCGGGAGGCCGCCGAGCCCCGAGAGGCCCGCAGCGTCCGCTCCCTCGTCCCTTCTTCCCTCAGCCTGGCGCGGGCAGCCACGGCGGGGGCAGCCACGGCGGGGGCAGCCACGGCGGGGGCAGCCACGGCGGGGGCAGCCGTGGTGGTGGCAGCCGTGGTGCAGGAGCCGCTGCGCCCAGCCTGGCCGTTCCGGGAAACGGAAACACTGCAGGCCGGAGCCGGGCCGGGGAACGAGGAGGGCGGCAGGAGGGAGACAGAACCGCTCTGTGTCCGCTGTTTTAAACCGCGGGACGGGGCCTGCTCAGGGGGAACCCCGCCCGCGAGCGTGTGACCGACACGGGCGCCAAGCCCAGGCACCACCCGGAGCACCCCCCATGCAGCAGAGGCGTGAGCACGAAGACAAAGAATGAAAGGACCACTTTCTGAAGTTCCTGAGGTTTCCCGGCCTTAAGGCCAGCGACTTGGAAACGGCCAACGGCACAGGAGATGTAAAAGCACGTCCTTCCCCACAACCACGTCTGACCCGCAGGCAGCGGCGGGGGAGGCACGCACCTGTGCCCCCGGATGTCGGACTGGTCGCACACGCCGCCCAGCGCGATCCTGTGGAACTCGCGGCCCAGGGTCTTGGCCACGGAGCGCCCCACGCTGGTCTTGCCGACGCCGGGCGGGCCCACGAAGCACAGGATGGGGCCCTTGAGGCTGGTCCGGAGCTGCCGCACGGCCAGGTACTCCAGCACCCGCTTCTTGAGCTTCTCCATGGCATAGTGGTCGTTGTCCAGGAGCACGCGGGCCGCGCGGATGTCCAGCCGGTCTGCGGGCGACCGGAGCGCGCGTCTGGCACCGGGGTTCGCGGAGGGAGCCCCCCGAGGCCGCGGAGCCCCGATGGCTCAGCGGTGACGGGACACGCCCTCCCTCTGAGCGCGGCTGGGAGCCGGGACTGGGCGCTCCGGCTTCCACGGAAACAGCAGGCCCTGCAGCGGCGGGCGCCGAGGGAAGCCCCCGCCCGCGATGGAACCGGGGGGACCCCGTCTCTCACCCGGGCCAGGGCCTCTCGGGAGCCGCGGCGCGGTGACAGGAGAGGGGAGCGGACGGTGACGGGGCGCGGCAGAGGGCTCACCGGTGGTGCTTTTGTTCCAGGGCAGCTCCACCATGAGCTCCAGGTAGTTCCTGGTCAGAGCGTACTCCGGCATCGACTGCGGCATCTTTTTGAGTCTGTGGAGGAAGAACTCATCGCAAAGGTGTTCGAGAACCAAGAGCCCCATGAAAACAGAAAGCCGAGCTTTCCCCCACGGCTTGGTCAGGAATGTCATGCATACGAAAGACGAACACACACGATTTGACTAATTATAAAAGCAGTGCTTATTTTAAAATACGTTTCAGTCTGTGCCCTGGCTGGTGTGGCCACGTGGACAGAGCGCCAGCCTGCGGACTGAAGAGTCCCAGGTTCCCTTCCAGTCAGGGGCACACGCCCGGGTTTCGGGCTTGACTCCCAGTAGGGGGCGTGCAGGAGGCAGCAGCCAATCAATGATTCTCTCTCATCATTGATGTTTCTATCACTCTCTCCCTTCCTCGCTGAAATCAAGAAAGATATATTTAAAAAAAAAAATACATTTCAGTTTCAAAACTGAGCTTTCAGCCGTTACAGTGTATATACATTTTTGGGGGACACCCTGCATTTGATTAAATAAATCTAAAAAAGTCTTTTTTTAAAAATCTGGCAAATAGCACATTTGTTTTGCTCTAAAGGATATTACAGAACAAAATTAAAGCAACGCCCGCACCCGGGGGAGGGGTGGGGACTGTGTAAGGACCCCCGGAGCCTCGGGGGCACCAGGGGCCGTGAGCACGGCGAGCGGACGGGGCGGTGGGCGGCGCACTCACCTCTTGACCTCCTTGAGGCAGACCCGGCGGGCCGGCTCGGGCATGCTGGAGGAGCGCACCTTCCGCTCCAGCAGCACCACGTCGTCGCTGTCCTCCTCCTCCTCCTCCTCCTCCTCCTCCAGGGCGCCGGGGATGTGCGCGACCCTCCGCAGGGGGCGGATGGCGATCACCTGCGGCCAAGGGCGAGGACGGGCGTCAGCTCCAGGGCCCCCAGCTCTGCAGCTCAGCCTGCGCGGCTGCTGCTCCCGCAGTGTCCCCGGGCGGAGGCCTCCCTCCCTCTCCCTCCCTCCTGCCGCAGCCACGGCCCGGCCCAGCCTCCACGGAAGTGTCACGTGTGACAGGGAAGGGACCCCGGACAGACGGGTGGGAGGAGTGGGGTGAAGGGGGCACTGGGGAAAGAAGGGGCCATCAGCCACGCTTCCAACAATGAAGACAGAAACGTAAAAAGAGGAAAACGGTGGTGTGAGCCCAGTGAAGCTCTCTGGGGAGAGGCGGCTGCTGTCTTCGCACGCGGAGGCTGAGCCTCGGGCTGAGACAGAGAAGGTGCAGTTTGACTGAAAGAAAATCGAAACGCCCGTCCGCTGGAAACAGCCAGGCCGTGGCACAGCGCACGGACGGTCCTCATCTGCTCTTAACATCTCGCCCCGGAAAAACACGCAACTCAGCAGGTGTTGGCTCATTTTCGAAATACGGAAAACACACAATGTTTGGCAAAAAGCAAAATGGCTTGGTAAGTCATCCTTTTAAAAAACATGTTTTTTTGAGTTTTCAAGAGAGAGGAAGGGAGAACGAGAGAGAAAGAGAGAGAAAGAGAGAGAGAGAGAGAGAGAGAGAGAGAGAGAGAGATATCAGCGATGAGAGAGAATCATGGACCGGCTGCCTCCTGCACTGGGGATGGAGCCCGAACCCGGGCCTGTGCCCTGAGCGGGAATCGAACCCTGACCTCCTGGTTTCTGGGTCGATGCTCAGCCGCTGAGCCCTGCCAGCGGGCTGCCCCACGTTTTTCTTAAACAAACAAACCACACGGCACCTTCTGTCCGTGCCGACGGCCCCGAGGATGCGCCGAGGACACTCACCCGCTTCTCGTCCTCCGGCTTGTGCTTCCGCGTCTTCTGCAGCAGCTTCAGGCCCTCGATCTGCCGCACCAGCAGCGGGATGGTCATCTTGAACCGCTCCTCCAGGCTCACGGCGTCCAGGATCTGGAGCGAGAGCGAGCCGTTACCGAAAACACGGCTCCACAGCCCCGCGGGCAGACACCCCCGTCTGGGTCGCAGCTCCCTGCGGCCAGCACAGCCACGTCAGCCGTGCTCGCCCGGCGAGGCTGTCCGGCACCAACACCAGAGCCCGGAAAGACCCAGAGCATCTGCAGTTTCATTTAAAAAAGAAGCCGCGTGGACTGTTCTGAGAGCCAGGACAAAACACACGCTGGGGCCCCTCCTTCCGAGAATCACCCCCTAAAGCCTCGGCCGTGTCTGCACGGCAGGCCTCACACACTCCAGGCTCAGCACCTCAAGCTGCACATACGGAGAGACCGGAGCACCTCCCACTGCCCCTGCCGGCGAGTCTGCCGCAGACACACTCCCCCCGTCAGCGTAACCGCTCCCTGCTCGCACCCCAAGCAGGAGAGGGTGCTCCCGCAGCCGCCCGCTCCTCCCGGGCGCTGGGTCCCTGCTTACTCCGTCTGTTCGCGCCAGCTGCACCTGCTGCTACAATAGCTGGCTTTAAGTATTAAGTGAACGATACAGGAAGGAGGGCGGTTTCCATAAAAACTAGTTTAGCCGGACCGGTGTGGCTCAGCAGTTGAGCACTGACCCAGGAACAGAAAGGTCACGGGTTCGATTCCCGGTCAGGGCACATGCCCAGGTGGGCTCGATGCCCAGCAGGGGGTGTGCAGGAGGCAGCTGGCTGGTGATGTCTCTCTCTCATTGATGTTTCTATTGCTCTATCCCCCCTTCCTCTCTCTAAAAATCAATAAAAATGTATTTAAAAAAAATAAATAAATAAGAACTAGCTTAAATGTTCCGAGAAGAATAGGCTGCTTAAAAATACTATAAAAGTAAGTTTGCAAGAGAACTGTGACCATGTTGCGGGAAAACATGAGCATCTCAGATCCCGAACTTGGATTATTTTTCAAGTGTCTTAAAACTCATTTCCCGGGAAAATGACAAGCAACGTGTCACAGGCTTACGTAAGCGACACCAGGAGCCCCAGCGGCCACACGGGGGGGAGGGCGCGGCCCCCGGAGTGTAAAAACGGCGGCTGGGGTATGTAATGTATTTAGATCGGGTGAACCGTCCACCCGGGTTACTCCTCTCTGCCTCACTCCTCCCGTGAGCTGACAAGGGCTGTGCTGACAATGCGGAAAAGCCGTGCCTTCCACCGTCAAGCCAGCGCCTCCCGGGTCCTCTGTGAGCCTCCGGCACCTGCCCCCCGGCCGTGACAGGCCTCCCGCCGCGGCCGCACCTGCAGTTTCTCCTTGTTGCTGGTGCGGACGATGGACGTCAGGATGTCCGGGAGGGCCTCCCGGGGCAGGCTGTCGAGCAGGCGCCGCAGCTTGGCCACTGCGGGCACAGACATGTCCAGCATCTCCACCAGCTGCGGGGAAAGCGGGTCACTGCGGGCTCCCGCCCACTGCCAGGCGGCCGTCCGGGGTGGGCCTCGGAGCAGAGCGCCAACCAGAATAGAAAGCAGAAACGGTTCCGACGTGGGTAATGCTAATGCTGACGAGAGGCTGTACGTAAATCTTTGGTTTTATTTGGAAAAAAATTAAAATTTATTGAAAAGTTGCGATGCCGCAATAAACTATATATTCTTCTCCTAAACTCACCAACTATGAACCTCCTGCCCGTTTGCTTTCTTGCACACGCGCGCACACTCGTGCACACAGGCACTGAGGAAGTGCAGACACCGTGACCGCTGCCCTGCAGCTCGGGCACGCTTCCATAACCCGGCCGGCGCCGGGCCGGAGAGCTCGCACGGCCGGCGCGCTCAGGCTAACGGCCAGGAGCTGGAACACGGCCTCTCACAGGGCCTTGGATTAACGAGGACCCGAGTGCCTCATCAGCTGGGAATGATTCCCATGAAGGGAGAGCTGAGCTCTGGGCGCCGTCAGTAACGGGGATCCTGCGGCTGGACAAAGGCTGCGCCCCCTGCTGGCGTGGCCCTCCGGTACGGCCGAGCGGTGAGACAGGAGGGAGGGCCAGCTGCAGGCCGCCCGCCCGGCTCCCGCTCCCGCTGCGGCCGCCGCGGGGCGTGCCCGAGCCCGCCCCTCACCGCGGCCCGGCTCAGACCGCCCCTCCGGTGACCAGCGTGACTTACAGGTCGGTGCCCAGACATTGAATGACGAGGGCAGTACTTCTAAGCTTTTACTCTCTGGTTTGGAGACACCGGGCGTTATAAGGAAAATTCTAGAATTACTTTCTGGAAACGTTTTGGAAAGGGTTGGCTAACCTGCCCTAGAAGACTGAGGCACAAGCCCAGAGGTGAGCACACTGAAATGCACGCGTGACGGTGAATTACTAGCTCACGCTAACACACGCGGCCTGGCAGCACCGCCAGCACAGCCCTCTCCCCGGGCGGCGAGGGGACGGGCGGGGGGAGGGCGCTCGGGGGACAGGCGGGGGACGGGCCGCACCTGCACGGCGTACTTGTAGAACTGCTCGGACAGCTCGCCCAGCTCCTCCCGCGTCTGCAGCGTGCTGGGGAACTCCTCCAGCCGGTCCAGCTGCTCCACCTGCGCCACGGGGTATGGCCGCTCCTTCAGCAGCTGCACGATCTGGAAGCGGCACAGGCCCGTGACCAGCAGCGTGTAGTGCGGCTTCGGCCAGTTGCTGCCCACGACCTGCACGGCCAGCGCCGCCGTGCCGATCCTGCAAAACACATCGAGCCCCTTACAGCCGCCCGCCGGGCCCGCAGCCCCCCAACCAATGCTCCCGCCCGCCGGGCCCACAGCCCCCCAACCAATGCTCCCACCCGCTGGGCCCACAGCCCCCCAACCAATGCTCCCGCCCGCCGGGCCCACAGCCCCCCAACCAATGCTCCCGCCCGCCGGGCCCACAGCCCCCCAACCAATGCTCCCGCCCGCCGGGCCCACAGCTCACCCCCACGCCGCCCGCGGGGCCCACAGCCCCCCAACCAATGCTCCCGCCTGCTGGGCCCACAGCCCCCCAACCAATGCTCCCGCCCGCCGGGCCCACAGCCCCCCCAACCAATGCTCCCGCCCGCCGGGCCCACAGCCCCCCCAACCAATGCTCCCGCCCGCTGGGCCCACAGCCCCCCAACCAATGCTCCCGCCCGCCGGGCCCACAGCCCCCCCACACCGCCCGCCGGGCCCGCAGCCCCCCAACCAATGCTCCCGCCCGCTGGGCCCACAGCCCCCCCACACCGCCCGCCGGGCCCGCAGCCCCCCAACCAATGCTCCCGCCCGTGGGGCCCACAGCCCCCCCACGCCGCCCGCCTGCCGGAGGAGGCCCCGGGAGCGAGCGAGCACTGGCTGCTGAGCTCGCGCGGGACCGGCTGTGACGCTGGTCCCGCCGCTCCCAGGCCCCCCCGAGAGCGGTGGCCGGGCTAAACTGTGGAGAATGTGGTTGGCAGCTACGTGGTCTCAGCTCATCCCCCACTAGGCGTGAGGCAGGCTCCCACAGGAACATCGGCATTTAAGAGGCTTTACATGGAAACAGCACGCGTGACCAGCTGAGAAGCGGGCCCGGCACAGCTTTCGGCCAACACGGAGCCGCCCGCCGCCTGTGGATCCCGTCTCCGAACGCGGGGCGAGGGGCACAGGCCCCACTGCGGGAATGAGGCTGGGACTTCAGAAAGGAGGGAGGGGACCAGGGCTCCGGCACCTGGGAAACAGCCGCACAAGAGCCCGCCCTTGCCCCTCACACAGCCCGGACAGTACACGGGCAGTACACGGACAGCACACGGACAGCACACGGGCAGCACACGGACAGCACACGGGCAGCACATGAACAGCGCACGGACAGCACACGGGCAGCGCACAGACAGCACACGGACAGCACATGAACAGCGCACAGACAGCACACGGACAGCACAGACAGCACACAGATAGTACACAGACAGCACATGGGCAGCAAATACAGTACATGGACAGCACACAGACACGGACAGCACATGGACAGCAGATAGCACATGAACAGCACACGGACAGCACTGATACAGCACACAGACAGCGCACAGGCACGGACAGCACACTGACATCACATGAACATGGACAGCACACGGACAGCACATGGACATGAACAGCACATGGACAGCACACAGACACGGAAAGCACACGGACATCACAAGAACATGGACAGCACACGGACGTGGACAGCACACGGACAGCGCACGGACAGCGCAGCTCAGACGGCGCGATCCTCTCAGCGCGATGCCTGCCTCTGTGTGGCTCACGGAGGCTCTCAGAGTCACGCCCGCAGGCTGTGCCCGGCTTCCCTCCACGCTGTGCGCTCTGAGCAGGACCTCTCCCGCCGTCCCGTCCTGCCCGAGCACAGGGGGACATCGGATTTCAACAGCAACTTAACCCCAACGATCAGAAGACAGTTTGGCTGGAGGAGCAGTCAGGGCTGGGAAACGGAGGGTGCGGAGCCACCTGGCTGCTTCCCGTCCGGCCCCCGGCAGCAGGCGGTGCTGCCCTCGGCCCCGCAGCCCCAGGCAGGAGCAGCTCCAGTCCGGCCACAGGAGCAGCAGGAGCGGAGACCGCATCCCTGGCCCCAGGGCTTCCAGCTGGCACGGGGGGGGGGGGGGGGGGGGTAAGTGTATATTTGTCCGGCCCAGGGGAGCCAACAACGGGTTTTCCCGCAGAGCAAACACCGTGCTTCCGCCATCCGAGAGGAAGGCGTCCAGGCTGAAGGAAAAGACAAACCTGGCGAGGTTCACGGGGGACGGTGTCTTCCCTGAACGCCTCACTCGGACTCAGTGCCCCCCTAGGAAAACGCGGCCTGGGGCGGCAGGTGGCCAGAAGCCCGCCTGGGGGAGTCACACATTGTCTGGTTTCCCGTGAGAATGAGAGTCACGCTTACACCCTGCCGTGGTCAGTGGTCGGCAAACTCATTAGTCAACAGAGCCAAGTATCAACAGTTCAACGGTCACAGAAAACCAAAAAGAACAAAGCAATAGAGAGACGGAGCTACATTTATTACACACGGGTCCAGAGGAAAATGTCTCTCAAATTCTGGGCCCTCACATGCAGGAATTCTCCCTATTTATATGTTTTTACCTTCTTTGTCTCCCAAATATGGAGTGTTTCTGGCCCCTTTTGCAAGTTCTTAAAGTGATTCTGGGCCTTGAGACCTCAACCAGAGGCCTGGCCTGGCCCCAGCACTGATAACATTGTCTGGGGAATGTTTAACAGCCTCTCTGAAGTGGGCGTAGTCTTAGCAAGCAAGCATTCACAGAAGCCACAAAGCAGGGTTAAAATTTCAAAGAGCAGTTTTTATATAAGACGGATGCTTCACGATTGACATTTCTTTTGAGAGCCAAATTTTACAAAACACCACGGCCTGGGCGAGTCTGTTTTGAAGAAGTGGCGTTAGAAGAAGCGTACGTTTAAAACATTTGGCTCTCAAAAGAAATGTCAGTCGTTGTCCTGTTGATGTTTGGCTCCGTGGACTGACGAGTTTGCCGACCACTGGGTTAGACAGATGCCAGGAAACGCATTGGGGCCGGGAACAGCAGCGGGGCTGAGAGACCCCAGCAGGAGCCCCGAGGCCGCAGTCACAGGGCCTTGGGCCTGACGGGGGGCGGAGGGGAGGCAGCCCGGGTACCTGGGCGGACAGGGCTCAGGGACGGCTGAGTCAGGACCATGCCCCTCAGAGAACAAGGCGTCCCTCAGAAGCCACCACACGGGTGTCCTCAGGTGGCTGGGGCCAAGATCTGCCCTCAGGGCGAGCCACCAGGGCCGACATGCAAAAGAGGGGGTGGCCCAGGAAGTCCGCGCCTGGCCCTGCTCCCGCGGTGACGAGGAGCCCGGGGCAAACGGGCTCCGGCTGCTCCTTGAAAACCGGGCAGTGCCACCTGGGCGGCGGGAGGACCCACGGCAGCAGAGGGAGCCCGCGCCCGCCCTGCAGCCCGGCGCCGCCTGGGAGCGCAGGTAACTGCCGGGGACGGTGTGGGCGGCGGCACAGAGCAGCGCCGGCCACCACGCAGGCCCTGTGACGGGAGGTTTCACTCTTAAGGAAGGGGTGCTTTCCGGTCAGATCGGAGGGAAGGGCACTGGCTGCCGATCTGGAGGAACGCAGGGGGTCTTGCTACCCAGGCTGTCCAAGCAGTGAGCGGTATTTCTAGGAGAACTGCCAGGCCCCGTGGGTCTTGAGAATGCTGGATTCTATGAAGAATGGCCGGTGTGTGGCCCTGGCCAGTGTGGCTCAGTGGATAGAGCGTCGGCCTGGGGACTGAACGGTCCCGGATTTGATCCCGGTCAAGGGCACAGGCCCAGGTTGCGGGCTTGATCCCCAGTAGGAGGCGTGCAGGAGGCAGCCGATCCATGATTCTCTCTCATCGTTGATGGTCCTAGCTCTTTCTCTCTCCTCTCCTCTCTGAAATCAATAAAAACATATTTAAAGATAGAATGGGGGGGGGGGGTGCGCAGAGAGAATGGTTGGTGTATGTTTCCTAACTCGAATGCCTACAAGTCTTCCCAGGGCGATGCGAGTGAAACCAGGGCAGCGACAGGAGCATCGGGTGAGCTTACCCGTCACCTGAACGGCACAGGTGCTTCTGGGCCCGCGGCTAGGCCCGCGGTCGGCAAACTCATCCGTCCACAGAGCCAGATACCAACAGACCAACGACTGAAATTCCTCTGAGAGCCAAACTGTTTCAACTTAAACTTCTTCTAAAGCCACTTCTTCGGTATTTTGTGGAAGAGCCACATCCAGGGGCCAAAGAGCCGATGTGGCTTGAGAGCCGCGGTTTGCCGACCACGGGGCTAGGGTATCAGTCGCTGTCACCGCGGAGGGATTTGCACGGGGGAGGGAAACACCCCTCAAACCTGCCAGAATGACGCCCCTGAGTGCTCCCTCACACCTCGCACAGGACTAAATCTACGTCAGGAAAAACAACCCTCACCAGAGGACGTGTTTTGGGGGTTGGTTGTTGTTGTTGACTTGAGAGAGACGATGGGACAACGATCCCAGCAACTGAGCCGCCAGGCGGGGCTGGTAAACCTGCTTCTGAAACTCCCCAGGCCCACCCACAGTGGAAAGAAAATGAAAAATCTGATCAAGGCCACTGTGGGCTCAGCAGGCAACTAGGTGCCCGGGCACAGGGCGTGCTGGGCGGTGGGAGAAGGGAGTGGGGTCTGGAGTGGGGTCCTGGGAGGGAGACCAGGACCCAGGACAATGTGCCAGCGCTGACGGACACTCGGAAAGTGCACGATCCCACTCCAGCCAGAGCAGGTCCGAGGGGGCCGAGGTGCTGAGAAAAGCCAGGCTTTCGCAATGTGGACCGTGGGCTGGCGGGTTTGTGTTTTAGGAGGGGAGGGGCATGTGAAGAAAGCTATGGAACCTCCTTTAAAAAAATATACATATATATATATACACACACACACACACACACACACACACACATAATTTCAGAGAGGAAGGGAGAGGGAGAGAGAATCATCAATGATGAGAGAGAATCACTGATTGGTTGCCTGCATGCCCCCTACTGCCTCCCCCCCCCCCCCCCGCCCTTCACCGGGCCCACCTATGCACAAACCGAGCTCTTGAATCAAACCCGAGACCCCTCATCCACAGGCCAACGCTCTATCCACAGAGCCAAACCAGCAAGGGCTGGTGTCTCCTTTTAAACATGTATACAGCCGCCCGGTTTGGGATGAAAACAAGGCTTTCCTAACCCTCCCCAAACCCACTGGGCCAGGAACCCCCGGTTCTGAGAGGGTCACTGCAGGTGAACAAGGCTCTAAGCTGACCACATCCCGAGAGGACTCAGGGTGGCAGCAGCGGCCGAGGTGACTGCGGCATCTGCCGAGAGCGAACCTGGGCCCGCAGAGTCCACCCTAATCACGGGAGCCACACGCGGCGTCTCGCACTCACGTCATGAAGTGAGAAGGAACGGTGAGATGCCCATGTTTACTGAGCTGCAAAGAGCCAGGCTCTATAAAGCGTAAACGCTTAGTAATGGACACAGTTAGTTTTCGTTCCACATTTTCAAACCCAGCGGGCCGTGTACCCTTGCGGCCCACGGAGGGGTCTGTCTGGGAGCCGGGACGTTCCGTGCTGAACCAGGGCAGTGCCAGCAAGCCGGGGCCGCCAGTGCGGACGGGATCCCAGTGCGGGCCGGCGCTGGGTGGCCACAGGTGGCTGGTGGCCACGGCCTGGACGGAGCACCTGCCTATCCGACGCCCTGTCTGCAGAGCCGGGGACCACAGCCCTCCCTTAACCGCCCGGCACACCCGCCGGTGGAGCCGAGTCCCCGGAGAGCAGGTGGAGGAGGACGGGCAGGCACAGGGCCCCTCACTCCACCCCACCCGGCCCGCAGCCTGCGGACTGGCAGGCGGCCAGGAGGGCGCAGGGACAGCCGCCAGGGCAGGTGTGAGCAGGAAAGGCCCTCCGGAGGAAAGCAGGGCGGCGAGGGGAGGGGAGGGGAGGGGGCAGGCGGGTGTGTGGAAGAAAGGCACCCCAGAAAGTTAGCGCAGGGGGTGGTGCGGGGCGGGGGGGGGGGGTGAGCAGTAATAGTGCGGGGGGGGGCAGTAATAGTGCGGGGGGGGCAGTAATAGTGCGGGGGGGGGCAGTAATAGTGCGGGGCGGGGGGGCCCGGTGTCCGGGGAAGAGGTCAGAGTGACGGGGAGCGGGACGGGCGGGGGCGGGGCGCGCCCCGGAGAGCTCAGACCTGGGGCGGGAGGGGTTCAGGTCCCCTGGTTACCAGTGACAGCTCGTCCTAGCGGCTCCCGGCCTCCTGATCCTCCCAGGGAAGGGCCATTTCCCATGTTGGAGGCAGACCCGGGCCCCCATTTCCCGCCTTGGGGGCAGACCCCTGAGCCCCCATTTCCCATGTTTGAAGGAGACCCCTGGCCCCCCATTTCCCATGTTTGAGGGAGACCCCGGGCCCCCCATTTCCCATGTTGGAGGGAGACCCCGGGCCCCCCATTTCCCATGTTGGAGGGAGACCCCGGGCCCCCCATTTCCCATGTTGGAGGCAGACCCCGGGCCCCCCATTTCCCATGTTGGAGGCAGACCCCTGGCCCCCCCTTTCCCATGTTTGAGGCAGACCCCGGGCCCCCCATTTCCCATGTTTGAGGGAGACCCCGGGCCCCCCATTTCCCATGTTTGAGGGAGACCCCGGGCCCTCCATTTCCCATGTTGGAGGCAGACCCGGGCCCCCGTTTCCCGCCTTCGGGGCAGGCCCGGGCCCACCTGTGCAGCGGCGGCAGGTCGGCGGCGTCGCTGGCCGGGTCGGGCGTGTTGGGGATGACGCCCAGGATGGTGCTCTGCAGCGACGTGCCCTTGAGCAGGCGGCTGCGCACCAGCTGCAGGTTGCGGGCCGAGTCCACGCTGGTGCGCATGGTGGAGCCGGGCAGCAGCACGCCCTCGTGCGTGAGCAGCAGCGGCAGGCGGCCGGGGATCTGGATGGGGCTCCCCGACGACATGGCGGCGGCGTGCGACCGAGCCGCGCTCCGCTGTGCCCCCGCCGGCGCCGCCGTGCGACCTCCGAGCCCGGCGCCCGCACTTCCGGTCCGGCGCTACGGGCCGCCCCGGGGCTCAAACGCCGCCGCTGCGCGCCGCCCCCTGGCGGAGCCGCGCGTCGTAATTACGCGAAAAGAGGCGCAGGCCCTGTGCGCCGGGGCCCGCTCCGGACCTCAGCTTGCTCCTGGGCCTCGCTCACCCAGGACACCAGCCCCCTCGCTGTGCTGGACGGAAGGTGGCGATCACAGCGGGTGGAGATGCTTTTCCCGTCCAGGGCGAACCGCGCTCCGGTGTGCAGAAGCGTTGCCAGGCCGGAGCAGAGGGTCCCACGCACCCTGCGCTCAGGGTCCCCCGTGGGCGGCGTACACATCAGTTCAATGACAACCGCCGGGAAGTCTGATCTGTAGACCCCACTGAAAAGGCGCCGTTTCCCCCCCAATGTCCCTTTCTGTGCCAGGATCCCACTTTCCCTTCCGTTGTGATGACACCTCAATGATTTTTTTATTTTTATTTTTCTCTTTTAAAAGCTCGGCACTTTGGGAGTCCCAGGGCCTTATTTTATGGAATGCCCCTCCACCCACCATGGACAGGTTGCCGCTGTCATGGCCAGACAGTGCAGGGGGTGGGTGCCCTGTGCAAGCACAGCCGTGTGGGCGGCGGGAAGTCCTTCCCAGGGTCCGAGGAGGCCCCGAGCTTCGCACTGAGAGGGGGCAGCCCCCAGGGACCCGGCCGGGCAGGAAGGGCGGGGAGGGCAGGACACCAGGCAGGAGAAGCCACGCGTGCACCGCCCTGTGCTGGGGAGCCCGTGGGATGCTTGCGGACCAGCTCCTGGAGTTGGCTGAGCTTCCCAGTCCCACGAGCTGAGAGGCTCAGTGGGGTCAGGTTAGAGAGGCCGGGCTGCCCCAGAAGGAGCGGGGCCTTCCCCTAAGCCTGACACAGCTTCACATTCCTGCCTCATGCTCCCCAAAGCCGCCCCTGGTGTGAGGAATGGAGGAGGAGGGGTTGGAGAGGAAAAGCGGGCGTCAGTGAGGAGGTGGGTGTGCGCTGAGGGAGGTGGGTGTGAGCTGAGGGAGGTGGGTGTGAGCTGAGGGAGGTGGGTGTGAGCTGAGGGAGGTGGGTGTGAGCTGAGGGAGGTGGGTGTGCGCTGAGGGAGGTGGGTGTGAGCTGAGGGAGGTGGGTGTGAGCTGAGGGAGGTGGGTGTGAGCTGAGGGAGGTGGGTGTTGAGCTGAGGGAGGTGGGTGTGAGCTGAGGGAGGTGGGTGTGAGCTGAGGGAGGTGGGTGTGAGCTGAGGGAGGTGGGTGTGAGCTGAGGGAGGTGGGTGTGGGTGTGAGCTGAGGGAGGTGGGTGTTGAGCTGAGGGAGGTGGGTGTGAGCTGAGGGAGGGGGGTGTGAGCTGAGGGAGGTGGGTGTGAGCTGAGGGGGGGGGGGTGTGAGCTGAGGGAGGGGGGTGTTGAGCTGAGGGAGGTGGGTGTTGAGCTGAGGGAGGTGGGTGTGAGCTGAGGGAGGTGGGTGTTGAGCTGAGGGAGGTGGGTGTGAGCTGAGGGAGGTGGGTGTTGAGCTGAGGGAGGTGGGTGTGAGCTGAGGGAGGTGGGTGTGGGTGTGCGCTGAGGGAGGTGGGTGTTGAGCTGAGGGAGGTGGGTGTGAGCTGAGGGAGGTGGGTGTGAGCTGAGGGAGGTGGGTGTTGAGCTGAGGGAGGTGGGTGTTGAGCTGAGGGAGGTGGGTGTGAGCTGAGGGAGGTGGGTGTGCGATGAGGGAGGTGGGTGTGAGCTGAGGGAGGTGGGTGTGCGCTGAGGGAGACCCCACGGTGGAGAACGGGCCAGCTGTGCCAGAAGCGGCAGGAGAAGGTGGGGCGTTAGCATTCAGTGCACGGCCGCGATGGCCCCCCGAAGCTAGTGGGGCCAGCAGGAGGAGGAAACCCTAAGAGCCGGGAGGGGAACAGGAACGGACGGCCTGGGCGGAGCGGGAAGAGAAGGGCCTGGCAGGCGCCCCTGCCCCCTGGGCTCCCAGCACCTGCCCCGGCCTCTGAGCCTCTGGCCTTGGACTCGGGCCGCCGTTTACCTTGCTGCAGGGCCCCGGCCGGTTCACAGGCCGTTTCGCCATCTGCAAACAGCCTGGGTCTGACCACATTCACCACCGTGACCTTGGCCCCGGGCGCTGGCGGGGGAGCTGGCCTCTGATTGCCAGGCTCGTCCTGGTCCCCACCCCGCGGCAGCCACGGCCTCGCCACTAACCACAGTGACCAAACCAGCACCGGATCCCTGGTTCTCTCTCCCTCTCCCTCTCCCTCCCTCTCTCTGAAATCAATAAACATATATTTAAAACAATAAAGAGAAACCAACGCAGGGAATGCTGATGAGGCAGGTGCAATTGGCAAGTGCGGGTGCCCACAGCCCCGCGGGGGGAGGAGCAAAGGGACATGAGGAGGCATTCTCTCCACAGTGGAAATGCTCAGCACCGTCACGGGGAGTTGGCAGAGGAGTGCAGACCTGCCCGGCCCCACTCTGGGCCGCTCCGGCCCCCTCTTCCTCGTTAGCACAGGGCAGGGCGTCCCTGCGGGAACCGCCCTCCGGCTCTGTGGCCACCGGAGATCAGTGCCCAGCGGCCGGGTGCCAGCCTGCATGACTTGCGATCTAGAACTTGCTGATGCCACCACCACCCTCCCGCCCCCACCCCTTTCCCGGGGAGCTTTGCGCAATGAATAAACAGAAGAGGCACAAGGGGCCTCCCCCAGGGCCTCGCTCTGCGAAATCAGGCCAACTTTCAATGTCTGTATTGATGGCAGAGAGGAGGAGGGAGGGGGAGAGAGATAAACATCAACGATGAGAGAGAATCACGGACCGGCTGCCTCCTGCACGCCCCCCACTGGGGATCGAGCCCGCACCCCGGGCCTGTGCCCTGACCGGGAATCGAACCCTGGCCTCCTGGTTCACAGGTCGGCGCTGAACCCCTGAGTGTCCACTTTTTCTCTCCATTCCTTCAGAAATACTCCGCACACTACCCGTCTCCTCGCAGGGCAGGGCTGCTCGGGGAGTGAGTCTCAGACTCAGGAAGGCGAAGCAAAAGGCACACGAAACACGCGGCTACCCAAGACTCCTGAGTCCTGCCCAGACCCCCTGCCCAAGTCTGGAAACCCGGAATCAGAAAATGGCACAGGCACCTGGTGCCCCTCACTCATCTCCCGCCCACTCCTCTTACTGAGCACCTGGCGGTCCTTCCAGCCCCGCGGTCGGCAAACTCGTTGGTCCAGAGCCAAATACCAACAGGACAACGATTGGAATTTTTCTTGAGAGCCAGATTTTTAAAAAAATATATATTTTATTGATTTTGTATAGAGAGGAAGGGAGAGAGATAGAGAGTTAGAAACATCGATGGGAGAGAGTCATCGATCAGCTGCCTCTTGCACACTCCCTACTGGGGATGTGCCCGCAACCAAGGTACATGCCCTTGACCGGAATCGAACCCGGGACCTTTCAGTCCCCAAGCCAACGCTCTATCCATTGAGCCAAACCGGTTTCGGCGAGAGCCAAATTTTTTAAAACTTCTTCTAATGCCACTTTTTCAAAATAGACTTGCCCAGGCCGTGGTGTTTTGTGGAAGAGCCACACTCAAGGGGTCAAAGAGCCGCATGTGGCTCACGAGCCGCAGTTTGCCGACCACGGTCCTAGCCTGTCCCGTGGCCCAGGTCTAGGGACTCAACAGTAAGCAAAGCAGGCTAGTCCCCCGTTTAGCCAGAAACGAACGCGGAGCAAACAGGATTGACGTGAAGGCACAATTACAAACTGGGGTATGAAAAGAAGCATAGTTTGTTTTTAAGAAGTCCTCACCTGAGGATTTTTAGGAATATATCTTATTTATCATTATTATTAAAATATATTTTATTGATTTCAGAGAGGAAGGGAGAGGGAGAGAGAGAGACAGAACATCCACGATGAGAGAGATTCATGGGTCGGCTGCCTCCTGCACGCCCCACACCGGGGACAGAGCCCATCACCCGGGCAGGTGCCCTGACCGGGAATCGAACCCACAACCTTCCGGTGCACAGGATGATGCCCAACCAACTGAGCCACCTGGCAGGGCAGAAGAGGCGTAGTTCTGTGGGCAGGCGTGGCATCTGATAGGAGACTGACCTGGCCCATGGGGAGGGGTGGGGAGAGGGGAGTTAGAGAAGGTTTCCCCCAGGGAAGCCTGCTGGGGCCTGAGAAGATGTTAAAAAATAGGGAGCCAAGCCCGACTGGCAGGACCCGGTGGCTGAGCGCTGACCTAGGACCCAGGCGGTCAGGGTTCGATTCCCGGTCAGGGCACAGGCCCCAGTGGCGGGCTCCATCCCCCGTAGGGGGCGTGCAGGAGGCAGCCGGTCCATGATTCTCTTTCCTCATGGATGTTTCTCTCTCCCTCTCCCTCTCCCTTCCTCTCTGACATCAATAAAAACTTATTTAAATAAATAAAAACAGGGAGTCCGTCCATCCCGGGCAGAGGGCCTCGCCGGGCCTCCCTCGCACTCTGCCCGCGGGGGCGGCCGCCTCTCCTGCCGGCGCGGGGCTGGGTCTCAGCGCCCCTGCCCGGTGCCCCGTCAGGTTCTCCGGTTTGGGAAGACGAGGACTCGGCAGGACGATGACCCGGCGGAAGCTCGGCTGGGTGCCCGGCTCCTCGGGCGGCGGCGTCGTGAACCTCGGCTTCGATGTGGGCGATGGGGCCGTCTCGGGACTCAGCTACGTGAGTACCTCCTCCCGCGAAGCCCCAGGAAGCCGAGCAGGAGTGTGTGTGTGTGTCTCCTATTCATCCGACCCGGATTTTCTTTAAAAGCACCTCGCGCTCCTGTCATTAGATGAATCAAAATCCTTGGTCACCACACACCTTGGTGGCTCACGCATGTGCGTGTGTCCTCCATTACCTACCATCTATGCCTGCGCTTATAACAACACGGGTGGGGTCCCGTGGCCCGGCCGGTGATTGGCCCGGTTGAGGCCATCCCGCCCGGTCCCGATCAGGGCCGATAGGGGCCTGCTGGCTAAGGGAGAGACCGTGGGAGGTTGGCCTGCCACAGGAGATTGTCTGTGGGAGCACGCTGACCACCAGGGGCAGCTCCTGCATTGAGCATCTGCCCCCTAGTGGTCAGTGTGCATCATAGCAACAGGTTGTTCGGTCAACCGGTTGTAATGGTTAGGCTTTTATCTATCTATCTATCTATCTATTCATTCTAGATATATATACAATATATATATATATATAAATAATATATATATATATTATAGATATAGATATATATTATAGATAGATACTAAGTGTCTCTAGACCCATTGTGACACACCAGCTTGGACCTTCGCAATCACATTCAGCTGGTGGTCTCCCCTCCCCATGTCCCTCTCCCTGAAGGAACCACTGTCTGAAACCTTTTCCCATCGACACTTTCATTTGTTGATTGATTTATTTATATCGGGATGTGATTGACATACAACCGTATGTTAGCTTCAGGTGTACCACATACTACCTGGCATTTGTATGTGTTGTGACGTGACCGTGACAGTCAGTCTGGTGAACACCCGTCAGCACACGCAGTCACACATCGCTTTCTCTTGTGATGAGACATGTGAGCTCTCCTCTCTCAGTGACCTCCAAACATGTAGCCCACGTGCCTGGCCACGTCCCCAGCACTTCTCCACTGTGCAGCTGGGCGTCTGTGCCTTTTGGCCTCCCCCCATTTGCCCACCTGCCCGCCTGCCCACTTTGCCTCGGGCAACCACTGATCTATGTTCTGTGTCCGTGAGCTCCTTTTCCGTGTTTTAAAGATCCCACCTGTCACCCTGGCCGGTCTTGTTCAGTGGATAGAGCGGTCAGCCCTCAGACCATGGGGTCGCGAGTTCAAATCCCAGTCAAACATGTAGCTGGGTTCCCAGTTCATCCCCACCCCCATCCGGGCCCCAGCGAGAGGCAACCCACCGATGTGTCTCTCTCACCTCGATGGTTCTCTCTCTCTCTCTTCCCCTCCTCCCTCCCTTCCGCTCTCTAAAAGCCAGTGGGTGGGATAGAAAAGGGGTTCTGCTCTGTCTGTCTCTCTGCCTGACTCCGGGGCCCTGAGGAGCTGACGGGAAGGAGCCACCCCCGGGCCCAGCGCCAGCTCCGGAGGGCACCTATGGGTCTGAAACAGATGCTCTTTCGTCCTTTCTTTCTCCAGAGAACGTACACCCCCGAGGACGGCCCCGGGAGCCCGCACGCCCGGGAGCCGGAGCTGGAGCCGGAGCCGGAGCCGCCGGGGAGCGCGGCCGCCCCGCCCCCGGGGAAGTGGGACGCCTGGAGGATGCTGCTGCCCTTCCGCCCCAGGCCCAAGTGAGTCCGGGGAGGAGAGCCTGCCCGTGACCAGTCACCTCCACCCCGGACCCGGCCGCACTGCCTCCCCAGGACACACCGCTCTGCTCTCCTTCCTTCTGAATACACTTACTGAGTTCAGAGAGGAAGGGGGGGGGGGGAGAGAGAGAGGGAGAGAGAGAGAGAGAGAGAGGGAGAGGGAGAGGGAGAGAGAGAGAGAGAGAGAGAGAGAGAGAGAAGAGAGGAGAGAGAGAGAGAGGAGAAGAAGAGATAGAGACTGTGAGAAGAAATCACTGGAACCCTGTTCATAGATAACTCAACGGCTTCCCTCCGCCCCTGTCAGTATCGAGCCCCCCTACCCGGGCCTGTGCCCCGACCGGGAATCACACTGAGTCCTCCTGGTTCCCAGGTCAGTGCTCCAGCCCTGAGCCACGCCGGCCGGGCCCTTTCCTTCCTTTTGGAATGGGCCCCCGCTCACAGGTGCGCTTGCCGTTTCTGGTGTTTCCCGATCGCCTCGCGGTGCCTCGGCTGCAGCACTGTGGCCGGGCAGGGCCCTCCCTCCCTCCTCATCCCGCCCTCCCGCCCCCCCGCCCCGCCCCGGCCGAGCCCGCGCTAAGGCGGCTCCTCGCCCGTGGCTTCCAGGCGTCCGTCCCCCCAGCCGCTGGACGACGCCGGCCTGTTCTCCTACCTGACGGCGTCCTGGCTCAGCCCACTCCTCCTGGGCCGAGGCGGCCGGCAGCGCCTGGACCAGAGCACCGTCCCCCCGCTGTCCGCGCAGGACGCCTCCGACCGGAACGCCCGCAGGTGCAGCGCGCTGGGCACGCCGGGACACACACACAGACACACACTCACAACACACACACTCACCCCCACACACACAGACACACACACACAGACACACACAGATACACACACTCACAACACACACACTCACCCCCCCACACACACACACAGACACACACACACACACAGACACACAGACACACACAGACACACACAGACACACACTCACAACACACACACTCACCCCCCCACACACAGACACACACACACAGACACACACAGACACACAGACACACACTCACAACACACACACTCACCCCCCCACACACACACACAGACACACACAGACACACACACCCAGACACACACACTCACAACACACACACTCACCCCCCCACACACACAGACACACACACACAGACACACACAGACACACACACTCACAACACGCACACTCACCCCCCCCACACACACAGACACACACACAGACACACACAGACACAGACACACACACAGACACACTCACCCCCACACACAGACACACACAGACACACACAGACACACACAGACACACACAGACACACACACACACACAGACACACACACACACACACACACACACACACACACACACACGGTCACAGAGGTGCTCACAGGAGGTGAGGTGGATCCTCCTCAGACAACCAGGGGCTGTGGGCTCTTCCCTTGTGGCAAGAGGCCGACCTCTGGTTGGAAAGCGCTTTCTTACTTTTATTTTATTATTATTTTAAAAATGTATTTTATTTTTTACAGAGAGGAAGGGAGAGGGAGAGAGAGCTAGAAACGTCAATGAGAGGGAAACATCGACCAGCTGCCTCTTGTACCCCCCTTACCGGGGATGTGCCCGCAACCAATGTACATGCCCTTGACCGGAATCGAACCTGGGACCATCCAGACGCTCTATCCACTGATCCAAACCGGTTTCGGCTCTTATTTTAATTTATATTTTTTATTGATTTCAGAGAGAGGGAGGGAGAGAGAAGCATCAGTGATGGGAAAGAATCATGGATCGGCTGCCTCCTGCATGCTATGAGTCCAGCCCGAAATCTGGGCATGTGCCCTGACCGGGAAATGGAGCCATGGCCTGCTGGTTCATACACTGACACTCAGGCCCCGAGCTGCACTATACGCCAAGGCTGTGGGTTCCATCTCCGGCCAGGGCACACACGAGAACGAACCGATGAATGCATAGATAAGTGAAACAACACTTAACGAAGTTTCTCTCTCTCTTCCCCTTCCTTCCTCTCTCTAAAAACCCTACACAGCCGGGACCGGTGTGGCTCAGTGGATAGAGCGTCGGCCTGCGGACTGAAAGGTCCCGGGTTCGATTTCGGTCAAGGGCATGTACCTTGGTTGCGGGCACATCCCCAGTAGGGGGTGTGCAGGAGGCAGCTGATTGATGATTCTCTCTCATCGATGTTTCTAGCTCTCTATCCCTCTCTCTTCCTCTCTGTGAAAAATCAATAAAATATATATTTTAAAAACCCTACACAATAAAGAGCTAATATGCTAATTAGACCAAACAGCCAAACGACCTTCCGGACAACCTTCCGGTGAAGCCCAGGCTGCGGGGGCCGAGCCCCTGGCATGCACTTCGTGCATCGGGCCCTCATCAGTACATAACAAACAGAGAACATAGATAAATGTAACACATGGACTTCCTGGGAGCTTGATCTGGCCAGCTCGCCGTAGAGACGTATTTTGGGAATAATCAGAGAGACGAATACAAACGGGTGCTCAGCCTCATTAGGGAATGGCTGTCACCGCGTCATTACACGGCCCCACGGCCGTCCCCCCCAGGCTCCGCCGGCTGTGGGAGGAGGAAGTGTCCAGGCGGGGGCTGGCCAAGGCGTCCGTGCTCCGCGTGATCCTGCGGTTCCAGAGGACCAGGGCCCTGGTGGACGCGTTCCTGGGCGCCTCCTTCGCCCTCATGAGCGTGCTGGGGCCGGTGAGCGGCGTGGGGGCCGTGGGCCGGTGGGGTGTGGGGTGGGGGGGAGGTGGGCCGGTGAGCGGGCGTGGGGGAGGTGGGCTGGTGGGGTGTGGGGTGTGGGGTGTGAGGTGTGGGGTGTGTGGGGAGGTGGGGTGTGGGGTGTGGGGGGAGGTGGGCCGGTGGGATGTGGGGTGTGGGATGTGGGATGTGGGGGGCGGTGGGCCGGTGGGGTGTGGGGTGTGGGGTGTGGGGGGAGGTGGGCCGGTGGGGTGTGGGGTGTGGGGTGTGAGGTGTGAGGTGTGGGGTGTGGGGGGAGGTGGGCCGGTGGGGTGTGGGGTGTGGGGGGAGGTGGGCCGGTGGGGTGTGGGGTGTGGGGTGTGGGATGTGGGGTGTGGGGGGAGGTGGGGTGTGGGGGGAGGTGGGCCGGTGGGGTGTGGGGTGTGGGGGGAGGTGGGGTGTGGGGGGAGGTGGGCCGGTGGGGTGTGGGGTGTGGGGGGAGGTGGGGATGTGGGGTGTGGGGGGAGGGTGGGGTGTGGGGGGAGGTGGGCCCTGCGTCGGCCCAGCCGGGGCCCTCGCCTGAAGGACAGGAGGCCGGAGGCCCGGACGCTGTGTGTTCCAGGTGCTGATCATCCCCCGGATCCTGGAGCACTCCCAGGAGCGGCGGGGCAGCCTGGCCCAGGGCGTGGGGCTGAGCCTCGCCCTCTTCCTGAGCGAGTGCCTCAAGTCCCTGAGCCTGTGCGCCTGCTGGATCGTCAACCAGCGCTCCGGCGTCCGCTGCCGCGCCGCCGTCTCCGCCCTGGCCTTCCAGAAGCTGCTGCAGTTCAAGTCCCTGACGCACATCTCCTCGGGCGAGGTGGGTGCGGGGCGGGGCGGGGTGGGTGCCGGGCGGGGTGGGTGCCGGGCGGGGCGGGGCGGGGCGGGTGCGGGGCGGGGCGGGGCAGGGTGGGTGCCGGGCGGGGCGGGTGCCGGGCGGGGCGGGTGCCGGGCGGGGTGGGTGCGGGTCGGGGGTCGGTGCGGGGCGGTCAAGGTGGGTGCCCACCACAGCAGTTACCGGCCTGCTCTGGGGCGGGAGGAGGGCGGGGAGGAGCCTGGCCCAGGGCCAGCCCCAGGGCAGAGCAGCCGGAGGGCGGACGCCCGGGTGCCCCCTCGCGGCAGAGGCTGGGGCAGCTGCGCGGCGGGTGAAGGGGAGAGGGGGTGGCCCCTGACCTCGCTCTCCGGCCGCGGAAGGACCACAGGCACTGACAGGCTGCGCGGCCGTAGTGGGGGACACGGGGGTTTATGCATTTCACTCCAGTCTCCCTGCTTTCCTGTGGCTTGAGGAGCACCGATGACTTTTTATTTATTTATTTTTTTAAGAAAGTTTCTTTTCTAAAAAAAAAAAATGTATTTTTAGTGATTTCAGAGAAAAAGGGAAAAGGAGGGAGAGAGAGAGAGGAGAGAGAGAAACATCGACAACGAGAGCTAATCATGGGCCGGCTGCCTCCTGCACGGATGGAGCCCTGACCGGGAATCGAACCCTGGCCTCCTGGTTCACAGGTGGGCCAGCCCCAGAGCCACGCTGCTGGGCTCACGGTGACTTACATGGAGGGCCATCTAGATGTTGAAAAGGCGGCTCTGCTTTGGCTCCTTACCCTCAGATCAGCCGCCTCGGAGCCTGGCTCCAGCCCCTCCTCAGGCCCCCCTCCAGCCCCCGGTGGCCCCTGCACCTGCCTGGCAGGGTGACCTCCAGTCCTCAATGCACCAGCCATGCCCGCCTCCGCCACGCCCTGCCCCTTGAAAATCCCACCGTCCTCCGGGCCCAGACTGGCGCCCTGCCCCTCAGGAGAGCAGCTCTGACGCCCCCTCACCCCCCAGTCCCCCCGCGCACGCTTCCGGCTGCCCCTCCTCTGAGCCCCCTTCAAAGGCACGGACGTCCCCGGGGCCTGTGTGGCTCAGGGGCTGAGCATCGACCTATGAACCAGGAGGTCACGCTTCAGTGCCCGGTCAGGGCACATGGCCAGGTTACTGGCTGGATCCCCAGCAGGGGGCAGCCGATCCACGGCTCTCTCCCATCATTGTTATTTCTATCACCTCTCTCTCTCTCTCTCTCTCTCTCTCTCTCCCTTCCTCTAATCGCGACATTAAAACAAAGACACAGCCCCTGGGGCTCCGGGGGAGGTGACCCCCAGCCTCGGGCCGCTGTCTTTCAGGCCATCAGCTTCTTCACCAGCGACGTCAACTACCTGTTCGAAGGCGTGTACTACGCCCCCCTCATCTTCCTGAGCAGCTTCTTGCTGCTGTTCTGCACCATCAGCTCCTACCTCACGCTCGGACCCACCGCGCTCATCTCCACGGCCTCCTACCTCCTGGTCTTGCTGCTGATGGTAAGGCTGGGGGTCCCCGGAGGGCCGGGCTCTGCGATGGGGTCCCTCCGAGCGGACACGTCGCCTCGCGGAGCTGGGGGGGGGGGGGGAGGGCGCACACTGGCTGCTCAAGGAGCGAAAACAAACGGGCAGACGGAGGCGGTGCTGGGGTGATGCGTGCCCTAGGTGACGCAGCGGAGGCTCCCCGCCCTCCGTCCCGGAAGGGGCTGTGGCTGCTAGAGGCTTAGGGTCCCCAAAGGCAGACTTCCTTCTCTTTCTTTCTTTCTTTCTTTCTTTCTTTTAAATATATTTTATTGATTTTTTTTTTACAGAGAGGAAGAGAGAGGGATAGAGAGTTAGAAACACTGATCAGCTGCCTCCTGCACACCCCCTACTGGGGATGTGCCCACAACCAAGGTATATGACCTTGACCGGAATCGAACCCGGGACCTTTCAGTCCCCAGGCCGACGCTCTATCCACTGAGCCATCCGGTTTTGGCCGGACTTCTTTTTAGTCAGCGCAGCCTGGCTCGGCCAGGAGAGAAGGCCCCCCCCCCCCGCCGGGGTGTGTGAGGCAGGCCCTCGAGGGGGCGCGTTGGAAAGCCTCTGGGGGGGGGGGGCCTAGAGCTGAGTGTCCGTGGGGCGCTCGGTGCAGAGCTAACCAGCGGCCCGCTCACACCTGGCGCTTCCCTCCGGGAGCCCTGGCCCGCACCCCCACGGCCCTCCGTGCGCCCGCCGCAGGCACTGCTGACGCTCCTGATTGTGAAGAAACAGAAGCACACCGCGGAGGTCAGCGACCAGCGCATCCGGGTGACCAGCGAGGTCCTCACCTGCATGAGGCTGATTAAAATGTACACGTGGGAGAAGCCGTTCACAAACATAATCAAAGGTACAGCTCGGGCTTTCTGCGCGGAGCCCGTGGCTGTCCGGGGCCACGCCACCTCTGGGCATTTCCTCTGGGCTCCGCGGGGTGTTCTGTTCTGTGGGGCTGTCCCCGTGGCTGTCCCCGTGGCCGACCACGGACTGTTCTGTGTTCCGTGGAGGGTGTCCCCATGGCCGACCACGGACTGTTCTGTGTTCCGTGGAGGGTGTCCCCGTGGCTGTCCCCGTGGCCGGCCACGGACTGTTCTGTGTTCCGTGGAGGGTGTCCCCGTGGCTGTCCCCATGGCTGACCACGGACTGTTCTGTGTTCCGTGGAGGGTGTCCCCGTGGCTGACCACCGACTGTTCTGTGTTCCGTGGAGGGTGTCCCCGTGGCCGGCCACGGACTGTTCTGTGTTCCGTGGAGGGTGTCCCCGTGGCCGGCCACGGACTGTTCTGTGTTCCGTGGAGGGTGTCCCCATGGCTGACCACGGACTGTTCTGTGTTCCGTGGAGGGTGTCCCCATGGCTGACCACGGACTGTTCTGTGTTCCGTGGAGGGTGTCCCCGTGGCTGACCACGGACTGTTCTGTGTTCCGTGGAGGGTGTCCCCATGGCTGACCACGGACTGTTCTGTGTTCCGTGGAGGGTGTCCCCGTGGCTGACCATGGACTGTTCTGTGTTCCGTGGAGGGTGTCCCCGTGGCCGACCACGGGCTGTTCTGTGTTCCATGGAGGGTGTCCCCGTGGCTGACCATGGACTGTTCTGTGTTCCGTGGAGGGTGTCCCCGTGGCTGACCATGGGCTGTTCTGTGTTCCGTGAAGGGTGTCCCCGTGGCCGACCACGGACTGTTCTGTGTTCCGTGGAGGGTGTCCCCGTGGCTGACCACGGACTGTTCTGTGCAGAAGGTCCCCGTGGCTGACTTCTGTGGTTTCTCACGCCCCCCCCAGGCCTGAGGAGGAAGGAGAGGAAGCTGATGGAGAAGAGCGGGTTTATCCAGAGCCTGAACACCATCCTGCTGTTTGTGGCCCCCATCCTGTCCACACTGGTGATGTTCCTCACCCACGTGGGCCTGCAGCTGGAGCTCAGGGCGTCCACGGTGCGCGTCCGGGTGTTCTGACCCCCCACACCGACAGGAAGCTTTCTCCCCTGTCCTGGTCCAGCCTGTGCCCCCCAGAGACTTAGGTGGCTGCGAACAGGTGCTAGGATTGGTTTCCACTTCCGGGGTTCAGGGTGCTCACGCTTTCCTCCATTCGGACCCTCGGGAGAACTGACACCCCAACACCTCGGTGGGGGGACAGTCGTCCGGGGGCTGGGACCCCAGACAGATGCGTTCCTCTGTGAGCCCCGAGCACTGTCGAATGGAAAGGCGCAGCTTCGTCTGTCTCTCCCTGTGGGGCCTGCCCCGCCCTGGGCAGGAGCAGGGATCCCGCCCTTTGAGGAGAGGAGGGCGGGGCACACAGCGGGGAGGGCGGGTCCACCCTCCTGCAGCAGTCTGCTCTGCCGGCCCAGGCGTGAGGCACACAGTGCTCAGAGCGGGCGGAGTCAGGCCCATCGGAGTGCATCATATACTGTTCCTAAGTCTATATCTGTATCTGTATCTGTATCTGTATCTGTATCTGTATCTGTATCTATCTGTATCTGTATCTGTATCTATATCTGTATCTATATCTATCTATATCTATATCTATCTATATCTATATCTGTATCTATATCTATCTATATCTATATCTATATCTATATCTGTATCTATATCTATCTATATCTATATCTATATCTATATCTATATCTATATCTATCTATATCTATATCTATACTTATGTCTATATCTATATCTATATCTAAATCTATATCTATACTTATGTCTATATATCTGTATCTATATCTGTATCTATATCTATATCTATATCTATATCTATATCTATATCTATACTTATGTCTATATCTGTATCTGTATCTATATCTATCTATATCTATACCTATGTCTATATATCTATATCTAAATCTATATCTAAATCTATATCTATATCTATATCTATATCTATACTTATGTCTGTATATCTGTATCTGTATCTGTATCTATATCTATCTATATCTATACCTATGTCTATATATCTATATCTATATCTGTATCTATATCTGTATCTGTATCTATCTCTATATCTTTATCTTTATATCTTTATCTATATCTGTATCATGTCCACTTTAAAAACACCTGAGGGTATTTTCCCCCCAATGATTTTTAAGAGAGATTGGAAGGGGGGAGGGAACATTCTCGGGCGGGAGCGAGGTGTGGGCCGGGCGGGCGCCGCGCAGAGGCTCCCAATAAGAGAAAGCCGGTCTGAGGAGGGGGACGAAGGTGACCTCAGCAGCCACACCGCCTGCCGGCTGCCAGCAGCACAGCCCGCCGCTGCCTGCCAGTGCTCCCCACGGCCTCCCGGCCCAGGCTCCGGCTCCTGGCGACGCCCAGTCACGCTCTCCCCCCTGGGAGGCGACAGCGGGAGAGGCCTCAGCCGCGGGGACGCGAATAAGACCCGTTTCTTCCGTCTCCCCCACCCCAGCGTGGCCGCTGCCAAGGGCAGGGCCTGCCTGTGGGCTGTGGCTCCAGGGCTGTGGTCCAGGGCTGTGGCTCCAGGCTCAGGGCCGGGCCCGGGGAGGGAGGGACGGCAGGGGCGCCCTCACCACCTCTCTCGCCCCGCCAGGCCTTCACGGTCCTGGCCATCTGGAACTCCATGCGGCTGGTGGTGTTCTTCCTGCCCTTCTCGGTCAGAGGCCTCAGGGAGTCCCAGTCTGCGGCCGAGAGGTTCAAGGTGAGCGGGCAGGGTGGGCTGCACGGCCTTGGCATTGGGCGCTCGCCTGCCTCCAGGCCCTGGGCAATCCTCCTGCAGGCGGGACAGTGGTTCTGGGGGGCGTGGGCGGGACAGTGGTTCCGGGGGGCGTGGGCAGGGACAGTGGTTGGGGGTGTGTGGGACAGTGGTTGGGGTGTGGGGGGACAGTGGTTGGGGTGTGGGGGGACAGTGGTTGGGGGTGTGGGCGGGGACAGTGGTTGGGGGGTGGGCGGGGACAGTGGTTGGGGTGTGGGGGGGACAGTGGTTGGGGGTGTGGGGGGACAGTGGTTGGGGGTGTGGGGGGACAGTGGTTGGGGGTGGGCGGGGACAGTGGTTGGGGTGTGGGGGGACAGTGGTTGGGGGTGGGCGGGGACAGAGGTTGGGGGGTGGGCAGGGACAGTGGGTTGGGGGTGTGGGCGGGGACAGTGGTTGGGGGTGGTGCGGGGACAGTGGTTGGGGGTGTGGGCAGGGACAGTGGTTGGGGTGTGGGGGGACAGTGGTTGGTGTGGGGGGGGGACAGTGGTTGGGGGTGTGGGGGGGACAGTGGTTGGGGGGTGGGCGGGACAGTGGTTGGGGGTGTGGGGGGACATGGTTGGGGTGTGGGGGGACAGTGGTTGGGTTGGGGGACAGTGGTTGGGGGTGGGCGGGGACAGGTGGTTTGGGGTGTGGGGGGACAGTGGTTGGGGGGTGGGCAGGGACAGTGGTTGGGGTGTGGCGGGGACAGTGTTGGGGGGGGGGGCGGGGACAGTGGTTGGGGGTGTGGGGGGGACAGTGGTTGGGGGGTGGGGGGACAGTGGGTTGGGGTGTGGGGGGGACAGTGGTTGGGGGTGGGCGGGGACAGTGGTTGGGGGTGTGGGGGGACAGTGGTTGGGGGTGGGCGGGGACAGTGGTTGGGGGGTTGGGCAGGGACAGTGGTTTGGGGTGGTGGGCGGGGACAGTGGTTGGGGGTGTGGGGGACAGTGGTTGGGGGGTGGCAGGGACAGTGGTTGGGGTGTGGGGGGAACAGTGGTTGGTGTGGGGGGGGAACAGTGGTTGGGGGTGTGGGGGGACAGTGATTGGGGTGTGGGGGGACAGTGGTTGGGGGTGTGGGGGGACAGTGGTTGGGGGTGTGGGGGGACAGTGGTTGGGGTGTGGGGGGACAGTGGTTGGGGGTGGGGGGGACAGTGGTTGGGGGTGTGGGGGGACAGTGGTTGGGGGGTGGGCAGGGACAGTGGTTGGGGGTGTGGGCGGGGACAGTGGTTGGGGGTGTGGGGGGACAGTGGTTGGGGGGTGGGCGGGGACAGTGGTTGGGGGGTGGGGGGACAGTGGTTGGGGGTGTGGGGGGACAGTGGTTGGGGGTGTGGGGGGGACAGTGGTTGGGGGTGTGGGGGGGACAGTGGTTGGGGTGTGGGCGGGGACAGTGGTTGGGGTGTGGGGGGACAGTGGGTTGGGGTGGGGGGGGCAGTGGTCGGGGGTGTGGGGGGGCAGGGGGTGGGGGGGTGGGGGGACAGTGGTCGGGGGTGGGGGGGACAGTGGGTGGGGGGTGGGGGGAACAGTGGTTGGGGGTGTGGGGGGACAGTGGGGTCGGGGGTGTGGGGGGGACAGTGGGGTTGGGGGTGTGGGGGGACGAGTGGTCGGGGGTGTGGGGGACAGTGGTTGGGGGTGGGGGGACAGTGGTTGGGGGTGTGGGCGGGAGCTTGGAGGGCACGGAGCGCCCAGTCCGCGCCAGGCAGGGGATGAGTTGGGAAGGACCATGGACAGGCACAGGGTGGGGCTCACCTCACACACACAGTGAAGGGGCCGGCGGAGGAGGCCGGAGTCCCTGGCCTGGACATGCATCCAGTGAGACAAAACACGGTCCCTTGCTTTAAACAATGAAGAAATAGCCCTCCTCTCAGTCCCTGTGAAAATATCGTTTTATTTTTATAAAACACGAGGCGCTCACTGTGGAAAGCTGAGGCTCCACCCAAAGGGCCGGAATCACAGTGACTCGCACCCACAGCCGGTGCCTGGGCTCCCCGGCTCCCCATCATACTGACATCGTATCTTCAGAAAGAGGGGGAGAGAGACTCAGGGACCGGCGGCCTCCTGCACGCCCCCCACTGGGGATGGAGCCCACCCCGGGCCTGGGCCCCGACCGGGCATCGAACCGTGACCTCCTGCGTCCGGGGTTGAGGTTCCACCGCTGAGCCACTTTGACTTTCTCTGCTTATAAGTGAAACAGAACCGGCACGTCGATTCTGTGACTCCACAGCTGTGGTCACTGCGACGACGAGGCCAGCGTGGCTCCGGCTGCCGACACTGTAAAACGAGAGAGAGCGTGAGGAATGGGGGGGCGTTCCGAAAGGAACGAGGGCCCGGGGGTGTGGACACCGGAAACCCCTCGGTTTAGAGCCTCCCAACGGGAACCGGCCTCCCCCGGTGGACGGCGGCTCTGCATCCTCTCGCTGTCTGTTCGCTCACAGGCCGGTCCCGGGCCGGCCGCAGGGGGACATCCCTCCTGGCTGCTGGCCTGACGCCCCCCCCCCCCCCCCCCCCCCCCCCCCCTCCGTCCCTTCCCCCTCCCCCCCTCCCCCCCCCCCCCTCTCCCCCTCCCCCCCTCATCTCCCTCCCTGCCCCCCTCCCCCTCCCTCCCCCTCCCTCCCCCTCCCCCTCCCCCTCCCTTCCCCTCCCTCCCCCCTCCCCCTCCCCCTCCCCCTCCCCTCCCCCTCCCCTCCTCCCTAACCCCCTCCCCCCTCCCCCGTCCCCCTTGCCCTCCCCCCTCCCTCTCCCCCTCCCCCCCTCCCCCTTGCCCTCCGCCTCCCTCTCCCCTCCCCCCTCCCCTTCCCCCTCCCCCCCGCCCGCCTCCTCTCGCCGGCAGCGGTTCTTCCTGCAGGAGAGCCCCGTGCTGTACGTCCAGGCGGGGACCGACCCCAGCAAGGCGCTGGTGCTGGAGAAGGCCACGCTGTCCTGGCAGAGGGCCCGCCCCGAGCTGGCCAACAGGGCCGCGGAGCCAGACAGCAACGGACACGCTCCCGAGGGGACGCCCCCGCCAGGTGGCCTGGGGCCCGCAGGCACGGGGGACAGCCTGGCCCCTGCGTTGCACAGGATCCACCTGGCGGTGGCAAAGGTAGCCTGGTCCGGCCAGGCGGGCGGGCCTGAGGCTGGGAGCCTGGCCCGGCACTCCCCCCCCCCCCGCCCCCTTTCCTTGGCTGAAACCTGTCCTCCCCAAACCTCCCTTTAAAGCACAATCCATCTCAAACGGCTCCAGCCCCCACTCTCCGATTTCTGACTCCTCACCCCCTGCTGGTGTGTCTGCTCGCTTCTCTGCAGCACTGGCCCTCTCCCCCCAGCAGGGGGCTCCCGGGAGGTCTTTTCTTACTGCTCGGCGCAGTGGCCAGCAAACTGCAGCTCGAGAGCCACACGCGGCTCTTCGGCCCCTTGAGTGTTTAACAAAGGCCAGCTTAGGAGTGCCCAATTAAGTTAATAACAATGCACCTACCTATATAGTTTAAGTTTAAAAACGTGGCTCTCCAAAGAAATTTCAATTGTTGTCCTGTAGCTATGTGGCTCTGTGGACGAATGAGTTTGCTGACCACTGGCTTAGCGCATAGGAGAAACCCAAATGACCCTTTGGTGGGCAAATGAATGAATGAGTGAGTGAATGAATGAGTGAATGAATGAGTGAATGAATGAGTGTGAATGAGTGAATGAATGAGTGTGAATGAGTGAATGAATGAGTGTGAATGAGTGAATGAATGAATGAGTGAGTGAATGAGTGAGTGAATGAGTGAGTGAATGAATGAGTGAGTGAGTGAGTGAATGAGTGAGTGAGTGAATGAGTGAGTGAGTGAGTGAATGAGTGAGTGAGTGAGTGAGTGAATGAGTGAGTGAGTGAGTGAGTGAATGAGTGAGTGAGTGAGTGAATGAGTGTCATGAAGTGAGTGAATGAGTGAGTGAGTGAAATGGAGTGAGTGAATGGTGAGTGAGTGAGTGAGTGAATGAGTGCGTGAGTGAGTGCCTGCGTGAGTGAGTGACGTGCGTGCCTGCGTGCGTAGCGTAGCGTGCCCTCGCGATGCGTGCGTGCGTGCGTGACTGCGTGCGTGCTGCCTGACTGCGTGCGTGCGTGAGTGCCGTGCCTGCGTGCGTTGCGTGCGTGAGTGCCCTGCGTGCGTGCGTGCGTGCGTGGGCCCTGCGTGCGTGAGTGCGTGGCGTGCGTGCGTGCCTGGTGCGTGCGTGCGTGCGGGCGTGCCTGCGTGCGTGCGTGCCTGCGTGCGTGCCTGCGTAGCGTGCGTGACTGCGTTCCTGCGTGCGTGCGTGCGTGCCTGAGATGCGTGCGTGCGTGCGTGCCTGCGTGCGTGCCGTGCGTGCCTGCGTGCGTGCGTGGATGCGTTGCGTGAGTGCCGTGCGTGCGTGCTGCTGCGTGCGTGCGTGCGTGCCTGCGTGCGTGCGTGCGTGCCTGCGTGCGTCCGTGCGTGCGTGACTGCTGCGTGCCGGCGTGCGTGCGTGCGTGCACTGCGTGCAGTGCGTGCGTGCGTGCCAGCGTGCGTGCGTGCGTGCGTGCTGAGGATGCGTGCGTGCCGTGCGTAGCGTGCCTGCGTGCGTGCGTGCGTGCCTCGGCGTGCGTGCGTGCGTGCGTGCCTGCGTGCGTGCTGCGTGGCGGCCGTGCGTGCGTGCGTGCGGCCGGCGTGCGTGCGTGCGTGCGTGCGTGCGTGCGTGCGTGCGTGCGTGCGTGCGTGCCTGCCTGCGAGTGCGATGCGTGCGTGCCTGCGTGCGTGCGTGCTGCGTGCCTGCGTGCGTGCGTGCGTGCGAGGCGTGCCTGCGTGCGTGCGTGCGTGCGTGCGTGCGTGCGTGCGTGCGTGCGTGCGTGCGTGCGTGCCTGCGTGCGTCGATGCGTGCGTGCCGTGCATGCGTGTCCGTGCGTGCGTGCCTGCGTGCGTGCCTGCGTAGCGTGCGTGCGTGGCGTGCCTGCGATGCGTAGGTGCGATGCCGGCGTGCGGGCGTGCGTGCGTGCTGACTGCGTGCGTGCGTGCGTGCGTGCCTGCGTGCGTGCGTCGCGTGCCTGCCGTGCGTGCGTGCGTGCGTGCCTGCGTCCGTGCGTGCGTGCCTGCGTGCGTGAATGCGTGAGTGCCGTGCGTGAGTGCCTGCGTGCCTGCTGAGTGCCGGCGTGCGTGAGTGCGTGCCGCCTGCCTGCGTGCGTGCCTGCTGCGTGCGTGCCTGCGTGCGTGCGTGCGTGCGTGCCTGCTGGCGTGCGTGACTGCTGCGTGCCTGCGTGCGTAGCGTGAGTGCGTGACTGCGTGCGTGCGGGCGGGCGTGCCTGCGTGCTCGTGCGTGCGTGCCTGCGTGCGTGCGTGCGTGCGTGCCTGCGTGCGTGCGAGCGTGAGGTGCGTTGCCTGCGTGCGTGCGTGCGTGCCTCAGTGCGTTGCGTGCGTGCCTGGCGTGCGTGCCGTGTGGCGTGACCCTGACGTGCGTGCCTGCGTGCGTGCGTGCGTGAGCGATGGCCTGCCGTGCGTGCGGTTCCAGTGCTGCGTGCGTTTGGCCGTGCCGTGCAGTGCCTGCGTGCGTGCGTGCCCGTGCGGCGTGACCTGCGTGCGTGAGTGCGTGCGCTGCCTGCGTGCGTTGCGGTGCGTGGGCCTGCGGCGTGCGTGCCTGCGTGCGTGCGTGGCGTGCCTGCGTGCGTCCGTGCGTTTGACGTGCCCTGCGTGCGTGCCTGCAGTGCGGTCCGTGCGTTGACGTGCGTGCGTTGACTGCGTGCGTCCGTGCGTGCCTGCGTGCGGGGTCCGTGCGTGCGTGCCGTGCGTGCGCTGCGTGCGTGCGTGCCTGCGTGCGTGCGTGCATGCGTGCCGTGCGTGCGTGCGTGCGCTGCGTGCTGTGCGTGCGTGACGTGCCTGCGTGCGTGCGTGGCGTGCCTGCGTGCGTCCGTGCGTGCGTGCCTGCGTGCGTGCGTGCGTGCGTGCCATGCGTGCGTGCCTGCGTGCGTGCGTGCAGTGGCCTGCGTGGACGTGCGTGCGTGCGTGACTGCGTGCGTGCGTGCGTGCGTGCTGGCGTGCGTGCGTGCGTGCGCTGCCTGCGTGCGGGCCTGCGTGCGTGCGTGCCTGCGTCGTAGCGTGCGTGCGTGCGTGCATGCGCGTGCGTGCGTGCCTGCCGTGCGTCCGTGCGTGCGTGCGTGAGCGTGACTGCGTGCGATGCGTGCTGGCCTGCGGCGTCCGTGCGTGGCAGTGCCTGCGTGCGTGCCTGCGTGCCTGCGTGCGTGACGTGCGTGTGCCATGCCGTGCGTTGCGTGCGTGCGGTGCGTTGCCGTGCCGTGCGTTGCGTGCGTGCCTGCGTGCGTGCGTGCGAT
Source organism: Pipistrellus kuhlii (assembly GCF_014108245.1). Taxonomy (NCBI): domain Eukaryota; kingdom Metazoa; phylum Chordata; class Mammalia; order Chiroptera; family Vespertilionidae; genus Pipistrellus; species Pipistrellus kuhlii. The sequence goes on from NW_023425482.1 coordinate 30,397,908, forward strand.
GCCTGCCGTGCGTCCCGGGCGTGGTGCCTGCGTGCGTGCCTGCGTGCCGTGGTGCGTGCGTGAATGCAGTGGCGTGCGTTGCGTGCCCTGCGTGCGTGGTGCGTTGCCTTGAGTGACGTGAGTGAGTGAGTGAATGGGGGACACTGCGAACCAGGCTTTGCTGTCCGGGCTTTCCAGAGGGAGAAGCAGGTGCAGGGAATGCAGGCAGGTCTGGACCTGGGCTTCTCTCCTCCCGGGACCCCCTACCCACAAGCCCCTGTGCCATCGCCACTCGGCGGCCTTCCTGGGCGGCCGCCCGCTGTCGCCGGTCCCCAGCCTCGGATCCGCCTGCAGGTGTGCGTGGCCGTGTGGCCTCTGCCGGGGGTTCTGTGTGCGAGCCCCTGGCGCGGCCGGCGTGGGGCCGTCGTGCCGACGCGGCTGTGCTGGGTTCCAGGGGACCCTGCTGGGCGTCTGCGGCAGCACCGGGAGCGGCAAGAGCAGCCTGCTGTCGGCCTTCCTGGGGGAGGTGAGTCTCCCCGAGGAGCAGGAGCGCGGCGGGACGGCCGCTTGCCCGCGGGCCAGACGGCGGGGCTGGCGCTGGCCGCGTGCGCAGAAACACGTTCTGTGGCCGTTTCACTGGGCAGCGACGGGGCCCTCTGCCACTACGGCGTCCAGAACACGAGGGCCGCCCCCCCACCCCCATGCGCCAGGCAGGTCAGGGCGGCTGGGCGGCCGGCCCATGGAGGGGGGCTGGGGACCAGCGGGAAAAGCTCGGCGTGTCCACGCACACCCTGCTCGGGCCCTGCAGGAACGTCCCGGTTTAGCTCCGCGTTCTCGGGGTCACAAGACTCCCTGGGGGGCCGGGAGGGAGCATGTTGTTCTTTTGTTTTGTTTTGTTTTTAAATTCAGGTCCCTGTGGTTGTGCAATGGAGGTTCCCATTTAAAAATATGTTTTTATTTCAGGGAAGGGAGAAGGGGAGAGAGAGAGAAACACATCCATGATGAGAGGGAATCAGGGACCGCCTGCCTCCTGCACGCCCCCCACTGGGGACCAAGCCACAACCCGGGCACATGCCCTAACGGGGAACTGAACCATGACCCCTGGTTCATAGGTCGACACTCCACCCCTGAGCCAGCCGGCGGGCAGGAGCATGCCATCCCAAGTCCCATTTCATAGGCGAGCCCGGGGTCCGAGGCAGAGGGCCAGGCTGAGCCCGGGGTCCGAGGCGGAGGGCCAGGCTGAGCCCGGGGTCCGAGGCGGAGGGCCGGGCCGTCCCCGCGCCGCCCTGAGCTGACTCTCGCCCGCAGATGCACCTGCTGGAGGGCGCGGTGGGCGTGCGGGGCAGCCTGGCCTACGTGCCCCAGCAGGCCTGGCTCGTCTCGGGCAGCGTCCGGGACAACATCCTCATGGGGAGCCAGTGGGACCAGGCGCGGTAAGCTCGGGGCGGGCGGGCGGGAGGACGGGGCGGGGGGCTGTCAGGGGAGGGTTCCCCCACCTCCCCAAGCCCCGCTGCGAGGGGCCCTCTGAGTGCGGCCCCAGCACCGCCCTCCTGGCTCAGACAGGAAGGCCACGGCCACCTCCACGCTCCAGGCCGGGCAGCCGAGGCCCCAAGAGGTGCGGCCGCGTGGCCAGAGCGGATGGGACGTGCCGGGGCTGGGCCTGAGCCCCGTGGCTGTCAGAAACCCCAGGGCTCCCTGCTTCAGTCTGTGGCCCCCCACCGCCCCCCGGCTAGCTTCCCGGGTGTCTGTGTGGATTCCTTCCTGAGCTCAGAGCCAGAGGGCGGTCAGGAGGCCGAGGAGGCTGTCAGTGGGGAGGCATCAGCCGGGCTCGTGGCTGGTGGTGGGGGGCCGGCGTGGCCTGCTCACACGCTCCCATCCCCCGGTGACCATGAGAGTCTGTGCCGCACGGACGGGGCGGGGGACACACCGAGCCCGCAGGCCAGCCCGGCTCCCAGCTTCCCGGGCTCGGCCTCGGTGACTTTGCAATCGGCCGCTCCCCCAGTCACAGCCGGGAGGGCACAGGCCTGGAGGGGTTCTCACCGGCCAGCTCCAGGCCGGGGCCAGCACCAGCTGCTGAGCTGCTGGCCGATCCCGGGATGGCTCTCCGGAGCCAGGCCCCTCCTCACGCCGCCCCTTCTCATCGACGGCGCTCCCTCCCTCCCTCCCTCCGTCTCTCTGCTCCTCGGGCGGCCAGCTCTGCGCTGGGTGTCCGGCTGGGACTGGCCGCTGGCTCTGCCCTGGGCACCCTGGCTCCCGCTTCTCCCCGTGCCCACCCCCAGGGGTGTCGCCCTCACACAGCCCTCGTCCGGTCACCGCACTGCCCTGCGCCGACAGGGCCCAGGCCCTCTCAGAATATCTGTCCAAACAAGCCCGGCCGGGCTGCTGGGCACGCCACCCAGGACCTCACCCGAGCACGGGACCCGTGCACAAGCGTGTCCACACGACGTGTGGCACAGCAGCTGAGGACTAGGAGACCCCGTGTCCACCCCGGGGGCACCGTGTCATACGTAGACCACGTGTGCCTGTGATGGGACACTGCGGGGCCTTGAACGGTGTCAGCCGCACACGTGCAGGGGAATGGGCTGCTCCCGAATAAATGCACAAGGAACTGCGCTGGCGGTCGCTCCTAAGGAAAGCCACGTGGCCAGGGGCCCTGGCTGGTGTGGCTCAGTGGCCAGCGCGCCGGCCCGAGGACTGCCGGGTCCAGGGCGAGGGCACAGGCCTGGGTCTGGGTCTGATCCCGGGCCCACCCAGGCACATGCAGGAGGCAGCCAATCGATGCGTCTCTCTCCCACCCAAGCTCCTCTCTCCAAAGTCTCCTTAGCCGGCTGAGCCGGGAGTGGGAGTGTCCCCTCCCCCGGGGGCAGGGCCTGCCGTGCCCTCAGGCCCCCGCCTTGCAGGTACCGCCAGGCGCTCCACTGCTGCTGCCTGGCCCGAGACCTGGAGATCCTGCCCTTCGGGGACAGCACGGAGGTGAGTGAGCGGCAAGAGGGAGGTGTCGGCGCCTCCGGGCACAGAGGGGCCCCAGCTTCTGCCCAGAGCGGCCCCCATCGGGGGGTTTGAGACGCAGAACCTGCCCGTCCCCGCCCGGTCCCTCACCGGCCGGCACCCTCCTCCTCGGAGGCCCCGTGGCCTCGGTCCCCCAGTTTGTTTATTTTGTTCTGTCGTTCGCGGCTCCCGTCTGACCCGCGAGGGGAGCGGGCGGCTTGTCCGCGGCCCTCATGCCCGTCCCGCGGCGTCAGTGAGCGGCGCTTCCTGGGCCACGTGCCTCCCCCACCCTCCCCCGGGATGCGCTTCCCGCCCGCCCGCACGTGGGGAGCGCCGAGGGCCCGCCTGGCTGCGCCCACCCTCCGCCACGGCGCCCCTGGTTCGCCGTCCGCAGATCGGGGAGCGGGGCCTCAACCTCTCGGGGGGGCAGCGGCAGAGGATCAGCCTGGCCCGCGCCGTCTACTCGGACCGCGAGACCTACCTGCTGGACGACCCGCTGTCCCGCCGTGGACGCCACGTGGGGCGCCACATCTTCGAGGAGTGCATCCGGAAGGCGCTGCGGGCAAGACGGTGGTGCTGGTGACGCCCAGCTGCAGGTGACCCCTCGGGGCGGCTCCCCCTCCCCCGCAGACCAGACCCCCTCCCCCTCCCCTCCCCCTCCCCCTCCCCCCTCAGACCAGACCCCTCCCCCCTCCCCCCTCCCCCAGACCAGACCCTCCCCCCCTCCCCCTCAGACCCAGACCTCCCCTCCCCCTCCCCCTCCCCTCCCCCGCAGACCAACCTCCCCTCACCCTCCCCCTCCCCCGCAGACCAGACCCCCCTCCCCTCCCCTCCCCCGCAGACCAGAACCCTCCCCTCCCCCTCCCCCTCAGACCAGACCCGCCCCCTCCCCCTCCCCCATCAGACCAGCCCTCCCCCTCCCCTCAGACCAGACCCTCCCCCCCCCTCCCCCGCAGACCAGACCCCCCCTCCCCCTCAGACCAGACCCCCCTCCCCCTCAGACCAGACCCCCCTCCCCCTCCCCCTCCCCCTCAGACCAGACCCTTCCCCCTCCCCTCCCCCTCAGACCAGACCCTCCCCCTCCCCCTCAGACCAGACCCTCCCCCCTCCCCTCCCCCTCAGACCAGACCCCCTCCCCCTCCCCCTCAGACCAGACCCCCGTGGGGTGTGGGGTACAGACTCGGCCTCCCCGCCCCTCTGTGCTGGGGGACGGGCTGGTGAGCGTCCAGACCCATGTCCAGGCTCCCTCTGCCTTCCGCACGGCAGGGGCCAGCACTCTGGAAGCAGAGAAAGAGAAAACGTTCCTCAGGAGGAACCCCACGCCTCCCCCGCCGGCCCTTCCCTCTGCACCTGCTGTCCTTGGCTTTGGGCTCAAGACACTGTCGCTCTTTCTCCCTCCTCTTCTGGCTGAGCCGCGCTGTCTTTCTGGCATAAAAAAAAAAAAAAAAAAAAGGCACAAAGAGCTTTCCAAAGGGCCCTGGCCGGTGTGACCCAGTGGTCAGAGCATTCAGCCGGGACTGACGGGTCCCGGGTTCGATTCCGGGCGAGGACACGTCCCTTGGCTGCAGGTTCCCCGGCCCCGATCAGGGCGGTGCAGGAGGCAGCCCATCGATGCCGAGGGCCCCCCCGAGGGCGCTGGCCTCGGGGTCAGTGACACTGCACCTGGCTCGGGGCTCGGCCTCTGCACGGAGGCGCTGCGCGGCGCTGGGCGCTCACTGGGACCCCCTCCCGCCCCGCAGTGGCTGCAGTTCTGCGACCAGGTGCTGCTGCTGGCGGACGGGAAGATCTGCGAGCAGGGGGCGCACCGGGAGCTGATGCAGAGGGGGGGGCGGTACGCCCGCCTCCTCCAGACCATGCACGGGGAGGCCGCACAGGTGCCCGCCGCCCCGCCCCGCCCCGCCCGCCCGCCCGCCCACCCCCGGGAGGAGCCCCCTCGCTCACAGCCCTGCCTCCCCAGGACACGCTGCAGGCGGCCCCAGAGCCTCCGGGCGGCCCGGCCCAGCACCCCCTCCCGGGGGAGCCCCCTGAGGACAGCGCAGGTGAGCCGGGGCCCCGGCCGCTGCAGAAGCCGCGCTGTGAGCCCCTCTCCACCGGCAGACGGGGCAGAGAGGCCTGTCTCCGGGTGCAGTGTGCGAAGGCCGTTAGGAACAGGACCCTGGCCCCCGGTCCCCTCTGCCCCCTTCTCTGCAGCCGCCCCGACCCACCCTCAGGGCGCCAGGCCCTCGGGGCTGAATGGCTGGGGAAGGACCCCTTTCCGGGCTCCGGGGGCAGGGTCTCCCGTGGGTTGGGGCAGCTGGGTGGGCGCTGCCTCCGGAGGCGAGGGACGGGAGGGGCAGGCGCAGGGCGCTGGGAGAAGCTGGGAGAAACAACTCCTCCTCCTCCTCCTCTCCTCCTCCTCCTCCTCCTCCCCCTCCTCCTCCTCCTCCACCTCCTCCTCCTCCCCCTCCTCCTTCTCCTCCTCCCCCTCACCCCCCCAGGGCTGCAGAACCAGCTCACCCAGCAGGAGAAGATGGAGCAGGGGTCCCCCTCATGGCGTGTCTACCACCACTACATCCAGGCGGCTGGAGGTGCCCGTGGCCGGGCCCCGGGAGGGGGGTCAGGGGCGGCCGGGCCCCGGGCGGGGGGTCAGGGGCGGCCGGGCCCCGGGCGGGGGGTCAGGGGCGGCCGGGCCCCGGGCGGGGGGTCAGGGGCGGCCGGGCCCCGGGCGGGGGGTCAGGGGCGGCCGGGCCCGGGGGGGGGCACACCTCGCACCGTCCCCGCCGCTCGGTACGGCAGCTCCGGCCACAGCAATGCCCTCCCCGCAGGGTATGCGGTGGCCGCGGGTGTGCTCCTGCTCATGATGCTGTTCATCTTCCTGTCCGCCTTCTACTTCTGGTGGCTGAGCTACTGGCTGGAGCAGGGCTCCGGGGTGAGTGCGGGCGAGGGTGCGCTGGGCGGAGGGCGCGGCCTCTCTGGGGCCCCGGCTGGGACCCCGGCCCGGCCCAGGGAGGACCCTGGGAGCCTCCGCCCGGGGCGCCCCGCGCTCACAGCCTGAACCGCCCCCGGTGGTCTTTTGGGGACAAAACCCAGAGGCTTCTCTGGGGCCCAGGCAGGCCGGCTCTGCACACCGCGGGCGGGCGACGGGCGGGGCGGCCGCCGGAGGGAGACCTGCTGGACGGGGAGGCGGGGGGGGGGGGGGGGGGGGGGGGGCGGGGGAGGGGGGACGGGGAGGTGCGGGGGGGCGTGGGAAGCCCAGGAGCTGCTCTGCTCTGGGCAGAGGGAACCGGCGCATCTTAGAGGGAGAACCAAGGAGCGGAGGGGGGACGGGCCAGGCAGAGACGGACACCTCCAGGAGGCCCGCCCACCTCAGGCTGCCTGCTGGCTGGGGTCATGGGGGCATGACACGAGGCGCCCCCCTCCCGGGACTCCCCCTTGTGAGTGTAGAGGTCAGAGTGAGGCTCTCAGGCCCGTGCAGGCTGCTCCGGGTCCCTGAGCCCCTTAGGAGCGGGGAGGGGGATGCGGGGTCCCTGAGCCCCTTAGGAGCGGGGGGGGGTGTGCAGGGAGGGGGTGCGGGGTCCCTGAGCCCCTTAGGAGCGGGGGGGGGGTGTGCAGGGAGGGGGATGCGGGGTCCCTGAGCCCCTTAGGAGCAGGGGGGGGTGCGGGGAGGGGGTGCGGGGTCCCTGAGCCCCTTAGGAGCGGGGGGGGGGGTGTGCAGGGAGGGGGTGCGGGGTCCCTGAGCCCCTTAGGAGCGGGGGGGGGTGTGCAGGGAGGGGGATGCGGGGTCCCTGAGCCCCTTAGGAGCGGGGAGGGGGGACGGGGAGGGGAAGCGGGGAGGGGAAGCGGGAAGGGGGGGCGGGGTCCCTGAGCCCACAGGAGCGGGGGGGGGGGGGGCGGGGTCCCTGAGCCCCTTAGGGAGCAGGGGGGTGTCCCTGAGCCCACAGGAGCGGGGAGGGGGGTTGGGCTGAGCCCACAGGACAGCCTCGGGCAGCACTGGGCAGCTCAGGCGGGTGGTGTACCTGGGCCGGGGCCCCCTGGGCACGCGCCTCAGTGCTGGAATCCCCGGGAGTCTGGCTTCCTCTGGGGGCCCGGGAGTGACTGATGTCACCAGCCCCTCCCTGGAGGGCGGGGTGGGCGGAGGCTCCAGCCTCCACCGCGCAGCTTTCTGGTGACAGGCCTCCCTCCAGGCTCAGCACCCGCCAGGGGCTGCCAGGAACTCCCTGGTCTCAGACAACGGAGTGTCTGGGGCAGAGCCGGAGGCCAAGGGTGCGAGCAGAGCATGCTCCCAGCTCCAGGCTCGGGGCACCACAGGGGGCTCTGGGCCAGGAGCCGGGACAGAGGCCACAGATACTTATACACCCCCCCCCCCCCCGCCTCCCCGTTCTTTCTCAAAGACCAACAGCAGCCACGAGAGCAACAGAAGCACCTCGGACCCGGGCAACATCCTGGACAACCCGCGCCTGTCCTTCTACGAGACGGTGCTGGGCCTCAGCACGCTGGCCCTGGCCTGCCTGGGGGTCTGCTCCTCGTTGGCCTTCACCCAGGCCACCAGGAAGGCCTCCACCGCGCTGCACAACGGCCTCTTCAGCAAGGTGCGCGGCCGGCGCGGGGGCGGCGCTGCGGGCGGGGCAGCTGGCCTTCGAGAGCGGTGCTCTTGGGGTTGAGAAAAGCACAGCGTTCCCCCAGGCCCTCACCCCGCCACTCGAACCCCGTGCCTGCGTGCGGGACGCCTGCTCCAGCTGACGAGCAATACGGACCGGTCATCGTCATCGTTACCGAACGTCCACCGTTTACACTGGGGTTCCCTCCGGCTGGTGCACTTTTTTTTTCCCCCCAAATATATATTTTATTGATTTTTTCACAGAGAGGAAGAGAGGGGAATAGAGAGTCAGAAACATCGATGAGAGAGAAACATCGATCAGCTGCCTCTTGCACACCCCCTATTGGAGATGTACCCGCAACCAAGGTACATGCCCTTGACTGGAATCGAACCTGGGACCTTTCCGTCCACAGGCCGATGCTCTATCCACTGAGCCAAACCGGTTTTGGCCGGCTGGTGCACATTCTATGCACACACCCCCCTCACACACACACACACACACACACACACACACACACTGGGTCACTGGCTCTGGGGCCACCGGCAGGAGCTACAGAGAGATCTGCAGATGGCAGCTACTGGGATTGGGCTTGGAAGTGCCCAGGCGAGGCCCCGCTGGGACACAGGCCGGCTGGGACTGGTGCTACGCATCGGGGAATTCGTTGTTTCCGCTGTTTTGACAAATGTGTGCTCAGACTATCTTCACTGCCCCAAAAGTCCCGGGCTGTCTGTCCACGCCTCCCACGCCTCCCCACAGCCCCCCAGCACCTGCTTTCTGTCTCCCTGGTTTTGCCTGTTGCCGAGTGTCCCAAGGTTGTAAGTGGACAGCAGGTCCCCAGGTGGACGGGGGCGGGTCACACCTGCTGCTGGCGGCGGGTCCTAGCCGTTCACTGGCCTTGCTGAGGGTCAGAGTCACACCAGCGCTGGCCTCGGTGGGCCGAGCACTGTCACACGCAGGACTGTCCCAAGATCCCTGGCATTGCCCTCCCCCTGCGGTGGGAGCACCAGGCGTCCTGGCTAGAACACCAAGCGGTCTGTGATGTCCCTCCCGCTGGGGGGCAGCCGATGACGTCGTAGAGGTGTCCCGGCTCTCTCTCGCACGTCACATGTCCCCGTGTGCCACGTGGGGGGCGTCAGGCTTCCGATGGTGAGGGCACCAGCAGGCGTGGTCCGGTCCGCGTGGCTCGGGGTTTGTTCAGGCTCAGAGGAGGGAAGCCACCTGCCCGGGCCACCCAGCAGCAGATGGAGGCGTCCGCACGCTGGGGCCCGGCGCTGCCCCCAGGCCTCCCCTAAGGCCGCGCCGTCCCTGCAGGTCTCCCTCTGCCCCATGAGCTTCTTCGACACGACGCCCACGGGCCGGCTGCTCAACTGCTTCGCGGGGGACCTGGACCAGCTGGACCAGCAGCTGCCCATCGTGACCGAGGAGTTCCTGCTGCTGCTGCTGCTGGTGCTCATCAACATGGCCATCGTCAGCGTGCTGTCGCCCTACATCCTGGCCATCGGGGCCGTCCTGTTCGCCGGCTGCATCCTCTTCTACGTGTGAGGGTCTCCCCGGCCGGGGTGGGGGCGGGGGGACCGCCCGGACAGACAGCCTCAGCCTCTCCTCCATCCTCTTCTACGTGTGAGGGTCTCCCCGGCCGGGGTGGGGGGGGACCACCTGGGTGGGGGCGGGGGGACCGCCCGGACGGACAGCCTCAGCCTCTCCTCCATCCTCTTCTATGCGTGAGGGTCTCCCCGGCCGGGGGTGGGGGGGGACCACCTGGGCGTGGGGAGGGGGGGACCGCCCGGACAGACAGCCGCAGCCTCTCCTCCATCCTCTTCTACGCATGAGGGTCTCCCCGGCCGGGGTGGGGGCGGGGGGACCGCCCGGACGGCCGGCCGCAGCCTCTCCTCCATCCTCTTCTACGCGTGAGGGTCTCCCCGGCCGGGGTGGGGGCGGGGGGACCGCCCGGACGGACGGCCGCAGCCTCTCCCCTGCAGGAAGGTGAAGCGGGCCATGAATGTGTTCAAGAGGCTGGAGAACTACAGCCGCTCCCCCGTCTTCTCCCACATCCTCACCGCGCTGCGCGGCCTCAGCTCCATCCACGTCTACGGGAAGGCCGAGGACTTCGTCCGCCAGTGAGTCCCTGGGGCCCTGGGGCAGGACGGGGGGGGGAGCGGGGGGTGGCAGAGGGGCCCTGGGGCAGGACGGGGGGGGGTTGGCGGGGGGTGGCAGAGGGGCCCTGGGGCAGGACGGGGGGGGGTAGCGGGGGGTGGCAGAGGGGCCCTGGGGCAGGACAGGGGGGTAGCGGGGGGTGGCAGAGGGGCCCTGGGGCAGGACGGGGGGAGGTAGTGAGGGGGGGTGGCAGGGCCCTGGGGCAGGACGGGGGGGGGGGTAGCGGGGGGGTGGCAGAGGGCCCTGGGGCAGGACGGGGGTAGGTAGTGAGGGGGGGGTGGCAGGGCCGTGGGACAGGACGGGGGGGGGGGGTAGCGGGGGGTGGCAGAGGGGGCCCTGGGGCAGGACAGGGGGTAGGTAGTGAGGGGGGGTGGCAGGGCCCTGGGACAGGACGGGGGGGGGGGTAGCGGGGGGGGTGGGCAGAGGGGCCCTGGGGCAGGACGGGGGTAGGTAGTGAGGGGGGGTGGCAGGGCCGTGGGACAGGACGGGGGGGTAGCAGGGGGGCGGCGGGGCAGTGGGGCAGGACAGGGAGTGGGTTGTGGGGGGCAGGTAGCGGGGCGGAGGGGCCCTGGGGCAGGACGGGGGGGAGGGTAGCAGGGGGCGGCAAGGCCATGGGGCAGGATGGCAGGGGGTATGGGGGGGCGGCTGGGGCCGTGGGGCCGGATGGCCGGGGGTTATGTGGAGGGGCAGCGGCCGAGAGGGCGGCCTTGGGCAGCCCTTGGGCAGACCAACGCGGTGGCTCCGGGCCTCCTGTCCCCCGAGGTTTAACAGGCTGAACGACAAGCAGACCAACTACCAGCTGATGTACCTGTCCTCCACGCGCTGGGTGTCCCTGCGGCTGGAGCTCATAGTCAACCTGGTGACCTTGGCCGTGGCCTTGTTCATAGCCCTCGGGGCGTCCTCGGCCCCCGCCTCCTACCAAGCCCTGACCATCAGCCTCATCCTGCAGGTGAGGGGGCTGGCGCGGGGGCTCGGGGCGGGAGCCCTCCTGCAGCCGCAGCGGGCAGCCTGACCGCGGCCTCCCCCCGGCCAGCTGGCGTCCACCTTCCAGTCCATGGTGCGCATGGGCTCCGAGTCGGAGGCCTACTTCACGGCGGTGGAGCGGCTGCTGCAGTACCGGAAGGTGGGTGCGGCCGGTGCCGGGGGCTCTGCTTGGCCCGGCCCCGAGGCTTTCCCCGGGCTCCGGCCCCCGCCCGCCCTCCCGCCCTCCCGTCTGTCTCCTCTCTGGGCTCTGCGGGCCGCGTCCTGGCGTGCAGGGAGGAAGCTTCCCTTCGCAGAAGCGGCAGCCTGCCGGGTCTGAGAGCGAGTTCGGCAGCGAGGCCGGGCGTGAGCCGCGCCTGCGCACGCGCAGCGGCTGGGCGCAGGCTCTGGAGCCAGGTCACCCCGCTCACGTCTAAGCTTCGCCCCTGAACGGGCGGTGCAGCTGGGGGAGCCTCAGGGGCCTCTGTCTGTCTCTGAGCGGGACGGCGCGCAGCAGCTACTCGGCTGGGGGTCGCAGCAGTGAGCGGACGGACACACACAGCGCTGGGCTGGCCCGGCCCAGGGAAAGGCTCGCGGCTACGATACACAGATTATCTCAGGAGCCACAGAGCCCCTGCGAAGGCCGTCGCGCTCTCGGGCCTGTTACCCAGGAGAGGGCGCCGAGGCTGGCCCCTGGGCGCCGGCTCACGGTGACACAGCCGGCCGTCGGAGCCCCCCCACCCCTCCCGAGGCCGGGCCCCCGCCGGTTCTGGGAGCGGGACTCGGGAGCCGCAGAGCCTTGGCCTAACCCCGCGGGACGCTGTGGGGACGCTGTGCGGGCAGCCGGGCCGGGACCCTGGTCTTCGCCCTCGCTGTCTCCTCCCAACACGCCCACTGCGCGTGGCGTTGGGGTGTGGCTCAGGCGGCCTGGGCTGGAGTCCGCGCTGCCCCCCCAGCCGTGCGCACTGAGCCATCCTCTGCGCGGTCCGAGCCTGGCCTTTGCCTGTGAGACGCGTGTGAGAAAGCCCACCGCGCGGGCGGGAACAGAGCCCCGTGGCCAGGGCTCCGAGCTGAGCCCGCCCCGCGGGGGCCGCCCGCCCGGCCGCCCGCGCTGGCTGCTCAGGCTCTGTCTGCAGCGCGTCAGGCACCCCCCCGAGTCCTCCCCGTTAGCAGCCAGGAGGCGGCTCTGGGCTCCCCCTCCTCCGGGGACAGAGCCGGGGCAGGGATGGCCTGGGGGCCCCTCTGATGGCACCGCCGGGGCTCGGCCCCGAGGCCGGGCAGCGGGGGTGGCCACAGGCCCGGGCGCAGCCGAGCGGAGGGTAACGGCCGGCTTCCTCTTTCTCCGAACACGAGCTGTGCGTCCCGGAGGCTCCGCGGCAGGGCCGCCGGGGACGGCCGCGGGCCGCCCGGCCGCGTGGCCGCAGCGCGGGGAGCTGTGCTTCCAGGACTACCAGATGCGGTACCGCCACAACACGCCCGTCGTCCTCAGGGGCATCAGCCTGACCATCCGCGGCCAGGAGGTGGTGGGCATCGTGGGCCGCACCGGCTCCGGTGAGCGGCAGCCCGGGCGTCCGCCTGTTCTCAGGCAGGGGTTCGCACAGGCACCCCGGGGTGCTGACCCTCCTGACACGCCGCGCCCTGCCCCGGACACTGGCCGGGGGTCCGGGGGAGGAGACGGGGAACAGACGAGGGAATGACAGGGGCGGAGCGGGCAGGTGCGCGCCAGGTGTGGCCTGGGCCGGCCCCCGTGCGGGCTCAGGAGGCGATGCCCGGCTCGGTCCGGCCCCACAGGCAAGTCCTCCTTGGGGACGGCGCTCTTCCGCCTGGCGGAGCCCACGGCAGGCCGCATCCTCATCGACGGCGTGGACATCAGCGGCGTCAGCCTGGAGGACCTGCGGTCCAAGCTGTCCGTCATCCCTCAGGACCCCGTCCTGTTCTCGGGCACCATCCGGTGCGTGTTGGCCCGGGCCCGTAGCGGGCGAGGGCTGGGGGGGGGGCGTCCGTTTCGGGGCCACCTCCTATGACCGAGCTGTCCCTCAAGGTCGACGGAGACCCTGGTACGTTTGCAAGATGTCGTTGTTTAAGATATATTTTTATTTATCTCAGAGAGGAAGGGAGTGGGGGAGAGAGAGAGAGAAACATCAGAGATGAGAGAGAATCACGGGACGGCTGCCTCCTGCACACTTCACCCTGGGGAGCCTGAAACCCGGCCTGTGCCCTGACCGGGAATGGAGCCGGGGCCTCCTGGTCCACAGTTCGATGCTGACCCCCTGAGCCACGCCCACTGGGCTCTCTCCCGGCTTCACACAGTCACAGGAACACGCCCGCCTGAGGCCACGCCTGTCCTCCGCCCGCTCACGGCAGCCCCGCGTTTTCTGAGAAGCGAATGCGTTTAGGTCTTAAGGCGCTTGCTGGGGCGGAGTGTTTGTTGAGACAGGGAGGGGGCAGTGATGGCCACGCACGTGGGGAGCACCCTGATGCCCGGAGTCGTAGACTCACAGATGGTGACAGTGACAAACACGGTGACTTGCTCACCCCCGAGAGAGAGCCCCACCTCAGCACCTGGGCGTGGGGGCTGGGGACACAGCTGGCCCCCCAAAACCTGGGGCTGCTGCTGCAGAGGGACAGGTACCACCCGGCCAGGGAAATGCCCGCTCGCGGGGCCCCCGGGGTCCTGTAACCCGGCCCTCGCCCTCGCCTCGCCCTCGCCTCGCCCTCGCCTCGCCCTCGCCGTGGACGGAGGCTGCCCCGGGCGGGTAAGTGCGAGCACGGCCTCCTCCCTCCCGGGCAGGCTGAACCTGGACCCCTTTGGCCAGCACTCGGACGAGGAGATCTGGGGCGCCCTGGAGAGGACCTTCCTGAGCCGCACGGTGAGCGGAGGCTCCCGGCGCGGCCGCCTCTCCCGCAGGCGCCTGCCCGGCGCTACAATGTGCTGGGCACGGAGGACCGGCTCCTGCGATGGGAGCACAGTGGACGCCAGGGGCAGGCTCAGCGTGGGCTGCGGGCACAGCGGAGGCGGGAGGCGGGAGGGACGGGGCCCGCTGGGCGGGCACTGGCCGCGGATCCGGGGGTGTGGGCGGGGGGAGCTGCACAGAGACACGGAGGAGGGGCCGTGCACAGGGGCCGCCCAGGGGGCTGGTCCACCTGCCTGCCCCCTGAGTGACCCCCTTGTCTGTCCGTCCGACCGCAGGTCCAGAAGTTCCCGCAGAGGCTGCAGGCGGAGGTGGAGGAGAACGGTGAGAACTTCTCGGTGGGGGAGAGGCAGCTGCTCTGCATCGCCCGCGCCCTCCTACGCAACTCCAAGGTGCGGCCCAGCACCGGCCCGCGTGGGGGGCGGAGCGTGGGGGGCGCGGCGTGGCGTGGGGGGCGCGGCGGGGTGGGGCGCGGCCAGGCCCTCAGCCCCCCACACCCCGCCCCCGCGCTGAAGTCCGTCCAACCCAGAGCCAGAGCGCGCGAGCCAGGGCCTCGCAGTCGCCACCTCGCGGTCCCCCGAGAGCACGTCCCGCCTGCTCGGGGCCGCGCGCCGGCCGTCCAGGGAGCTCTGGGTCCGAGACTCACCCCGGCCCCGGACAGCGCCCCGGCCACCGCACCGCGGCCGCGGGCTCTTAGGAGCATGCTTCCCCTCACCAGCAAGCAAAACGCAAGCATGAAAGCACACACGCACAGACGTGTACATGTGAAAGGTGCACAAGGACACACACAAACGTGGACACACACGGACACGCACCTCCACGCTCGCATGTGCACGCGTGACCTTGGTCACACCCGTGGCCTCTGACTTCCTCACGACGCCCTCTTTCTAAGGGTCCCTGACCTTAACCAGTGACACTCAGGCCCCCTCGTGGGCCGGCCCGGCTCCCGTGCGTGTCAGGGGGACAGACACAGCGGTGCTGCAGCAGGAACATACGTGGCCGGGCGTGCTCGCCGGAGGCGGGGACGCTGCTCTGGGACCGTCTGCAAAGGGGAGGGGTTCCAGGAACCAGACCCGCCCCGCCCGCCGCCAAGCACGAGCCCTCGGTCACTAAGCGCGTCCCTCTCGGCGGGCGGGGCCGAGGGGGCTGGGCTCCGTCCAAAGCGATCTGTGTCTCGGCGAACTGCTGGCCGGCCCAGGACCAGGCCCGGTCCCAGGCTCACGAGGCCGCCTCCACCTGGTTTTTGTTTTGTTTTATTTTAGCCGAAGCCGGTGTGGCTCAGCGGATAGAGCGTCGGCCTGCGGACTGAAAGGTCACGGGTTCGATTCCGGTCAAGGGCATGTACCTTGGTTGCGGGCACATCCCCGGTAGTGGGTGTGCAAGAGGCAGCTGATCGATGATTCTCTCTCATCGATGTTTCTAACTCTCTATCCCTCTCCCTTCCTCTCTGTAAAAAATCAATAAAATATATCTTGTTTTATTTTATTTATTTTAAAATACATTTTATTGATTGCAGAGAGATAGGAACATCCATGATTAGAAAGAATCACGGATCGGCTGCCTCCTGCACGCCCCCTACTGGGGGATCAAGCCCACAACCCGGGCCTGTGCCCTGACCGGGAATCGCACCTGGGACCCTTTGGTCTGCAGGCCGCCGCTCTGTCCACCGAGCCACGCCAGCCCAGGCTTGCTGCCACCTGTTCTGTCCCCACCAGATCGTCCTCATTGACGAGGCCACGGCCTCCATCGACACGGAGATGGAGACGCTGATCCAGCGCACCATCCGCGAGGCCTTCCGGGGCTGCACCGTGCTCATCATCGCCCACCGCATCCCCACTGTGCTGGCCTGTGACCGCATCCTGGTCATGGACAACGGGGAGGTGCGGGCGGCCGGGCCGGGCCGGGCCGGGGGCGCCAGGCCTGCGGGCCCGCGGGCCGGGCTCACGGTGCCCTCCTCCTCCTCCTCCCCCCTCCCCCCTCCCTCCTCCCCCTCCCCCCTCCCCCCTCCCTCCTCCCCCTCCCCCCTCCCCCCTCCCCCCTCCCCCCTCCCCCCTCCCCCCTCCTCCTCCCCCCTCCCTCCTCCTCCTCCTCCCTCCTCCCCCCCTCCCTCCTCCCCCCTCCCTCCTCCTCCTCCCCCCTCCCTCCTCCCTCCTCCCTCCTCCCCCCTCCCTCCTCCCCCTCCCTCCTCCCCCCTCCCTCCTCCCCCTCCCTCCTCCTCCCTCCTCCTCCTCCTCCTCCTCCTCCTCCTCCTCCCTCCTCCTCCTCGCAGGTGGTGGAGTTTGACAGCCCCGAGGCCCTGCAGCAGGAGCCGGGCTCCATGTTCGCAGCCCTGCTCAGGACGGCCACGGCGCTGGGCTGAGGCCCCGGACCGCGCCGGCTCACGTCACCCGCGGACGGCCGTGGCCCGCGGGGGCAGAGAGCGGGGCGGACGTGGCAGAGGGGCGCGGGGGGGTGGGGGGGAGGAAGGGGAGGCTGGGGAGTGAAGCCCCCAAACCTGAGACCCCGGCGTCCTCCGAGACCACGAGGGCGAGCCGGGCCTCTCCCGGTGGGAGGGCTGGTGCGGCGCCGTGGCCCCCGGCCGTGGGAGGGGTGGCGGTGATGGATGGTTTTGTAAAAAGAATAAAAGTCGGAGAAGCCACACGCGGTCCTGCTTTCTGTGTTGGCGGCGGGGAGGCCCCTCACTGACTCCGCAGAGGGGCTGGCGGGCTCGGGGAGGGCAGCTCCGGGGCCGTGCGGGGCGCAGAGTGCCTGCCGCAGCCCCGGGCTCTCCCCCACCGCCCGGCTCCGGATGGGAACCCCAGCCCCTCCCGTGGGCGCCCCCGGGCGACACCTCCCATGGACGGCTCAGCTGCCCCGAATCACAGACACGGGGGCGGGCAACCCCACCGGGAGCTCGCTGTCTGCCATGTGTTTGCTTCCTGATTGGAGCGCAGATGGGTGGAATGAAACAGAGGTTGGCAAACTGCGGCTCCAGAGCCACATGCGGCTCTTTGGGCCCTGGAATGTGGCTCTTCCACAAAACACCACGGCCTGGGCGAGTCTGTGTTGAAGACGTGGCGTGAGAAGAAGTTGAAGTTTAAGAAATGTGGCTCTCCAAAGACATGTCAATCATTGTCCTGTTGATATTTGACTCTGTGGACGGATGAGTTTGCCGACCACTGGGATAAAGAATTCACTCGTAACGTATGTCAACTGTAAATAAACCTCCCACACGGTGGTTACAGATCTACAATGATAAAAGCATAATATGCTAATTAGACCAACATCCTTCTGGACATCCTTCCTGCGAGGGGATTCCGGGGCTGGGGCTGCGAGGGGATCCCAGGGCCGGGGCTGAGAGGGGAGCCCGGGGCCGGGGGCCGGGGGCCGGAGGGAAGCCGGTGCCAGCGGCCGGGGAAGGAAGGCCCAGTCTTGCACGAATTTCGTGCACCGGGCCTCTCGTGAACAAATAAAAAGGCAACTGTTTTCCATTTACTTCTAGGGAGACCTCACCGTGGTGGGGAGACAGGCTTCCAAGTGTTTCATTGTCTGTGCGTTCAGGTCACAGTGTCTGAGTGTGCCCTGGGGTCAGCCCCCTGCACAGCCACTTCCTGCTCTGCCTCTGGCACTGCGGGGTGCTGAGGGCAGGCCTCTCTGTCCTCGTGGGATTGTCCTGGTGAACAGGAGTGAGCAGCAAATAAATGAGCGGAACCAGGCGGTGGGCGGGACAGTCCGGCGGGCTTCCTGGCGGAGGGGAGCCATGGGGAGCTGAGACTGGGAGGGAAATGGCTCGGGGACGGAGACCGCTCCGGGAGGAGCACAGCCTACACATTCGGTGGGCAGCATCACCGAGGAGAAGGCCCAGCCTGGTTCCCGGCAGGCATGCCTCTCCTCATGGCTGCTCCTCCCCACAGGGCACTTCCAGGGATTGCCCTCCTGTCCCACACTTCCCTGTGCCGCCTGAGCCCTTTCCCTCTCTGCCTGCCTTTCATCCTTGGCCCAGAGGAGTGCCCGGGCCCCTCCCCCTCCTCTCAACCCTGCAGGGTCTGCCCCTGCTCCCCTGCCTGGAGAAAGCCCTCTGCGGACACCTGCTCCTCACAGCGGCCAGCAGGTGGCAGTCTCCTCCCAGCCAACGTGGGAAGGCGGCCTGGGCTTCAGATGGAGATCCCTGAAATCCAGGGCAGGAAAGGGACCCCACTCCCACTGGTCCTCAGGCCCCACCCTACCTCCCCTCGCAGCAGCTCCCCACCCGGAGCCTCGCTCTGCCTTGGTGGTGCCTGGCAGGCGCCCTGTTCTGAAACCCTGACGTCCGCAGGCCACCGCTCCATCCAGGAGCCAGCCCAGCTCGGGGGCTCCATCGATATTAAACAGAGTGGAGGGGAGCGGGACACAGAGAGAGAAACATCCATGTGAGAGACACACTTCAGCTTCCTGCACGCACCCCAGCCAGGGCCGGGATCCAGCCCTTGACCAGCACCAACCCCGGACCTTCAGTCCCAGGGCCCGCGCTCCGACACTGAGCCAGCTGCCCAGGGCGCACGCAGGCTTCGATGCCCGTCCTGAGTCGGAGTGGCCGGCTCCTTTGCCGTCCTGAGTGTTGGTTCACGTTAGAAACGCTGTCCTGACTGAGCACAGGGAACGGGAGGCCTCTGGACCTGCTGGCGGGTCTGTGTCCGCACCGACACTGGCCCCGCCCGCCCGCCCGCCCGCCCGCCGCCTCTGGGCAGGGAGAGAAGCGTCCTCCCCGGGAACTGCACCCCCAGAATCGCCGCGGGGAGGCACGGCCAGGGTGCGAGCGGGAGGGGGCCTGGCAGCTCACCTCGCGGCCGCGGCCGCGGCTCTCACACAGCCTGCGGGGGTTGGAGCCTCAGGGGCCACGTGAGGCTTCAAACAGACCGAGGCTGCTCCAGCTGGACCCTCAGCCCGCTCCCTCCCACCCCTGGCCGCGCGGGGTCAGCGGCTCCGAGGGGCAGAGCTGGGCCCGCCGGGCAGCCCGTGGGCCAGGAGACGGGGAGGCCCCACCCGGGCGAGAGCCCCACGTGAGGCCTCGCCCTGGGCACAGCCGACAGGTAGCCGCTGGCCCGGCCCAGGCCTCTGCTTCACAACAAGCAAAACCGGGCGCAAACTGCCGCTCCTCTGGGGCTCAGCGAGAGTCCGTTCCGAGGGGCCTCCCCGCCCTGACGGGTGGCCTCTGCTCTGCGGGCGCCGGGGCGGGCGCAGGGGGCCGTGCTGGGGCCGGGCAGCAGCTGGGGGAGCCCTGTCCGGCTCCTCGCGCCAGGATGGGGCTGGGGGCCGCTCCCCCTCCGGGAGCCGGGGCGGGCCGGTGGCCCCGGGGGCAGTGCCCTTTAACGCGGCAGAAGGAATGCTGGGCCCCCAGAGTTCCCTCCGCGGGGGCGGCAGTTGAGTGGGCAGTTGGAGGGACTCCAGCAGCAGGACGAGGCCAGCGGTGTGAGTGTGGGGAGGGGCCGGGCTTCCGGGGCCAAGCGCTGCCCTTGCCGCCCTCCTGGGACCAGCGGTTCCTGCCCAGGTAACCCTCCCGGTGAGGGCGCTGGCCCAGGGCCGAGGGGGATGCCCCCAGCCAACAGCCTGGCTCTGCCCCTCGGAGCCTCGGCCTCATCAACTAAAAGGGGCAGTGCCAGCAGGCGCCCCACCAGGGTCCTCACACTCACCTCACACACACTCACACATTCACTCACAGTCACATTCACACACACACTCACAGTCACACACATTCACTCACACTCACCTCACACACACTCACACTCACACATTCACTCACACTCACCTCACACACACACTCACACTCACACATTCACTCAGTCACATTCACACACACACTCACACACATTCACTCACACTCACCTCACACACACACTCACACTCACACATTCACTCAGTCACATTCACACACATTCACTCACAGTCACACACATTCACTCACACACATTCACTCACAGTCACACACACACACATTCACTCACACTCACCTCACACACACTCACACTCACACTCATTCACACACATTCACTCACTCACACACACATTCACTCACATTCATTCACTCACACACACACATCTCTGTCATACATAGACACACACCTCAGTCACACACACACACACACACACACACACACACACACACTGTGCTGTTCCCATTTAATTGTGCGGTTTATGGCTAAAAACCTTGTGGCTCGCAGGGGTCAGGCCAGTCCTGCCCGACCTCTCTAGCTGGAGGGGCCTCACAGGGACCCGTCACTGGTGACCGTGGGGGCCTCAGGGCTGAGGGCACCTTAGCACAGCCCCTCCCCCTGCAGCCCAGGCTCTGTTCTCCCTGCAAGCCCCCTCCCTCCTCCCTCTTCCCTCCTCCCTCCTCCCTCCTCCCTTCTCCTCCTCCCTCATCCCTGCACCCTGCTCCCTCTCCAGCATCAGGGCCCTTCCCCGGGGTCTAGGCCAGCGTGGGTGCTGGAGACGCCACTGGGGAGGCGGAGCGTGAGGACAGGGATGAGGGCAGCTTCCCTCTGAGCGGAGGCCGCTCGGTGCTGGGGAGGGGCTGGGGGGGGCGGGCGTGAGACCATCAGGTCCCTGGGAACTGAGGATGGGCTGTTAGAGGGACAGGACGGTGGATGGGGGTGGAAGGGCACTTGCTCTGTGGGAGAGGTGTCCGCGATGGGCGGAAGGAGAACTCGGAATGCAGTTCCCTAACAAGACGCGCTCGCTCGCTCGCTCGCTCCCTCGAGGCTCGTTTTCTGGGTTAGAGGCAAAAATAGCACAGCCTGAGCCGCGGGACCAGCTCTGCCCGCCGCCCTCCGGGGCCTGAGGGCCCTCTCTGGAGCGAATCCAGGAGAACATGTGGCCACGTGACGGCAAACGTCCCCCGGCAGGTGGGCCGTGTCACTGGACCCAGAGCCAGGGGGACAATGGGGAAGGGCGGGGCCCGCGGCAAACCGGAGCCTCCGGAGGGCGGACAGTGCCAGCACCGGCTGATGGGGCTGCGGGGCACCCGGTGCTCCTGGGGCCTGACATAGGCCCGGGTCCCACCGCCTGACCCAGGCCCGGGCCCCACCGCCTGACACAGGCCCGGGCCCCACCGCCTGACACAGGCCCGGGTCCCACCGCGTAACCCAGGCCCAGGTCCCCACCGCCTGACACAGGCCCGGGTCCCACCGCCTGACCCAGGCCGGGTCCCACCGCCTGACCCAGGCCCGGGCCCCACCGCCTGACACAGGCCCAGTCCCACCACCTGACACAGGGCCGGGTCCCACCGCCTGACCCAGGCCCGGGCCCCACCGCCTGACACAGGCCCGGTCCCACCGCCTGACCCAGGCCCAGGTCCCCACCGCCTGACACAGGCCCAGGTCCCCACCGCCTGACACAGGCCCGGTCCCACCGCCTGACCCAGGCCCGGTCCCACCGCCTGACACAGGCCCGGTCCCACCGCCTGACACAGGCCCAGTCCCACCACCTGACACAGGCCCGGGTCCCACTGCATGACACAGGCCCGGGTCCCACCGCCTGACCCAGGCCCGGTCCCACCGCCTGACCCAGGCCCGGGTCCCACCGCGTAACCCAGGCCCGGTCCCACCGCCTGACACAGGCCCGGGCCCCACCGCCTGACACAGGCCCGGGCCCCACCGCCTGACCCAGGCCCGGGTCCCACCGCCTGACACAGGCCCGGTCCCACCGCCTGACACAGGCCCGGGTCCCACTGCATGACACAGGCCCGGGTCCCACCGCCTGACACAGGCCCGGGCCCACCGCCTGACCCAGGCCCGGTCCCACCGCCTGACACAGGCCCGGGTCCCACCGCCTGACCCAGGCCCCAGGTCTTCTTTCCTGTTGTTGTGATCTCTTCTAACTCACATTCAAAACCTTTGAAAACACGTGCAGCCCACAGAACACGGCCTGGGCATGGCACGGGGTCCGAGATGCTCCAGCTTGGACTCTGCTCTGAGCAGAGGCCTTGCTGTGTCTGCGTGTCCGGCCTGTGGCCAGGGGAGGACCGCACCAGCCAGCAGAGGATGCCGGGCCTGCCCTCTCCGGGTGCCCCCAGGGCAGGAGGCAGCCGGAAGGGTCCTGGGGCGCGGTCTGGGCCTCAGGGGCTCCCCCAGCGCCATCAGCAGCCCCGCCGCCCCACGGCCGCAGGAAGCAGACTCGGCACTCCAGGCAGCGCCTCGCTCCCGGCAGAGGTCGGAGTGACAGACGGGGCAGAGGTGGGCCCAGGCCGCCTTCCTGGCATAAAGCAGCGTTTCCCCGGGCCTGCTGGATGGGCCCCGTGCCTCACAGCTGCCGTGCCACCAGCCCCCGCAGGGCCCAGCTCCCCGGGGCCCACCACGGAGCCACAGCGGCCAGGGCTGCAGTGACAGCCTCCGTTTCTCCTGGTGCAGCACGGAACGCAGCCGTGTGGCCTTTACTGTGGAATGCTCCCCCCGCCCCCACCGTGTCCTCCGTGGCCACGGTCACGGCCGCCGTGCGCAGGGCCGTGCTCTGTAGGATGCTCCTGGGGGCTTGCCCGCTGCTTCCTCGGAGCGGACGGGGGTTACCTGTGGCTGAGGAAACCCTGAGTGAGCGCCATCTTGTCCTCGGCTCGAGCCGTGGCACCCGGTCTGGTGGCCAGAAGCGCGTTGTCCCCCGGGAGGCCGAGCGTGCCCTGTCGGGGGCCTTCCTGGATTCTCTGAAGTCCTGGGTCCCGGGCTTCTCTCCCCGGAAGGACCAGCCGGGCTTCGAACTTGCCACGAGCTCTGTCTCCTCGGCCTGTTCGTCTGCTGCTCAGGCTCGCCCTCCGCGCCGTCCTGGGGCCCTGCAGGCAGGGAAGTGGCCCCGGGCCTCGGGGAGCCACGGGCAGGTCAGGGCACGGCCACAGCCGGCTGCCCACACCCCACGCGGAGTGACGGGTGGGAGGGCGCGGGAGAGAGGCCGCGGTGCGAGCCGAGGCCCGGCCCAGAGGCCCTCGCCTGCCCCCCTGTCCGGAGCTGGACGGCGTCTCTTCAGGGAGCCAAGGACCCGCCAAGGGTGAGGCCATTTTCCTCAGTTTCTTGGTCTGAGCGCCGCTGCAGGAGCCGCAGCCCCGTCTTCCTGCGGAGAAGCCGGGGGCCGGGGGCACAGCACTCTGGGGAGAGGGGTCCTTCGCCAGTCCTGTTACTTTCACCCCACTGGTGTCTTTGTGGCCACTCCCCCGGGGCTGCGGCCCGGTGAGCCCGTGTGGGAGGGGCCAGGGAGGGAGCTGGCCAGGGGCCTGGGCTGCCTGATGCTTTCCCGGGGGTCCTGGTGTCAGGGAGCCCCCCCCCCCGTCTCTGCCGCAGTGACAGTGCCCCTCGGCCGCGAGCCCAAGGCTCCGGACCGCCACCAGGATGGTGGGCGAAAGCCCCTACCTCATCTCCGACCTGGACAAGCGGAGCCGGCGCAGGTCCTTTGCAGAGAGATATGACCACAGCCTGAAGACCATGATCCCCATGAGGCCCTACGCCAGGTAACCGGGGCGGCGGGAGGACGGGGCAGGCCAGCTCCACGACCCGTTTCTGGTCCATCAGAGGAGTGGGCACTGCCCTGCTCCCCATGCTCTGCCCTATATGCTTGTCCTCCTGTCTTCCCACCCACCCATCCTTCAATCCACCCATCCATCCATCCACCCTCCAATGGTCCACTCACCCATCTATCTGTCCACCCATCCATCATCCATCCATCCTTCCATCCACCCACCCACCCATCCATCCATCCATCCACCCTCCAATTGTCCACTCATCTTTCTGTCTACTCATCCACCATCCATCCTCCCATCCTCCATTTATCCACTCACCCATCTATCTGTTCATCCATCCACCATCCATCCATCCTCCAATTGTCCATTCACCCATCTATCTTTCCACCCATCCATCATCCAACCATCCAACCATCCATCCATCCATCTATCCATCCTCCAATTGTCCACTCATCCACCCTTCCTCCAATTGTCCACTCATTTATCCATCCATCCATCCATCCAACCATCCATCCGTCCTCCAATTGTTTACTCACCCATCTATCCATCCATCATCCATCATCCGTCTGCCCACCACCCACCAATGCATCCGCCATTATTCATTGGTGGAGCCCTCACTCCTGCCCCCTCCGGTCCTTGGGTGAGAGGGAGACAACAGCTGAAGCTCAGCAGGTGCTCGGCAGCTCCCTGGGACACGGGGTGTTGGCTCCACGCAGACGCACTAGACTCACCCAATCCCAAGAGGGGAGATGCTGGGAACCCCCCATAAACAATCAGGAAGTGATGCCTTCCCAGGACGCCCTGCCTCTGTCTGTGATAACTGACACAAGGGCGTGCCACTGCGTTTTAACACGGTCTACGCCTCAGCCCTCTGCAAAGCTCCCGCCACGGTCACCATGGCTCCCAAGAGCAGGTCCGCTCAGAGGACTGCTGGGCGCCCCCGGCTGAGCGGCTGTGGTCACCGCCCTGGTTAGGAACGCACGCCAGGCACGGAGGGCAGGCCGGGGCCCGGCGTCCTGGAACGGCACCTCTGTCGTCCCAGGCTGGCGCCCAACCCCATGGACGACGCCGGGCTGTTCTCCTTCGCCACCTTCTCCTGGTTCACGCCCATGATGGTGGAGAGCTACCGGCACACGCTCACGGCGGACACTCTGCCCCCGCTGTCGCCGTACGACTCCTCCGACACCAATGCCCAAAGGTGCCAGGGCTGCCCGGGGTCCCCGAGGGAGAGGAGCGGGCCGGGGAGGGGACCGGGAGCCCCCAGGGCTCCCTCAGGCCGGGCCTCCACCGGAGCCCCCGCCCTCCCCAGCCCGGCTCCCGCCCCACCTGCTGGCCCGGCCGCCCCGCCCGCCCCCGGCTCCGTCCACGCCCGCACGCCGCACCGCAGCCACCGGGCCCCTCCCGGCTCCTGCGTGGCCGTTTCCGGTGGGGTGTGGCTCATCCTGGGATGCGTGCTTTATTTTATTTATTATTTTTTAATCCTCCCCCCCCCGCCCCGAGGATGTTTTTCCAATGATTTTTAGGTGGGAGGGGAGAGAAATAGATGGATTGGTTGCCTCCCACATGAGGCTGGGATGGAGCCTGTAGCCGAGGGACGTGCCTGTGGCCAGAATTGAACCTGGGGTCCTCCAGTCCGCAGACGGCTGCTCTACCCACTGAGCCACCCCAGCCAGGGCCTGCGACTCTCCCTTCAGAGACTCGCCCACCAGACAGGCCCGGAGCAGCAAGCAGACACGGAAGGCCCTGCCCCCTCCCCTACCTCCCACGCAGGCTCCGCGTGCTCTGGGACCAGGAGGTGGCGATGGCGGGCCCCGAGAAGGCCTCCCTGGGCCGCGTGGTCTGGCAGTTCCAGCGGACGCGCGTGCTGATGGACACGGTGGTCAACATCCTGTGCGTCGTCATGGCAGCCATCGGGCCGGTGAGTGGCGCCTCCTGCCCGGTCCCCGGGCTCCGACGAGGGGTGAGGGGGGGCGGGCTCCTCCCTCTGACTTTGCCACGACCTCTGCGCAGCCGCCGAGATTAATTAAAAAGTTTGGGCCTGGAGCCCTGCGGGGCCCTCCCCAGCGCGCTCTCCTCCCCCCCGCCCTCGCTGCTCCGCAGACCGTGCTCATCCACCAGATCCTGCGGCACACGGAGAGCGACACCCGCAGCGTGTGGGTGGGCGTGGGCCTGTGCGCCGCCCTCTTCGCCACCGAGTTCACCAAGGTGCTCTTCTGGGCGCTGGCCTGGGCCATCAACTACCGCACGGCCATCCGGCTGAAGGTGGCCGTGTCCACGCTGGTCTTCGAGAACCTGGTGTCCTTCAAGACGCTGCCGCGCATCTCCGTGGGCGAGGTGAGCCGGCGGGCCGGGCGGGGCCTGGGCTGCGGGCCAGACGTGCCTCCAGACGGAGCAGCGCCTCCCTGTGGCCGGTCCTGCCCACCAGGCCCGTCTCCCCGCGGGGGGAGGCGGACAGTCCGGGCTCCTTCACGCTGGGGGATTTGGGGGTCTTCTCTGTCCAGCTGGGCGCAGGGGTCCCCTCGTCCCATGGCTTGGACTGACAGTGAGGACCAGCGGCGACACAGCCGGCTGCAGTCCTGGCATCGAGCTGATGGACCCGTGCAGCCGGCGAGTCATTGCTGTGGTGCTTGGGGGGCCACAGCGGTGACAAAGACTGCATGGGGGGGGCCTCAGAGTTGACATTTTCTTTCTTTTTTTAAAAAAAGTATTGATTGATTTTGAGAGAGAGAGGAAGGGGAGAGAGAGAGAGAGAGATTGGCCTTCCACTTTTTGAGGCATCCATCGGTGATTCTGGCACGTGGCTGACCAGGATGACCCCATGCCTGGCATGCTGGGACACCCCCCGACCAGGGCCCCAGTGGACATTTCTCACGCCTTAATCCTGAGCGATGCAGTCGGCACCACGCACACAGGAAGCCCTGGCCCCGGGCACCCAGGCCTGTGAGCACCTCATCCGCCAGGCGCGCTGCGGTCCTGGGCGGGGCTGGCCGCCCCCGACAAAGCAGAGGGGCCGTAGGAGCCCGGCACCGGGCAGGCTGCTCCTCTCGCCGCCTGCTCCTCGGCGTCTCGGTGCACGCAGACGCCTCTCCAAAGCCAGGCCGGAACGGGCCCGGGGGCTCGCCGAGCCGGTGCCGGATGCCCCACCACCGAGGGGCGTCTCTCGCCTCCGCTGGGACCCTGGGCCTCGGGCACCGTGCCGCTGACCCCGCCCGGACCGGGCTCTCCTCCAGGTGCTCAACGTGCTGTCCAGCGACAGCTGCTCCCTGTTCGAAGCCGCCTTGTTCTGCCCCTTGCCGGCCACCATCCCCATCCTCATGGTCATCTGCGCCGTGTTCTCCTTCTTCATCCTGGGGCCCACGGCCCTCGTCGGGATCTCCGTCTACGTCATCTTCGTCCCCATCCAGGTGACTGTCCGCCCGGCCCCGGGGCGCCCACAGGCCTGCTTCCTGCTCTGATTGACTTCAGAGAGGAAGGGGGTGGAGGGGGGAGAGAAAGAGAAAGAGAGAGGGAGAGAGAGAGGGAGAGGGAGAGAGAACCATCGATCGCTGCCTCCTGCACACCCCGCATGGGGAACAAGCCCCTGACCCGGGCCTGTGCCCCACCCGGGAATCGAACCCTGACCTCCTGGTTCGCTGAGCCACGGCGGCCGGGCACAGTGTGGTGTTTTTAAAACTTGAATGGGAACCCCCAGGGGAGGGGGCAGGGCACGCCCCCCCGTTTGTCACGGTCACCGACACTGCCTCTGCATCCTGGTGACCCTGCCCCTGGCGCCCCCGACCACGCCGGCCCAGGGAGAGTGCCCGCCCCGGACTCCAGCCTCAGGGGTGGGGTGGGGGCGGGGTGTTCAGGCCGGCGAGGCCCGCGCTGCACCCGGAACCAGCGTGGGCACCTGTCTTCAGGTGTTCATGGCGAAGCTCAACTCGGCTTTCCGGAGGTCGGCCATCTCCGTGACGGACAAGCGGGTGCAGACCATGAACGAGTTTGTGACCTGCATCAAGCTGATTAAGATGTATGCCTGGGAGAAGCCCTTCACCCAGACCATCCGAGGTAGGGGGCGCCGCGGGGGGACTTGCCCCGGGGCCCCCTGAGCCCCCTGCCGGCGCGACGAAGAGCTCGGAGCATCCATCATAGAAGCAGCGACTGCGCTGGGGAGCGGCTCAGTGCGCGGCCCCGTGTGGTTAGCCTTGGCCGGCCGTGTGCGTGCTGGCGCTGACCACTCAGCTCCCTTTCACAGAAACAGCCCACTAAACGTGTGATCAGCTATTTCCTTGACTTAGAGTTCTACACACAGACACACACACACACACACGAGACACACGAAAAACACATGCATATGCATTCACACACTTATAAGCGCTCACATGCACACATGCACACCCACATACTCATACACACACTCATACTCATACACACGCATATGCACTCATGTACACACACACCATCTCTTACACACTCTTGTACACACACTGACACACACTCATAAGCACTCACATGCACACATGTACACCCACACATAAACTCATACACACACTCATATGTACACACTCATGCACACACACACTCGCACACACATGCTCATATGCACTCAGGTACACACACACCCCTCACCCCCATACACACAAACCCTCGGTGGCCCGCAGGCTGACAAGCCTCACGCAGATAACAGGCTCCACAGGCTTCTCTCCTAGAGGAGGCAGAGAGGAGGCAGAGAGGAGCAGAGAGGAGGCAGAGAGAGGAGACAGAGGAGAGGGCACCGCACCCATCTCCGCCCCATCTAAATGCAAATCTGGCTGCGGGGACGGTTACATAATTGCTGAGGAGCCTCAGGTGCTTGGCCGGTTAATGACCTGAGCCCGTTGCAGCAGCTCCCAGGCCCACAATTACACTCCCGGCCGGCGTGTAATTGGCCCGCAGCTGCGTGCTGCGCTTCGGGCGGCCTCGAGGACCCGTTTGCGGCCGCCCAGGGCAGGGACCCACACTGAACACCCAGAAAAGCTTCCTCACTCGCCCCTGAACTCACTTCAAGACACCGACCTGGTCTGAATAAATTTGGTTCCGTGCACTGGTCAGGTCAGGTTAAGCCCATGCATATTTACCAAGTGCCACTGTGCGCACGGCCACCAGACTGCACACGTGGCTCCGTGGCTGCACCTCACCCCGCACCGCAAGGCCGTGGCCCGACTCCCAGCCGGGGGCGCTTGGGAGGCAGCGTGGATGCTTCTCTCTCTCTCTCTCCCTCTCCCTTCCTCTTTCTCTAAAATTGCGTTTTAAAAATCTTTTAAAGAGAAGATGAAGGGTGAGCTAAGCTAAAACACAGCCCAAAAGCACGCGCGCTGGCTTTACTCCGGAGCATGTGGGCGCGGCCTGCCGCTCGCCCCCGTCCACGTGGGTCGCGGAGCAGCGGATGCTGGTGGCGCTGGCGCCCTCTCCCGAGACACACAGCCCCTCGGTGCCCACATGCTCCTCGGGCTCCCGTGTGCAGCACCCTCACTGCGGTGCCGCCTGGCCCCGAGGGGGCCCGCGGGTCGGACTCCCCACACCCGGACGCAGGGGGGCGGGACCTTGGCGCCCTGCAGCGCTCCGGCCGCGGCCAGCTCCGAGGGGCCAGCGCCGGCTCAGTGCCCGGACTCTGCTCCCCCATCTGCCCCGGGGGACGGCGGGCTGGGCGTGCGGCTGAGCTCGGGCCCCGTCCTGCCGGCAGACATCAGGAAGCGAGAGAGGAAGCTGCTGGAGAAGGCGGGCTTTGTCCAGAGCGGGAACTCGGCGCTGGCCCCCATCGCCTCCACCATCGCCATCGTGTCCACCTTCACCTGCCACGTCCTGCTGCGGCGCCAGCTCACGGCCGCCGTGGTAAGGACGGCTCCCGCCTTCGCCCGCCCCGGCCCGGACCCCCCAACGCGGGGGGCCGGGCTCACAGCGACCTTTCGGGTCCACGGCGGGGCCGGGGGCACAGTGACCGCTGCAACACAACCTGACACTCGGAAACGCACAGGCAGACCGCACAAGCCACTGCCGCTGGCTCCCCACGGCGGCCCCACAACCTCAGAGCCCAGCCGAGGCCACCCCGGCCTGACCCCGGCCTGACCCCGTCCTCACCCCGGCCTCACCCCGTCCTCACCCCGGCCTCACCCCGTCCTCACCCCGTCCTCACCCCGGCCTCACCCCGGCCTCACCCCGTCCTCACCCCGTCCTCACCCCGTCCTCACCCCGGCCTCACCCTGTCCTAAACCCCGTCCTCACCCCGTCCTCACCCCGTCCTCACCCTGGCCTCACCCCGGCCTCACCCCGGCCTGACCCCGGCCTGACCCCGTCCTCACCCCGGCCTCACCCCGTCCTCACCCCGGCCTCACCCCGTCCTCACCCCGGCCTCACCCTGTCCTAAACCCCGTCCTCACCCCGTCCTCACCCCGTCCTCACCCCGTCCTCACCCCGTCCTCACCCCGGCCTCACCCCGTCCTCACCCCGTCCTCACCCCGTCCTCACCCCGGCCTCACCCCGGCCTCACCCCGTCCTCACCCCGGCCTCACCCCGGCCTCACCCCGGCCTCACCCCGGCCTGACCCCGTCCTCACCCCGGCCTCACCCCAGCCTCACCCCGTCCTCACCCCGGCCTGACCCCGGCCTCACCCGGTCCTCACCCCGGCCTCACCCCGTCCTCACCCCGGCCCTCACCCCGGCCTCACTCTGGCCTGACCCCGTCCTCACCCCGCCTCACTCTGGCCTCACCCCGGCCTCACCCCGGCCTCACCCCGGCTCACTCTGGCCTGACCCCGTCTCGACCCGGTCCTACCCCGGCTCACGGCCTCACCCCGCCTCACCCGGCCTCACCTGGCCTCACCCCGGCCTCACTCTGGCCTGACCCCGTCCTCACCCCGGCCTCACTCTGGCCTCACCCCCGTCCTCACCCCGTCCTCACCCCGGCCTCACCCTGGCCTCACCCGGTCCTCACCCCGTCCTCCACCCCGTCCCTCACCCCGTCCTCACCCCGGCCTCACCCCGTCCTCACCCCGGCCTCACCCCAGCCTCACCCCGTCCTCACCCCGGCCTGACCCCGGCCTCACCCGGTCCTCACCCCGGCCTCACCCCGTCCTCACCCCGGCCTCACCCCGGCCTCACTCTGGCCTGACCCCGTCCTCACCCCGGCCTCACTCTGGCCTCACCCCGGCCTCACCCCGGCCTCACCCCGGCCTCACTCTGGCCTGACCCCGTCCTCACCCCGGCCTGACCCCGGCCTCACCCGGTCCTCACCCCGGCCTCACCCCGGCCTCACCCCGGCCTCACCCTGGCCTCACCCCGGCCTCACTCTGGCCTGACCCCGTCCTCACCCCGGCCTCACTCTGGCCTCACCCCGTCCTCACCCCGTCCTCACCCCGGCCTCACCCTGGCCTCACCCGGTCTTCACCCCGTCCTCACCCCGTCCTCACCCCGTCCTCACCCCGGCCTCACCCCGGCCTGACCCCGGCCTCACCCCGGCCTGACCCGGCCCCCGCCCGGCCCCTGCCCACAGGCGTTCAGCGTGATCGCCATGTTCAACGTGATGAAGTTCTCCATCGCCATCCTGCCCTTCTCCGTCAAGGCGGCGGCCGAGGCCAGCGTCTCGCTGAGGAGAATGAAGGTATAGCTCACGCTGGGTGAGTAGGGAAGAGAGGCCTCATTCTGGGGGGAGACTCCCGGATGAGGGAGCTGAGCCCGGCCACGGGAGGGTGGCCCTGGCGAGGTGGGCCGGGGAGAAGGCCCCAGGAGGGGCGTGCAGGCCTGTGGGAGGCAGAGGGCGGGCAGCGCCTCCTGGTGGCCCGCCCGTTAGGGAAAAGGAGATGGGGCCTCTGCGGAGACACCCCTGAACCTCCACTCCTGTCCCAGCCGCAGGCGTGAGGGGGTTCCGGGAGTGGGGCTGGGTGTGCGCAGAGTCCTTCCCCCTCCGTCCCAGCATGGCCTGTCTGGCTGGTGCTACAAGGTGGTGATGGGAGAGACTGACTGTGTGCTTCCCACACACAAGGCATTGTGGGAAACGCAAAGACACGGAAGAGAGAGTGTTGACTGGTGTAGAGTAGGGCGAGGTACACAGTACACGTGAGGGGATGCGTGGGGCACGGGAAGGGCAGATGCGGTGGTTCTGACGTTGAGGTGAGGACAGGAAAGGGAGGGGGTGTTCCGGTCAAGAGAGCAGCAGGCTCACCTTTGGTGTGGCTCAGTGGTTGGGCTTAACCCATGAACCAAGCGGGCACCAGGTCACCAGTTTGATTCCTGATCAAAGCACCAGAGAGAGACAGAGGCAGAGCGAGGGCGCAAGAGAGACAGAGCAGCAGGCTCACATATCTGCCAACGGACGGAAAGCCCTAACTCACTGCAGCCACAGGCCAGCTGTGCGCGCTCATGGCCTCTCCCTCTCCCCTCACCGTCCACCCCTGCCCCACCTCCCCGCCACCGTGTGTGAGACAGTGTAGGAGGCACACTGCCGAATGGTCCCTTTCTGACCAAAAGACAAGAGTGGACGCCGTCACGTGACCTGTGTGTATGATGAGGCCGATGTCTCAGACCAGAGGGCGTGCCTCTCTCTAACTCCTTCCGGCCCCCGGGCCCTCACCTTCACTCGATGCCCCGTCGCCTCGTCTGCACGGTCCCAGGGCCCAGCGCCTCCCAGAACTGTCCCCCTCCCTCCCAGGCACACGCCCAGGTCCCAGAGCCGTTCCCGTGCCGGCCATCTCTGATCGCTGATGGCTCTCCCTCTCCCTCTCCCTTTTTCTCTGAAATCAATAAAAAAAATATATATTTTTTAAAAGCTGCTACCTGGGCGTGAGGGTTGAAACGCAGCTGGGGGGACGGGGGCAGGGACTCTCCGTGGGTGACCCACACAGGCCTGGCGGTTAAAGAGCCATCATCCTCCGTGTCGGGGCCGGGGGACCCCGTTTGCTGCAGGTCCCTGGGGAGCAGCCTCAGACGCCCTCCCCGGACATCCTGGGCCGAGCTGCCGAGACTGGGTGCTTGGCGGCTGGAAGGTGCATTGGGGTGGTTCTCGCCAACGGATGCCGTCTACCCAGTTGATTTTGTTTCTTTGATCTTAGAGAATTCTCAAAGACACGAGCCCC
Organism: Pipistrellus kuhlii; assembly: GCF_014108245.1. NCBI lineage: Eukaryota > Metazoa > Chordata > Mammalia > Chiroptera > Vespertilionidae > Pipistrellus > Pipistrellus kuhlii. The sequence continues at coordinate 30,430,017 of NW_023425482.1, forward strand.
CCATCCTACATCACCCAGCCAGAAGGCCCAGACACTGTCTTGCTTTTAGCAAATGCCACGCTGACGTGGGCGCAGGAGGCCGGCTGGGAAAGCGACAGCGACATAAAGAAAGCCGAGAAGCGGAGGGAGCCCCTGCTCGTGAAGCAGCGGCCGGAGGCGTACCGCCTGAGCGCCTCGGCCCCGGGCGCCGCGGGCCCCGAGGACCGGCGCCGCCGGGGCAGCAAGTCGGTGCTGCACAACATCAGCTTCGCGGTGAGGAAGGTGGGTCCGGCTCCCGCGGCCCGCCCTCCGCTCTGCGCCCTCTCTAGGCGGGGTGTTTTCCTATCGGATTTGTGAGCGGAAGGGAGGGGGAGACCAAGCGACACACTGATGTGAGAGAGACACATCGGTTGGTTGCCTCCTGCACGCACCCCAGGGGTCAAACCTGCAACCCAGGAATTGAACTGGTGACCCGTCAGTCCGTAGGCCGATGCTCTCAGCCCGAGACAAACCAGCACTTCCCCAAGGTTAAAGCTGTGGACCCGACAACGGAGACCTGTCTCCGAGCTGAGGGTAGCTGGGGGCTGTCAGTGCCCATCGTCAAGCCCATGTCCATCGGCCTCCGCCGTCCACCCGGGGCCGGACTGGCTTCCGCGAGCGTCCTCAGAGCGCTCCTCCCCGGACACGGCGCGCGGGCGGGTCACAGCCGACGTTCCTGAGCGGGACAGAGTCGGCGCCTTCCACCGCCTGCTCATCCTGCGCGGGAGGCCATGGCTCCCCCGCTTCATGTCAGGAGCCTGAGGCACAGGAGCTCAGCACTCGCCCAGTGCGGGGCCCGGGCATCGCCCCCAGGCGCCTGGCCGGCGCCGCCCTTCGCCGCCCCGCAGCAATGCTCTGCTTAAAGCAAAACGCAAGCCACCCACGCCAGCCAGCATGGAGCCAGCCAGGGCCTGGGGCTGCTGCCCGCCCACAGGACGGAGTCTCTATTTTATTTTAATTTACTTTATTGTATTTATTTATTTTTATTTTATTTTTTTAATTTTAATTTTATTTTTTATTTTTTGATTTAATTTAATTTTAAACAAGTGAGTCATCAGAAGCCCGGGCCTCCTGGCTTCCTCCGAAGACGGGGAGGAAGGTAACAGGGAGGCGCCTGGGGCTCCGTCCAGCCCAACACCTCCGGCCCTCCAGGCGCCCCGCACGGCCGAGGGGAGGCGCTGCGCTAACCTCGGACCCTGCCTCCGCCCGCCCAGTCCGGCCGGGTCTGAGGTCACCCCGCCACCACCGGGAGCCGCCGGTCCCCGCTGCACGGTGTGGGGGCGGCACCGGGTCCCAGACCCTGTGAGAACCGGGGACGAGTCTCCTTCCTGTTTCTCCGCAGGGGAAGGTCCTGGGGATTTGCGGGAACATTGGAAGCGGCAAGAGCTCCCTCATGGCAGCTCTGCTGGGCCAGGTGAGGTGCGGCGCCGGGAGGTGGACCCCGGATGTCAGGGCTGCTGCCTGCCGGGTGCTGGGTCCGTCCGGGAGGCTGGTGTGCTTGGCAGCCCCAGCCGGAACCGCGGTCCGCTCTGAGGTCCTGGCTCTGTGCCTGCAGATGCAGCTGCAGCAGGGGGTGGTGGCGGTCAGCGGGACCCTGGCCTACGTGTCCCAGCAGGCGTGGATCTTCCACGGGAGCGTGCGGGACAACATCCTGTTCGGAGCCAAGTACGACCACCAAAGGTAACGCCAACGCGTTAGGCGGGCGGGCGGCGGCCGTGTCCGGGGCACAGCCCGGGCGGCGGGGCCTCCTCTCCGCGTGGACCTCTGACCCCCACGCCCACAGGTACCAGCACACGGTGCGCGTCTGCGCCCTCCAGGAGGACCTGCGCAGCCTGCCTTACGGGGACCTGACCGAGGTGCGTGCAGCGGGCTCGGCCCCACAGCGGCATCACCCGACGGCCCAGGGCCGCAGGGCAGCCGGCTCCCTCCACACCGACGCCCGGGCCAGGCGGTGCCGGGACCGTGGGGAAGTCAGGTCGGGGATGGCACAGCGGAGGTGGCACCAGCCCCGGGATCCCTTCCCATCGGGAGGGTTTCTGGCCCACGCTGCCTGCTGGCCCCCAGGGAGGCTCATCCTCCGAGGACGGGGGTCCAGGTGCTGGTTTGTGGCTGCTCCGAGGGCCCCTCTCCGCCTCTGAGGCCCAGGAGTACCAGGTCCCCTCCAGGCACTGCCCCACGCGGGTCCCTCTGCGCCGGCCACGCCCCCTTGGGGAGCCTGCCCCCTCCCCCAGCTTTCTGCCCTCCACTCTCCCGGCCCCCCCGTGGGGCTGCACCTGGGACGGTGAGCCAGGCACCCCTCACTCAGTGCTGGGAAGAGCCGGCCCCAGTCACCTCTGCCCTCGGGCTCCCAGCGCCCCGGGACATGGGTGCTGTCGGGGTCCCTGCGGGAAAGCGGGGGCTGGGGCGTGGTGACGAGCAGGCGCACTGCCCCGGCCGCAGATCGGGGAGCGGGGCCTCAACCTCTCGGGGGGGCAGCGGCAGAGGATCAGCCTGGCCCGCGCCGTCTACTCGGACCGCGAGACCTACCTGCTGGACGACCCGCTGTCGGCCGTGGACGCCCACGTGGGGCGCCACATCTTCGAGGAGTGCATCCGGAAGGCGCTGCGGGGCAAGACGGTGGTGCTGGTGACGCACCAGCTGCAGGTGACCCCTCCGGGGCGGCTCCCCCTCCCCCGCAGACCAGACCCCCCTCCCCCTCCCCCTCCCCCTCAGACCAGACCCTCCCCCTCCCCCTCCCCCTCCCCCTCCCCTCCCCACAGACCAGACCCTCCCCCTCCCCCTCCCCCTCAGGCCCTCCCCTCCCCCTCCCCCTCCCCCTCCCCGCAGACCAGACCCTCCCCCTCCCCCTCCCCCTCAGACCAACCCCCCTCCCCCTCCCCCTCAGACCAGACCCTCCCCCTCCCCCTCCCCCTCCCCCTCAGACCAGACCCTCCCCCTCCCCTCCCCCTCAGACCAGACCCTCCCCCTCCCCCTCCCCCTCAGACCAGACCCTCCCCCCTCCCCCTCCCCTCAGACCAGACCCTCCCCCCTCCCCCTCCCCCTCAGACCAGACCCTCCCCCTCCCCCCCTCCCCCTCCCCTCCCCCTCAGACCAGACCCTCCCCCCTCCCCTCCCCTCAGACCAGACCCTCCCCCTCCCCCTCCCCCTCCCCTCCCCCTCAGACCAGACCCTCCCCCTCCCCCTCCCCCTCAGACCAAACCCCCCTCCCCCTCCCCCTCAGACCAGACCCTCCCCCTCCCCCTCCCCCTCAGACCAGACCCTCCCCTCCCCCTCCCCCTCCCCCTCAGACCAGACCCTCCCCCTCCCCCTCCCCCTCAGACCAGACCCTCCCCCCTCCCCCTCCCCCTCAGACCAGACCCTCCCCCCTCCCCCTCCCCCTCATACCAGACCCTCCCCCCTCCCCCTCAGACCAGACCCTCCCCCTCCCCCTCCCCCTCAGACCAGACCCTCCCCCCTCCCCCTCCCCCTCAGACCAGACCCTCCCCCCTCCCCCTCAGACCAGACCCTCCCCCTCCCCCTCCCCTCAGACCAGACGGTGGTGCTGGTGACGCACCAGCTGCAGGTGACCCGCAGGACTCCGGCAGGGGTGGCCCCGCGCTGCTGCCTCCTCCCCGGCCCCGGGCGTCCCATGCGGCAGTCGGGGCGGTGGGCCAGGGGACACTGCCTCCAGGAGCCCGTGGCCCCCCTCAGGCGGCAGGCGCTCACGGTGGTGGCTCTCCAACCCCCCCCCCCCCCCCCCCCGCAGTTCCTGGAGTCCTGTGACGAGGTCATTCTGCTGGAGTACGGGGAGATCTGTGAGAAGGGGACCCACGAGGAGCTAATGGAGAAGAGAGGGCGCTATGAGAAGCTGGTGCACAACCTCCAGGGGCTGCAGTTCAAGGTAGCGGCGTGTGTGCCTGGGGGTCTGGGAGCCAGGGGCCAGGGCCTGGGGGCTGGGGGCTGGGGGCATGGGGGCCTGGGGGCTGGGGCTGGCGGCTGGGAGCCAGGGGCCAGGGCCTGGGGGCTGGGGGCATGGGGGGCTGGGGGCTGGGGCCTGGGGGCTGGGGGCCTCGGGGCCTGGGGGCTGGGGGCATGGGGGGCTGGGGGCCTCGGGGCCTGGGGGCTGGGGGCATTGGGGGCTGGGGGCCTCGGGGTCTGGGGGCTGGGGGCCTCGGGGCCGGGGACTGGGGGCTGGGGGCTGGGGGCCTCGGGGCCTGGGGGCTGGGGGCATGGGGGGCTGGGGGCCTCGGGGCCTGGGGGCTGGGGGCATTGGGGGCTGGGGGCCTCGGGGTCTGGGGGCTGGGGGCCTCGGGGCCGGGGACTGGGGGCTGGGGGCATGGGGGCCTGGGGGCTGGGGCTGGCGGCTGGGAGCCAGGGGCCAGGGCCTGGGGGCTGGGGGCTGGGGGCCTGGAACCTGGGGTCTGAGGGGCCTGGGGTCTGGGCGCGGGAATCGGCCTCCTGGGTTCCCGGCTGCGCCTGCAGCAGGCACTGGTTCCTCCCCAGGACCCCGAGCACATCTACAACGTGGCGATGGTGGCGGCCCTGCCGGAGGGCCCCGCGGACAGAGACGAAGGTGCGGGTCCGGGCCGAGCTGGAGTCACGCCTCGTGGCACCTGGGGCTCAGGGGACAGACCCTCCCTTTCTCACCCCAGCTCCGGCTCCCGATGAGAAAGAGGAAGGAACAGAATCCGACAGAGACTCAGAACCCATAGACATCCAAGGTGCGTGCCACCCACTCCCCCAGCTCCGCGCGCCGCCATGCTGGCTGCGCACCCACCGCTGGGGACAGAGAAGGGGACGCGCAGTGCGTGTCTTTGGGGCGATCAGTTCCACGGTTTACTGGCCAGTTCCATGAGCCTTGGGGTCAGCTGCCTGAGTCCGATCCTGGCTCAGCCACTTACTAGTTTTCTGACTTTGAGCCAGACAACTTGCCTCCTGTGAACCTTAGTTTATCAACCTGTAAAATGGGGCAATAATGCCAACCTCATGGGTTTCTGCAACATTTTTTGTAAAAATGTTTTTCCATTGAGTTCAGAGAGGAAGGGAGAGTGACACAGAGATAGAAACACCCGTGATGAGAGAGAATCATCGGCTGGCTGCCCCCTGCACGCCCCGCACTGGGGATCGGGCCTGAACCCTGGGTCACAGGGATGGCCTCTGGGCTGCAGGGCCTGCCCTGTCTCGGGATTCTCCATGGGGACCCGGTCAGCCGGGCCTGCGCTGCCTCCCTGCTGCCTCCTCCTGCCCCCAGGCCCTCCAGCTCCTGCAGGAGCTGCAGTCCTCGGAGCCTCCCCTCAGGACCGTCCCCCCACCCCCCACCCCGCCTCCCAGGGCTGAGCGCACAGCAGGTGCTCAGTGAATAGTTCTCCCCTGTCCTGGGACCAAACAAAACCAAAGGAGCCAAGTGTGTTGGGGATCTGAAGGCGGGGAAAGGGCAGGAAGGACTGAGCCTGCGCTGGGGGAGGCCTGGGGAATGAGGGGGAGGGGTCCCTCTCCCCCAGGGGCGCCCAGGACTGGTGTTTGTCCCCACAGCCCCTCTGCACCAGCTCGTCCAGAACCAGCTGCCCCAGGAAGGAGGCGTGACCTGGAGGACCTACCACACGTACATTCAGGCGGCTGGAGGTTCGGCAGCAAACGGATTTCCCCGTGGACTCTGCCCCTGAGCTCCCCGCCTCCTCAGACGCCTGGGCGCCCGCGTTTACGATTTCTCTAACAACGTGTCTAAGGCCGTTTAGCAAAGCTCCCCCCGCCCTCCACCCCGAGAATCTAAAGTCGGAAGATACTGCCTTTCCCACGGCACCCCACTACGGCCACTAGGCTGCTGGGCTCTGTGTGTGGGAAGGAAGTGGGGGCGCCTCCATGGCCCCCTGTCCGTCCCGGAGCACTGCCCCCAGCAGCTCCAGTGCAGAGCTCACCTCCAGACGCTCCCCTTCCCGCCCAGCACGCCGGGCGCGGCCGTGGCTCCTGAGGAAGTCGCATCGCTCCTGTCTCAGGGGGCCCTGCTGCTTTTCCCCAAGCTGACACCTTGGACCTCCTTCTCAGCCGGCGGACAGGCGCCCCACGTGGGCTTGGGGGCCCAACCCAGCCCCGTCCCGCCAGCCCGGAGGGCGGCTCCGAGGGGGGGCTCCCCCGCAGGTCCCTTTCCGTCGGCCCGGGCCCAGGGAGCCGCGCTGCGCCCTGCACCGGCCTCTCCGTCCGTCCGTCCGTCCCTTGCAGGCTACCTCCTCTCCCTCTTCACCCTGACGCTCTTCCTGCTCCTGATCGGCAGCACCGCCTTCAGCAGCTGGTGGCTGAGCTTCTGGCTGGACAAGGCCTCCGAGGTGAGCGGCCCTCGGGCACCGGCTCCCGGGAGCCTGACCCCACCCGACGCCCGCGAGCTCCCCCTCCCGCTGTGGCCCCAGCTCACCCCGCGCGGTTCAGAGCCTGCAGCCCCTTCCGCGTGTCAGGACAAACGGCATCGGGTTCCGCGTGCCACCTCCATCTTTTAAAGATTTTACATTTTCATTCATTTCGGGAGGAAGGGTGAGGGAGGGAGAGACACATCAATGATGAGAGAGAATCATTGATCCGCTGCCTCCTGCATGCCTCCCACTGGAACCGAGCCCACACCCAAGCCTGCGCCCTTGAGCAGAATAGAACCCGGGACCCTTCACTCTGCAGGCCGACGTTCTGTCCACTGAGCCACACCAGCTAGGGCCCACCTTCCGTCTTTAAAGGACTGGCCGCGAAGGGCGTGCCAGGCAGGCCCAGCAGGTCCGTGGGCCACCAAGGGGCAGGGCCGGGCCGCTCTGCAGCCTCAGCCGTAAGGGCCCCGGGGAGAGGCCGAGGGCGCGGGTGTGTGTGTGTGTGTGTGTGTGTGTGTCTTCCTGCCTCTGAAGGGGAACTGGCAGCGTGTGGCGGACCCTGCCCCGCGCAGAGGGCTCCACCTCCACGGCTCTGCTCCCCAAAGTCCACCCGGCTGTGCGCAGGCCCCTCCGGGGAAGGACGGATCCGCCCGCTCCCGCTCCAGCTCGCCCCCTGCTGGCCAGCTCTCTCCCGGAGCCCGGGGAGCGCCGTGGGGTCGCCTGCCCATCTGCCAAGGTTACATCTGGGCACAGTCCTGTTGCCGTGACAACCAGAGAGGAGGCACTGGGGATGTAGCAGAGAGAGGCGCTGCAGCCCCTGGAGGCGGCTGTTCCCTGGGGAGCGCGGGGTGTGTGTGTGTGTGTGTGTGTGTGTGTGTGAGGGCGCTCGGGGCTGCTGGAGAGCCGTCCCTGCAGCAGCCGCTCCCCGGACAGCCCGGGCTCGGTCAGGGGCAGGCTCCTCCCGGCGGGGCCAGGGGCGGGCGGAGCAGGCAGCGGAGGCAGACCCCTGTCGGCCCGCCCCCCAGACGTGGGGCCCGGCCGAAGGCACCGTCCGGCCTCTCCTTTGTCAGCCCCGGGGGCGCGCTGGCGTTTAGAGGTGTCCGGCCACCTCCGGCTGACACCCCGGGCGCCGTCCCCCGCGGAGCGGCGTTTGGAGAAAGAGGCCCCTCGGCTCCTCAAACACAAGCACGCCTTTTGCACGCGGCTCGCAGGGAAGCTGGCGGCCGGTGTCTCCGGAGGGAGACGGACGATCTCTCCCCGGAACTGTTGCGACTGTGGGGCTCTCCCTGGCGGATGGAGCCCAGAGCCCTCGGCCCAGCAGGCTCCCCCCCCCACCCCCCCCCGGGGCCTGCGGGACCGAGGCCGGAGCACCGGGAAGGGAGGGGCCTGGCCAGGCTACCACACCGAGGCCCCGCCTCCCAGGCCAGGGCCTCCCCAGGCCTGCTGGCTCCTGCCGGACAGCTGCCGGGTGGGGCACATGTCCTCGCTCCTGTCCCCCTCCTGAGCTGGCTCCTGGGACAGCTGCCTCGCGCCCACATGACGTGTCTCCTTTGCCTCCTAAGTCAGCAGCCCCTTGGGGTCCCGGTGACACGTGCAGAGCACAGACACCCCCGAAGGGCACTGCCTCGGTTTCACCGACTCATTCTGCGCGATGACAGCCTCTTTCCTTCCCTCTTTCTGCAACGCGCCCCCCCGCCCCCCCGGCCGCTCAGCAATTGGCGGCCATTTTTTTCTTGCTTCTCTCCCAAGATGACCTGCGGGCCGCAGAGCGGCGACGGCCCCTGCGAGATCGGCGAGGTGCTGGCGGACATGGGGGACGGCGTGTACGTGTGGGTGTACGCGGGCAGCATGGTGTCCGTGCTGGCGTTCGGCATCATCAAGGGCTTCGCCTTCACCAAGACCACCCTGATGGCGTCCTCCCTGCTGCTCGACCGCGTGTTCGACAAGGTGCGCGGCCGCGGTGACCGCCGGGCCGGGGCTCCCCGCGCGCCCGCAGGAGCTGACGGAGGCCCCCCAGGATCTAGTTACCACAGGGGAGCGGGCTCCAGGGAACGGGGTGCGGGGACATGGGCCCTCGGACCCGGCTGGGGGTGCCAAGGGCGGTTCCTCTGCCCTGGAGCAGACAGGAGCAGGCCAAGAGGGCACCTCCTGCTCCAAAGAGGGCCTCCTGCTCCATCCAGGGCCCCCGAAGGGCCTGGCCGGCACAGGGGCAGCCCATCTCGGGCACAGCTCCCTCCTCCTCCGAAGGGGCCCCAGGCTACGTGGGTTTGGAAGGGAGCTGCGTGCACACGGAGGCCCCAGAGGGGGGCTCCCTCACCTGCCCGGCACCCTGGCGCCTCTCGTGGGCCCTGGAAGGGGGGCGGGGCCCTGCGCTCACCACCCCAGCCCAGCGGGGGGCGAGGGGTGCCCGGCGCGCCCCCTGAGCCCCGGACTCCCCCCTCCCGCGCGGTGCCCGCAGATCTCGCAGAGCCCCATGAGCTTCTTCGACATGACGCCCAGCGGCCGGCTCATGAACCAGTTCTCCAAGGACATGGACGAGCTGGACGTGCGGCTGCCGTTCCACACGGAGAGCCTCCTGCAGCAGGCCTTCCTCGTGGCCTTCATCCTCCTGGTCCTGGCCGCCGTGTTCCCCGCCGTGCTCCTGGTGCTGGCCGGCCTCGTCGTGGCCTTCCTGGTGCTGCTCTGGTAGGTGGCGGCCGCGGCCGCCGCGGAGCAGGCCGACCGCCCAGGCTGGTCCCGCTGCCCGGGGGCCGGCGTCGCAGGCGGCACGGCGGGCTGTGTCCCGGGGCCCCAGCGGCGCCCGTGGAGGGTTCGGTGCTGAAGTCGGCTACTGCCCGGCCGGCGTGGCTCAGTCACGGTGCGATTCCTTTCGGGGCACAGGCCCGGGCTGTGGGCTGGATCCCCTGTGAGGAGCGTGCAGGAGGCAGCCGGTCCGTGATTCTCTCTCATCACGGATGTGTCTCTCCTTTCCTCTCTGAAATCAATTTAAAAATATATTTAAGAAATCACGTGGGCTCCCGAGGCCACCGGGGGGTTTGCCCAGCACCACCTTCCACGTCGCCTTCCGAAGCCACACAGGGGGGCCCAGCCCGCCCTCCCTCATTGGAGAAGGCCCCTTCCCGCTCGGCGCCCGCGGGGCGGCTATATTTAGAGGCAGCGCCGAAGGGAAGATTCTCCTCAAAGACTAACCGACATCCTGTGCGGCGAGCCTCTCACCCGGAGGAGCACGCAGAACTGAGACCACGACAACGGCTCTCATTTCTGGACCACCCTTACCAGATCCAACCTCCCCCACCCCTGCCCGGCCCAGACACACACACACACACACACACACACACACACACACACACCCAGGACGGCCCCTCCTGGACACGGGGGAGCCCTGAGCCCGGCCTGCCGCCCTCTCGCTCTCCCGCAGCATCTTCTACAGAGGCGTCCAGGAGCTCAAGAAGGTGGAGAACGTGAGCCGCTCACCCTGGTTCTCGCACATCACCTCGTCCATGCAGGGCCTGGGCATCATCCACGCCTACGACCAGCAGGAGCTGTGCATCACCAAGTGAGTCCCCGCGGCTCACCTTCCTGGCCCCCGGCAGAGGTCACAGCACAGCACGCAGGCCGCTCGGCCGCCTGGGGCCCCCCGGGGGGGGGGGGGAGCCGGCAGAGGTCACAGCACAGCACGCAGGCCGCTCGGCCGCCTGGGGCCCCGGGGGGGGGGGGAGCCGGCAGAGGTCACAGCACAGCACGCAGGCCGCTCGGCCGCCTGGGGCCCCGGGGGGGGGGGGGGAGCCGGCAGAGGTCACAGCACAGCACGCAGGCTGCTCGGCCGCCTGGGGCCCCGGGGGGGGGGGGGGAGCCGGCAGAGGTCACAGCACAGCACGCAGGCTGCTCGGCCGCCTGGGCCCCCCGGGGGGGGGGGGGGAGCCGGCAGAGGTCACAGCACAGCACGCAGGCCGCTCGGCCGCCTGGGGCCCCGGGGGGGGGGGGGGGGGAGCCGGCAGAGGTCACAGCACAGCACGCAGGCCGCTCGGCCGCCTGGGGCCCCCGGGGGGGGGGGGGGCAGCAGAGGCAGGAGGAGCCCTCACAGACCCGCCTTTCTCCCCGGTGTCTGGGGCCCGGTGACGCGAGCCCCTTCAGTGACCCCCTCAGCGTGGGCTCTGACGTGTTTCTTCACACTACCAGCAAAACGTGTTCAAGATAGGGAAACGGGAGACAACAGGAAACAGAAAAGTAAAAAGTCACGCACAGGCCCCCACAACCCACATCCCATTAATATTGTTGCGTATTTCCTTCCAGTCTTTTTTTTTTTTCCTCTCCGGAATGCTTACAACCACTGTTGTCCAGCTTTACTTTCAAACAGCATCTCCTGTGTCATTGCATAGTCCTTGTCAAGGCCATTTTCAAAGGCCACCGAGTGGACAGACCAGTGTCCTTGGCTAAGCAGTCTCCGTCACACACTAGTAGGTCTCCGGTAGTTTCGTCTCTTCTTTACTCACCCAACGTGCATCGAGGGCCTTCTGTGCTCCTCACTAGATCCTGGAGTGACGAGAGTTTCTGTCTTCTAGCTCTTCCTTCCCTGCAGACCTGTACACACTTCAACGTTTGCATCTCATCCTCTTTCTCTATCTGCCCTTGGCCACCGGGCTCTCCATGGGCTTGGCGTCCTTTGGTTCAGTCCTCAGCTGGTCCTGTCACCGGTTTGACTGCAAGTCACGTGTCAGCAGCCCCAAGCGCCACACAGCGGCCGCTCCCCGATCCGGACAGACGGGACAGCCCGCCCTGTCTCCCCCAGGCCTCCCCGAGGCTCCGGGCGCGTCTCCCCTCTTCCTCCACCTCTGGCCCGCCGTGGGCTGCCGGGAGCACTGTCTGGTAGAAGCACTGCTTCTGCCAACAGACAAAAATGCCAGCCACGCGTGAGCTAGAGGCGTGGGGTCAGATCCCAAGTGGATCCCTGCCAGGGATTCTGCGTCTGCATGACCCACCCACCCTCACAGCGAGGCCCCGGATGACTGCCGAGTCCCGGAAGCCGGCGGTGGGGTTTGAAGGTTGTGTGGCGACACCGCAGAAACACCGTGGTGTCCGCAAGAACACCTGGCCTGCGCTCCGGGGACCGGCGGGAGGAGGGCCTGGGAAGAGAACCTCTGAGCAGCCTGAGCACGGAGGGAGCAGGGGGGCCCCAGGACGGCGGTGGCCAAGCTGCAGGGGGCACTGGAGCTCTCTGGGGTTAAATGTTGGAAGGCTTTCACTCCCCCCCCAATACTCTCTACCAGCTGTTCCCAGTCAGGGAAGCTTCCGTAGCAACTGGACCTCGTGTCCCTCTTGGTTACGGGTTAGCTCAGTCGGTTAAGATTTCCATCCTGAGTGCGTGGAAGACACAGCCCCTCTCCCCGGGCTGGGCAAGGTCAGGCAGTGCTGAGTGCAGGTGTCCGGGCTGGGGGTGGGGTGGGGGGAGGAAGGGCAGGTGGGAAGCACCTGGTCTGCTCTCTCCCGCACCCTCTCCCTCCCTCTTGGATGTCTACGGCAGCAGATTTCCAGGAGCACGGACAGACGTCCGCCCTTCAGACCGCCCTGGCCTGCTCTCTCCGGGGCCCGGGGCCCGGTCCACGGCCCCCGCTGACCCCGCCCGCCCGCCCGCTCTCCGTTCCAGGTTCAAGATGCTCAACGACGAGAACTCCAGCCACCTCCTGTACTTCAACTGCGCCCTGCGCTGGTTCGCCCTGCGCATGGACGTCCTCATGAACGTCGTCACCTTCCTGGTGGCCCTGATGGTGACCCTGAGCTTCTTCTCCGTCAGCACCTCCTCCAAAGGCTTGTCCCTGTCCTACATCATCCAGGTACCGCCTCGCGGGACGGCTCCGCCTGCAGGCCCCCGAGAGCGCGTGAGAGAGCTTAGCGGCTCCCGTCGTTGAAGGCCTGGCGGCTCAGGCAGGGGTGGGCCGTGAACGCCTGCTGAGTGGGCCTCAGGCGCGAATGGGCTGTGACCCCCGGCCGTGGCCTCCTCGGGGACGCCCGTGTTCATGGCTGTGGTGACCGGCAGCCTCGGAGGCAAGCCTTCTCTGCCCCGGCTCACGGCTCATGTCGGCGCCCCAGAACTGACGAGCAGCTTGGTGGGGACAGGGTCAGCGGCTTAGGCCCAGAGGTGGAGTCACACCCGCCCTGGCCCCCGAGGCACAGAGCTGCCCGCACGAGGAGCGGGAGGAGAATGCTGGCGAGGGTTCTATCCAGGGCACTCCTCAGGAGCCCCCCTCACTCCCAGGGGTCCACTCGATGTCTTTAGAGAGTGTGCGTGTGTCCCGCTCCCTCTGGTTGGGGCTCAGCAGGAAGGAGAGGTGATGGGTCCCGAGGAGCCTTGTCTGCAGACAGGCTGCTACTTGGCCTCTTTGTGGTCCTTCTCCACCGGAGCCCCCTGTTTCTGCGAGGGGCACCCCTGTTTCTGCGAAGGGCCCCCTGTTTCTGCGAAGGGCCCCCTGTTTCTGCGAAGGGCCCCCTGTTTCTGTGAGGGGCACCCCTGTTTCTGCGAGGGGCCCCCTGTTTCTGCGAGGGGCCCCCAGTTCTGCGAGTCCGTGGCCCCCTGTTTCTGCGAAGGGCCCCCTGTTTCTGCGAAGGGCCCCCTGTTTCTGCGAAGGGCCCCCTGTTTCTGCGAGGGGCCCCCTGTTCTGCGAGTCCGTGGCCCCTGGGGCCCGCAGGACGCTCTGCCTCGCTCCGCACAGCTCGGGCTCGGGCCAGCTCCCGGAAGCTCCATCAGGCAGTGACACCCTCCCCTGGCTGTGAAACGCCTCTTCTTTCTGGGGTATCGGTGTTTGGGAAGGAGGAACAGAAACATATTCTCAGGACGTGCTCTTACGTGGGGAAAAGGATGCTGGCTTTCACAGTGAGACACGAAACAGGTGATGCTGCACCCCCGTCCTCACTCCCAGCGGAGCAGCTTTGCTCGCTGAGGCCACAGCTTCCCCAGAGACTGTCTGCAAACACCGGGGCGGGCTGTGCTGTGCGCACCCTGAGACCCCGGGATGCTTATGGGGCGCAGCCCCCTTCGGAGAACACGGAACCCCAACCGCAGAGCGTCCCCCGGGAACCGAGAGGCTCCCCGATGGGCGGGACCTGGTGTGGCGTCCGTGGTGGGGAGAGAGGATGGAAAGGAACATCCACTGAGGTCACAGAGGGAGCCCGCTGGGGCCATTCTAAACCCGCGGAGGGCGGCCGAGGCCTCAGGAGCGGATGGCCCTGAGCTTCAGTGTGCAGATGCCTTCCCGAGGTCAGGTTCACGGCCACCCCCAGGCCCCGCCCTCCGGGAGCCTGTATCCCCGTTGGCTCTAGAGGGTACCAAGTGGGGGGCATGAGGAGGGCCCGAGTCCACGAGTGAGGAGACTGGGAAAGGCTCTGCGTTACACGGACAGCAAAGGGGGGTGACGCGGCTGTCGGCAGGGAAGTGACATTGGACCTGATAGAGACCTGCCGGAGGAGATAAAGAGCCAGCCGGACTGACAGGGGCAGGGGCAGGGAGGGGCCAGGGAACGCCCCAGGGGCTGGCAGGAACCGGGAAGTCCATGTGTGCGCGTCCTGAGGGTGCCTGTGCAGGCGTCAGCGCGGGCAGGGTGGGCAGGTGCCTGTGGGTGACCTTATGAGGCCACACCCCAGTCTGGGCCTAGATTCTCTCACGTGGGGAAGCAAGCAGCTGGGCTCGGTGCCCCTTCCACCTCTGATCCCCGTGATGCCTCCGGGCTGCGGTGGGTAAGGCAGGGAGGGCAGGCAGGTGCAGGACCCCGGGGCGGCTAGGGGCCCGCGGCTGGCCGTCTGCAGGCTGGGAACCCGGCTCACAGCCGCTGCTCCCACCAGGAGGCAGGATCAGGTGGAAGGCGGGGGGCGGGGGGCTGTCACCATCTGGAGGCCAGGGAACAGCAGCACCACGTCTCTAAACAGAGGAAGTGTTTGCAGACACACCCACCCACACCGGAGCCTTCCTGCTGGCACCGGCTGGGGCCCAGGCTGCTGTGTGAGGTGCCAGGAGGGTGGGGGAGGGGACCCTGGGCCCTGACGGCGGCCTGCTCTCCTCAGCTCAGCGGGCTGCTGCAGGTGTGCGTGCGCACGGGGACCGAGACCCAGGCCAAGTTCACCTCCGTGGAGATGCTCCGGGCCTACCTCTCGGTAAGAGCCAGTGGGACGAGCTAACCGGCAGAATTCATGGGCTCATCTCATCTTTTACACGCGAAGGGATCTTTTTAAAAACTGAACTCAGACCACGATCTCTCCTCTCAAAACCCATGTTTGCACCAATCTGAGGCCCGTGGTGTTGAGAGAGAGGTTGTTTTGAAAAGCAGCTTGCTCAGGGCTGTTTCGGTAGCAGGAGAGAGAAGGAGGTGGCCGACCTTGGTCTAACTCCTCTAAAACTTTTATGTCCAACTTCCAAACGAACAGAAGGCTAGTTAATTCCAGCAATCCTTCTAAAAGGCCTTTCAACAGCATCTGGCCCTTTTACAAACTTAATTACTTAAGAACTGCATTTTAAAATTTAATTGATTACCTCTCCTTTTTAAGAGCCTCATTCATCCGATTTAACAAACACACACCCCCGCGGTTACACGCAGCTAAGAAATGTAGATTTAAGTAACTCACAGCTTTGGCGTCGCCTAACAATTCCAATGCCATGTCACATATAAACTTAAAATCACGTTTAAGTAAATTATTCCATTATGATTTTAAGTTAGAGTCACAAGTCCAGATGTTACTAATATTATGAAACCTTAAAACACCAAATATCCAGATTCCTTAAACTAAAAATATTACTGTGACCCTGTTGCTTCTGTCAAATACTTCTGTTGTTAACTAGAGGCCCAGTGCACTGGGGGCTGGGGGGACGGGGTCCCTCAGCCCAGTCTGTGCCCTCTCGCAGTCTGGGAGCCCTCAGGGGATGTCTGAATGACACCTCCTGTGCTTAGCATTTGCCCCCTGGTGGTCAGTGAGCATCATAGCGACCAGTCGTTCTGCCGTTCGGTCTATTTGCATATTGGCCTTTTATTACATGGGACTCTGGACCTTCCGTGGGTTCCAAACACTCGCTCACTTCCTTGGCTCACTGGGGTTGCTGTGGACAGGCATGTGGCTGGCCCGCCACCCCAGGGGCACAGGGAGTCCTGTTTCTCACCCCCGACGGGAACTTCTGACCTTCGGGGGCGGGCCGCTCTGTCCCTAATTGCACATCGCATTTCCTGGCTCCTGGGAAACGTAACCGTCCTTCCCATGGGCCCCAAAGAGTCTGAACCGGCACCTGCACCCTGCCTCTTCCTGCTCCCGCCCCCCGGTGACTCGCAGACGCCCGTCCCCGGGCTACGCGGCTTCCAGGCTGCGCGGGCGCCTGCGGACACGTGCCCCGGCCCGCAGGCCCCGAGCTGTCCCGGGTAGTCATCCATCTCTACTCTCCAAGCCTCAGCCACTTGGGTTCTTTCTCTGCCTCCCGCGCCCCCGTTTGCTCTGGCTTCGGGGCCTCTGTCCTGGCGACCCTCTCACATCCCCGTGCGGCGGCACCTCCTCAGCCTCCCTGGTCTCAGGCCCTCCTCCCCCTGCAGACCCCGCCTCCCTGCCCGCTGCGCGCAGGCACCCCCATTCCATCACACGCCTGTGCTGTGCTGTCTCCCTGCCGTCTTCTCTCCCCCACCCCCTCGTTCCCACGGGCATTGAGCTTCGTGAGTGCCGGGTCCTTACTGACCGAGTCGGCCGCGAACTCTCGTACCTGGAACCGTGCGAACAAACGCACGAACGGACGGACGGACGGACGGACGGGAAAGCGAAGGCGCGCGTTAGCCGTCACGCCCCTCTGCTCTGCAGGCCTGCACTCCTGAGAGCGCCCAGCCCCTCCCGGCGGCGCCCTGCCCGCACGACTGGCCCAGCCGCGGGGAGATCACGTTCAGAGACTACCGGATGAGATACAGGGACGGCACGCCCCTCGTGCTCCAGGGGCTGAGCCTGCACATCCAGAGCGGGCAGACGGTGGGCATCGTGGGAAGGACAGGCTCTGGTGAGGACCCTCCGCGCTTCCCGGTCCCTGCACGGCCCCCGGGGCCGTCAGGCAGCTCCTCGGCGGCGCTCCGGCCGCAGGCTGCCGTGCTTCCCCCTCACATCTCCGCTGGAGATCACCGGTTCAGGCTGAACGGGTGTGCGGCGTTGGAAGCAAACACACACCCGTTTTTGAGTTACCATATTTTTCGGACCATAAGACGCTCCGGACCATAAGACGCACCAGTTTTTAGAGAAGGGAAGTGAAGAAAAAAAGATTCTGAAACAAATAGTGTCCTAAAATATTTTATGTGCATTAAAACCCAACATCACAGTCATAAACACATGTAATCAACCCTGTAAAGTAAACAGCAGCATTTAGAACCATTTTAGAGCCGGGCAAGCACACAGAGACCACACAGAGCCGGGCAAGTAAAAAACTTTTTTTTTTAAGTATATGTGTAGGCTATATTTGGACCATAAGACGCAGGGACTTTTCCCCCCCACTTCTGGGGGGAAAAAAGTGCGTCTTATGGTTCGAAAAATACGGTAATTACGTGAGGACCAATCAGGAGAAAGGAGACCCAGAGGATGAGCCGTGCGCACAGCCACTGCGGCAGGGGCGTTAGCCGTGTTGGGTTAGGGTTAGCCGTGTCGGACAGGTTAGCCATGTTGGGTTAGGGTTAGCCGTATTGGGGTGATTAGCCATGTTGGGGTGGTTATTAGCCACGTTTGGGCTGGTTAGCCGTGTCGGGGCAGTTAGCCGTGCTGGGGCATCGCTGGCCCCAGTTTCTGTCTGCACATCCTCACGAGCGTTCACTGTTGAAAGACGCCCGGACTAGACCCTTGGACACGATGGGAGCGTGCGTAAACCGATGTGTGGCCTCCGTCCCCGCCCCCAGGCAAGTCCTCGCTGGGAATGGCCCTGTTCCGCCTGGTGGAGCCGGAGGGCGGCACCGTCCTCATCGACGGGGTGGACATCTGCACGGTGGGGCTGGAGGACCTCAGGACCAGGCTGACCGCCATCCCCCAGGACCCCGTGCTGTTTGTAGGTACAGTAAGGTAGCTGTTTGATCGCTGTGCAGCCCTGCTTTCGGAGAGTGGAGTCAGACCGCAAGGAACTGTGGGAGGTGCTCACGGTGTGGCCGGCCGGGCCGAGGGAAGCAGCTCCCCAGGGGCTGCACCGGCTCCCAGGGAGGCCTGGGAGGAGCCGAGAATGGGGCCCTGAACGTGACGTGTAGTTTACAGACCCTCGCTAGCAGGCAGGACGCTCTCACGCGGTGAACAGAACCCTGGCTCACGCCTACGGCTCCGCATCCCATCAGGGTTAGCAAGCCCCCGGCCAGAGCAACAAAACAGGCCGTTATCCCTCAGGCTGGGGCCTGGCGGCTCGCACACCCCTTGGTGGGCTCGGTGGGTCCTGGTCTCTTGTTCTGAGGCTGGTGCCTGAGGGGCTAAGTGAGCCTGCCCCGGAGCCCCCACCGCCTCCTGGCGCCCCCCCCCGCCCCCGGCCGAGCTGTGAAGCCTGCTCCCCAGGCCTCTCGGCATCAGCTGCCTCTCCGTCCCCACGCAGGTCCAACCTGGACCCCTTCCAGAGCCACACGGACGAGATGCTGTGGCAGGTGCTGGAGCGGACGTTCATGCGAGACACGGTAGGGCTCGGGTGCAGGGGCGTCTGGTCCGCCGTGCCCTCGCGCCAGGCCCGGGTGACATGCAACAAGCTCCGGGCCAGCGTCTGGCCTGCTTATTTGTTGGCCCCACGCATGCGAGGGGCACAAGCCCGGTCGGCTGTTACGATGAAAAGCAACCACAGGCGAGGTGAGGTCTCCACAGCCAGCAGGCAGCCGAGACCGCCACCTGTGTCACAGCGCGTGGGCCTGGCTGCCGCCCGCGGGCCGGGGCCCTCCTCCTCTAGGGGAGCAGAAATGAAGCCTCGGGGAGGGCAGGTGCAGGCTAGCGAGTGGGAGAATGGAGCCTCGAACCCGGGTCCACCTGCCTTAGAGCCGAGGGAGGGCCCCACGGCTGGGCCCGTAGCCTCGCCTGCCTTGGGAAGCAATGAGCCGGGTGGAGGGTGTGGCGTCCCCAGGGGCCGTGGGCAGGAGGCTGGGGTGGGGCCCTGGGGCTGGCTCCTGTGCAGCCCACAGACCTCCGTGTGTCTGTCCGGCCTGGAAACCAGCCTGGAAGGAGTTAACACTGGCCTGCGCTCCTCCGGCCCCGCCGGCCTCATCGGTATTCTTCAGGCGGAATCGCGCCGCGATTCTAAATGATCCATGTCCGCCCACTCCCCGTCCTCCCCGGGGCCCGCGTGCAATGCCGAAGCCACTGTTGTTCTTCACTTTGTTCCCCGCAGCAAAATAGGGCCGCTGAGGAGCGCGGGCGGAGGGGGCAATCGATACAGACGACACAGGACGCTTTTATGCATCTTCTGCGCAAACGGGGCCTCGTCTGTGTTTTCCAGATAATGCGGCTCCCGGACAGACTGCAGGCGGAAGTCACCGAGAACGGGGAGAACTTCTCTGTCGGGGAGCGGCAGCTGCTGTGCATGGCCCGGGCGCTGCTCCGCAACTCCAAAGTACGGCCGGACCGGACGGGCCGCGGGAGCCGGCGGGCAGGGCGCACTTCCCGCGGCGCCCTCCACCGGCGGGGCCGGGGGGCGGCGGGAGAGCCACCGAGCCCTTTTCTTAAAGCCGAGAGAGGAAAGAACTGAGTCCCAGCGCAGCATCTCCACAAGGGCACCTGCCCCCCCCCCGGGGGCCGGGGGTCGGGGGTCGCCCCCCCGGAACCTGCTCTGGGAGGCTCTGGGTCCGAGAGAGTGCCCGCTCGGCGCCTTCCCTTTGTCTCTGACGTCCGGGCGGGTGCACAGGGCCGGGACCGTCAAGAACGGGAGTCTGAGAGTGGCAAGATGCCTGCTCATTCTGTGTGGGGACGCGGACGGCCCCGCTGGGGCTGACGGAGGGGCTGGTGTCGTCGTTTCTCCTCTCTGACCCTGGCGAAGTGGAGCTCCCTAACGTGCTAAAGGCAGGAGGGCCGGCCCCACAGTGCTGACTGCCGGGCGGGCGAGGAAACAGCCCGGGGAAGCGGAGTGACTAGCCGGGGTCCGGCGGAGCGGCACTGCGGGAGGCAGAACGATGCCCTGGCCCCCGAGAGGCCCACGCCCTGGCCCCTGGGACCCGAAGTGCGTCACCCCACCTGGGAGAGGGCGCTGCCTAGTCCACTAGTCGAGGGTTTTGAGACGGGAGGTCTCCCGGATTCCCCGGGGGGCCCGGTCTTTCTGAGGCAGCAGAGGAGGACCTCTGACGATGGAGTGGAGGCCAGGAGGATGCCAGGACCTGGCTGCAGGCCAAGGAGCGTGGGCTGCTCCGGAGGCTGGAGACGCAGGGCCCGGTTTCTTTCCATTTGTGTGTGTTCAGCCTCTGAACCTGCGTGAATGTGTAAGAGCGGAAGCTCATGTAAGTGCTGTTGTTCTGCACGCTGACCCGCTCTTCGTGTGGGAGAAAGGCCTGGGTGTTCCGTCCAACCAGTTTGCAGGATTAGAATAAACCACTCCCAAAGAGGAGTGAAGGCCACAGTCTTGTTCCCCAGCCCGTCCCTCTGAAGAAGAAGGTGGTGCGATGTGACTTTCATTTTTGCCATTCTTTTTCTAACCTTTTGAGATGGATACGTAGTGCGTTACTTTTCAGCCCTTCTAAATCAATCAGTCAGTCAATCAACGGATCGATCAATAGGGCTAAGACTATGAATTTGCCTCTAGGTACAGCTTTGGCTTACTGTAACGTCTACCACACCCCTTCCCCAACAGATCATTCTCCTTGATGAAGCCACGGCCTCCATGGACTCCAAGACTGACAGCCTCGTGCAGAGCACCATCAAAGACGCCTTCAAAGGCTGCACGGTGCTGACCATCGCCCACCGCCTCAACACCGTCCTCAACTGCGACCTGGTCCTGGTCATGGAGGACGGGAAGGTGAGGCGGCCGTGGCCTCCCCTGGCCTCGGTGGTTGGGCGGGGGGAGCAGGAGGGGGGACGGTCGCTGACGAGCGCAGCTCTCCTCCCTGACGCGCAGGTGGTCGAGTTCGACAAGCCCGAAGTCCTGGCCGAGAAGCCGGGCTCTGCGTTCGCAATGCTCCTCGCAGCGGAGAACCAAGTCCGAGCGTAAAGGGCCAGCGGACTGCGAGGAGGAGGACCCTCACCCCCGCAGGCAGCCCTGGTCCACGGCCCTCCCATCCCGACCCAGGCTGAGCTGAGCAGAGGTGGCCTCCCTGCCTCGCCCGGGCCATGCCCCCTGACCTCACTGGGCAGCCGGGGCTGGTTGTGTGGTGAACAGAGGCAGGTGGAGGTAGTGGGTTGACAACTGCCCCTCATAGCCTGAACCCCCAAGGGCCCCTCACTGTGCTCATCAATACCACCTCCGAGCCCGAAAAGTAGCCACTTTCAGATAAAAACTGGTCAAAGAAAGCGGAACGGGCAAATCCCTGGGAGGGAGTTTGTAAAGGTTTCCTGCCTCGGTGTCAGGAGGGCAGAGAGCCGAGTTTCTCCCCGTCTGACTTCTGTCCACACGGATCTGGAGTGTAAGATGCACATGACCATGCGTGTCTGTAGCACGAAAGACTGATTACAGTGTTTAGCAAAAAGCCTTTGGAAAAATCATATTGCATGTGCCATTTGATCCCTGATAGTAACCAGGAAAGCAAGATGCTGGCGTTCCTTCTATAAATGACATTTTTCTATCTTCTCTGCTGGTCATTAAAATGCAGTCGGAAATTAACCCACCCCGAAACGCCGCCTGCAATTCTTTCGCTGCCGGTCCCAGCGCCCGCACCGCTGCCTCACACCCCCGGCTGCTCTCCCCACAGCCCAATCGGGAACTGTGATAACAGGCTGGGCTGCGAGGAGCAAGGATCTGGGTCAAACTCACGATCACACAAAAGCCAGAGGCCCCTCGATGCCACCGTTCCCATGATTCCCCTGCCTGAGCCAGAGCATTCCAGGGTCCTCACTGTTACTTACTATTATGATGGAAACGGGCTGGAGGGGGGGGAATGTCAGACAGCCGCTGGGGGCCTGCACACAGGTCGAGACTCCGGGGCTGTGCTCCGACCACGGCCCCTCCACCGACCCCGACACTCGGCCCTGCCCTGGTCTCCTCAGCCCGCCCCTGCGGCCGTGGCTGTGAGCGGAAGCTGGACTGAGGAAGGAGGAGCTGCCTGGGGCCTGTGCCCTCTGACCAGGGTCATTCCTCGGACAAGGCTGCGCAAAAGGCAGACACGGCCCGGGTCCTGGGGCGTGGCTGTGACCGCGGGCCGCGTCACGGAGACAGGGTGTCCCAGCCCAGCAGGGACAGCCGCCTGCACTCTCACACCCACACGCGCTCCTGGGGGAGCCGCCAGGTGCTGGGAGGCTGGGGCTCCCCGCGGAACCAGCCACGTCATCCCTCCAGAGGGCGGGGCCGGGACGCCAGCCTGGTTAGCAAAACTCTCACCTGCCGACCACCACCAGCTCGAACCCCGTTTCCGCCAACGTGTTCGGCCCGAGACTCCACGGCCGCGTCCCCACGGCCCCCCGGGAGCCGGGCTCATTCAGGAAGAGTCGCTGTGCCCTCGGCTCCCCAGAACCACAGTGACTGCGCCTCTTCTGCAGCGCGGCCGGGACACGGGGAACTGGGCTACTCCCAGCGAGGCCTCCGCCCGCGGCTGGGAGTCACGCGGCGCCCCCCCCCCCCCCGAAGGAGAGTCGGACCCCAATTCCGCCGCGGCCAGCACGCCTGTGCGCCGAAAGCAGAGGCTGACAGCCCAGAAGTGACAACCAGATCCTGCGGGTGAGCAGGGCCCGGAGGGCTGGGCTCCGCTGAGACTCTCACCCAGCCCGGCCCTCCCGGCCTTTCGGGGCTGCGCGCTCCGGTGCGGCCGCCAGGGGCGCGGTGGTCGGGGTGAGCGCCCAGAGAGCTGTGTGCCGGGAGCCAGGAGCCGGCAAAGCGGTTCTCTAGCCGCCGGGAGAGCCGGAGGCTTCTGAAGGCGCCGCTCCAGGAGCTGGGGGAGCAGGCGAGGCCCGCAGGGGGGGCGGGGGGCCTGGAGCTGGGTCTTCCCGGGGCAGCCCTGGGGGTGGGGGAAGCCGGACTGAAGGGGGGCGCAGAGCTCTCTCCAGCGGTGGGAACACACGGGAGCCGGGTGAGAGGTTTCCTCCTGTCGTTGCGAGGCCGCCGTGGGTGGCGGTTACCATCGCTGTTTCGTCATCCTCCTCTCGGACACTGCTGCCAGCGTGAGCCATCGGCCATAGGGGACACGCATCGCTGCGGCCGATTCAGCGCTTTTCAACGTGAAACTAAACAGACCAGTTCTCCAGTGAGGAACCTGAGTCAGCTGTTAGTCACGGCGGCTCCGGGCCCGCAATCTGCTCCGGCTCCGCTCTGCGGGGGCGGCACAGGCGCCGGGGGGAGTCCCACACCCGCTCCGCAGCCCTCCCGGGGCACACAGGCTGGGGGACACACAGCCCTCCCCGGGCACACAGGCTGGGGGACACACAGCCCTCCCCGGGCACACAGGCTGGGGGCACACAGCCCTCCCCGGGCACACAGGCTGGGGACACACAGCCCTCCCCGGGCACACAGGCTGGGGGACACACAGCCCTCCCCGGGCACACAGGCTGGGGGCACACAGCCCTCCCCGGGCACACAGGCTGGGGACACACAGCCCTCCCCGGGCACACAGGCTGGGGGACACACAGCCCTCTCCGGGGACACAGGCTGGGGGCACACAGTACCCCCCCCCCAGGCACACAGGCTGGGGGCACACAGTACCCCCCCCCCGGGCACACAGGCTGGGGGACACACAGCCCTCCCGGGCACACAGGCTGGGGACACACAGTAACCCCGCCCCCCACCGGGCACACAGGCTGGGGGACACACAGCCCTCCCGGGGCACACAGGCTGGGGGACACACAGCCCTCCCGGGGCACACAGGCTGGGGACACACAGCCCCCCCCCCCCGGGCACACAGGCTGGGGGACACACAGACTGGGGGACACACAGCTAGCACCTCCTCGTGGGGCCGGGGGCCTGGAGCCAAGCGTGCTGGGGTGTCCGGCCCCCCCCATAGTGGGAGCTTTGTGGGCCTGGTCCATCCAATCCGGCCCTGTGTGCAGAGGGCGGGGCGGGGCCTGGGGAGGGTTTGCCTCTGGGCAGCCATCTCTTGCTTCTTTACCACCCTTTGCTCTCCAGCGACAGGCGGATGAGCAGGAAGAAGGCGAGAGGACCGAGCCTGTAAGCACCCTGACTGGAACTGAACCCAAGACCCTCGGTGCGCAGGCCAGCCACATGGGCCAGGGCTTGATGCATATTTTTATAAAAACAGTTTTATTGATTTCAGAGAGGAAGGGAGAGGGGGGGAGAGAAACATCCACGAGGAGAGAGAATCACGGATCGGCTGCCTCCTGCACACCATAGAGCTCACAACCCGGGCCTGTGCCCTGACCAAGCATCAGATCTCGACCTCCCGCCTGGTTCAGCAGCTGGCCCTCAGCCACAGAGCCATGCCGGCCGGGCTGGGTACATATTTTAAAGCTCAAAGACCTGCCACTTGGGAAGCCTCGGTGGGCTCAGTCTGGGAAGGATGACGCCCAGGCTTCCGTAACTCACGTTGGGGCGCAGAGCCGGTGGCGGGTTTTGGGCAGAGGGTGGAGGATGGGCGCCTGTGTTAACGGCAAACAGATGTATGACGCCCCGTGTGACGGGGCGAAGCAGAGTGGGTGGACGGTAAATCCACGCGTGCAGGAGGAGCCGCAGGACAGGCTCCGGGAGACAGCGGCTGAGCGCTGCGCCTTAAGACCGGGCTTATGCCGCCCCCGCCCCCAGTCTGGGCGGGATGCGGTGACAGCTAGGAGCTTTACGGCTCTCTCCGCTCAAGTTATGTGTCCCTGGGCGGCCATTGGTCTGCGCTCATTTGGGGAGAGTGAGCGCGAGCAGGTGGGCCGTGGGGAGAAGGCTGGCCTGGGGAATCGGCGATGAGAGGCTGCCTCTCCCCAGGAAGGCACTCGGATGGCGCGGGACCTTCTGTAAAAGTGGGTGCTTTCATATTTCATTGATCTGGGCAAATCACAATTCTCCAAGTTTGTGCCAACCTTCTGGCCCTAGCTCATCAACAGCACTGGTGTTTACCCAGGGCCTTCCAAGTTTAGGCCAAAAAAGCAAAGAAGAAAGATGCCCGGCCGGTGTGGCTCAGTGGTTGAGCATCGACCTACGGACCAGGAGGTCAGGGTTCGATTCCCGGTCAGGGTTCGATTCCCGGTCAGGGCACAGGCCCGGATTGTTGGCTCAATCCCCAGTGTGGGGCGGGCAGGAGGCAGCCGATCTGTGATTCTCTCTCATCATTGATGTTTCTCTCTCTACCTCTCCCTTCCTCTCTGAAATAAATTTTTAGAACCATATACCTTTTTAAAAAGCACGGGAGAAATCACGTGAGTATCCCACCTACTGTTACAGAAACTACGGGCAATCTCTGAAACTCCTTGTCAAAAACCATCGCAGGGCGCGAGTTTTCACTGACCCCCGGAGGAACAGGCGGCATCATTTTGTGCGTTGTAATGTAAACTGCATCGTACAACTGAATGTTTTTATAAATTTCAATAAATGCACCTAAAAGGGCCTGCAGGTCTCATCGCAGAGCCAAGTGGCCTTTGGGGAGAAGGGAGGGGCCCACGGTGGGGCCTGGGGAGCAAGGGACCTTGGCTAAGGCTCTCACGTCTCTCTTCTCTCCTCCCTCCACCTCCCCCTTCCTTCCTTCCTTCCTTCCTTCCTTCCTTCCTTCCTTCCTTCCTTCCATTTTTCTTTTAAAGAAATATAGTCACACTTTTCTTCCACAACTAAACATTGCCTTTAAAGGCCTGGGAATCATCCTCTCCAGAGAAGTCTAGTTACACGCGCTATGCCTGTTGATGCATCTGACCCCATGTGGTCCTGGGATGGATTCCAAACCGAAAGAGATGCGTCTTTGATTGGATGTTTCTATCTGAGTGTTAATTGCTGGGAAGAGGAATAAACCTGTTCAGAAATGGCACACACTTCACTCCAAACACTGTTTGTTACATGGCTGGCTGGGCAGGTGGCGGGATGGCTGAGTGGGTGGGTACGTGTGTGAATGATGGATGGGTGACAAAAAGATGAATGAGAAATGGCTGGCAGGCTGGCTGGGAGGGTGGGTGGGTGGATAACTCATCTGAGGTGACAGAGAATCACTTGTCAAGTTATAAATTTAAAATGGAAGAGAGAGGGAGAGAGAGGCAGAGGGAGAGGGAGAGGGAGAGGAGGAGGAAGAGAGAGAGAGAGAGAGTTAAAACGTACATTCCTTTATTGCTGACCAATGGCCAATGGTAACGCTTCTTGACTGAGACGCGGGCTGAACACGACGGGCTCAGCCGGGTAAGGGGCGGGGCTGGGACTCATTCGGAGGCAGCGAGGGAACGGCAGCAGTCTTGTCTCTCTGGGCAACGAGAGGAAGACTCACTCACAAGGGCGCCAGGTGAGGGATGTGCTCCACAGGCTGCAGGAGGACAGCAGTGCAGGGGGCAGCGACGCCGTCGGGGCACGGAGCCTCTGCACAGACTCGGGTTTTGCTGGGAGAGGGACAGACGGCAGAGGAGCCGGCCAGCCCCGCTCAGGGGGTGAGCATCGACCTAGGATCCAGAAGGTCACGGTTTGGTTCCCAGTCAGGGCACAGGCCCGGGCTGTGAGCTCAATCCCCAGCGGGGGGCGTGCAGGAGGCAGCCGACCCATGATTCTCTCTCATCACGGATGTTTCTCTCTCTCCCTTCCTCCCTGAAATGGATAAAAATATCTTTTTCAAAATAAGAGAGACATGGCTTCGCTTATTTCTTTCAACCACCTGCAGAGGGCAGACTGAGCTCTGGGCAAAGAGAAGGAAGGAGGAGAGCGAGCCCTCCCTCCCAGCCCCGACCGCGCACAAAGGCCAGCGTGACCGGCTGTGCAATCCACGGCCCGTCTCCGCAGCTCACTGAACGCTCGCTGTCACACTGTTTTCTGCGCCTGGAAACCCTGTCAGATCCCAGAGCGGGCGGCCAGGAAAACTGTTTCACCTGCCAGAGCCTCCGCCCTCCTCCGCCTTCCTCCGCCTTCCTCCGCCTTCCTCCGCCCGCCTCCGCCCTCCTCCGCCCTCCTCCGCCCTCCTCCGCCCTCCTCCCCTCTCCTCCGCCCTCCTCCCCTCTCCTCCGCCCTCCTCCGCCCTCCTCCGCCCTCCTCCGCCCTCCTCCGCCCTCCTCCGCCCTCCTCCGCCCTCCTCCGCCCTCCTCCGCCCTCCTCCGCCCGCCTCCGCCCTCCTCCGCCCTCCTCCGCCCTCCTCCGCCCTCCTCCGCCCTCCTCCGCCCTCCTCCGCCCTCCTCCCCCCTCCTCCGCCCTCCTCCGCCCTCCTCCGCCCTCCTCCCCCCTCCTCCGCCCTCCTCCGCCCTCCTCCGCCCTCCTCCCCCCTCCTCCGCCCTCCTCCGCCCTCCTCCGCCCTCCTCCGCCCTCCTCCGCCCTCCTCCCCTCCTCCGCCCTCCTCCGCCGCCCTCCGCCCCCTCCGCCTCTCGCCTCCCCCTCCTCCCCCTCCCTCCGCCTCCTCCCGCCCTCCTCCGCCCTCCTCCGCCCTCCTCCGCCTCTCCTCCCGCCCTCCTCCCCCCTCCGCCCTCCGACCGCCTCCTCCCCCTCTCCTCCGCCCTCCTCCGCCCTCCTCTCCCCCTCCTCCGCCGCCCTCCTCCGCCCCTCCCTCCCCTCCTCCTCCGCCCTCCTCCCGCTCCTCCCTCTCCTCCGCCCCCTCCTCCGCCCTCCTCCGCTCTCCTCCGCCCTCCTCCGCCCTCCTCCGCCCTCCTCCCCCCTCCTCCGCCCTCCTCCGCCCTCCTCCGCCCGCCTCCGCCGGCCTCCGCGCCCTACCCCCCCCTCCCCCCTCACCGCCTCCGCCCTCCTCCGCCGCCCTCCTCCCCTCTCCGCCCTCCGCCCTCCTCCGCCCTCCTCCGCCCTCCTCCGCCCTCCTCCCCTCTCCTCCGCCCTCCTCCGCCCTCCTCCGCCCTCCTCCCTCCCGCCCTCCTCCGCCCCCGCCTCCCACCGCTCCCCCCTCCTCCGCCCTCCTCCGCCCTCCTCCGCCCCCCTCCGCCGGCCTCCGCCCTTCTCTCCCCCCTCCTCCGCCGGCCTCCGCCCTCCTCCCCCCGCTCCGCCCCCTCTCCCCCTCCTCCGCCCTCCCTCCGCCCACCCTCTCCGCCCGCCTCCGCCCTCCTCCCCCCTCCTCCGCCGGCCTCCGCCCGCCTCCGCCCTCCTCCGCCCTCCTCCGCCCGCCTCCGCCGGCCTCCGCCGGCCTCCGCCCTCCTCCGCCGGCCTCCGCCCTCCTCCGCCCTCCTCCGCCGGCCTCCGCCCTCCTCCGCCCTCCTCCGCCCTCCTCCGCCCTCCTCCGCCCTCCTCCGCCCTCCTCCGCCGGCCTCCGCCCCCCTCCGCCCTCCTCCCCCCCTCCTCCTTCCTCCCCCCTCCTCCGCCGGCCTCCGCCCTCCTCCGCCTTCCTCCGCCCTCCTCCGCCCTCCTCCGCCTTCCTCCGCCCTCCTCCGCCCTCTTCCCCCCTCCTCCGCCCTCCTCCGCCGGCCTCCGCCCTCCTCCGCCTTCCTCCGCCGGCCTCCGCCCTCCTCCGCCGGCCTCCGCCCTCCTCCGCCGGCCTCCGCCCTCCTCCGCCGGCCTCGGAGCATTAACCTCCGTGGCTGTTGGCCAAAGGCGCTGGGGGACACGATGCTCTCACTGGTCACCCCAGTGATTCCCTGGTCCTCCTGCCTCCAGCGCCGGGGCCCGTAGAGGCCGCAGCCCACGGACAGGAGCAGAGCAGGCTGGCGGCGGCGTTGGCAGAGTGGACGGTGCCCACCCACCCACGCTGCTGGGATGGAGGGCGTGGTCCCCAGCCCCGCTGACCGGGGGTGCAGGGCTGGAGACCCCGCCCTGCGGTTCTGCTTCATCTGATTCCGGAATAAACACCCAGAGAAACATACGGGCACATAATTGTTGCTCCTGAGGCGTGTGCTTGCGGTAATTACTCCAGTGCCGTAACTGCACCATATTTCTGGGAGCTGTTTCGTTTCTGTCGTATTCCGTGGCTCTAAATGTGATTTACCAGAAGGGACTTATTCCTGGGGAGACTCAACTTCTCCAAGGGTGAGCACCTGACCCAGCCCAGGCTGGCTGGCTGGCTGATGCTGGTCCCTCACCCTCCTGACCACAGCGAGGGGCCCAGGGATTGGACCTGTGGGCCAAAGCGGCCACTCAGGGTCCTTGCACCTTCTTTCACTACGGAGCTGGGAGGCATCACTGAGAAATAACGGGGTCCATCCCCCAGCCTCCGGCCTCCAGCCCCCAGCCTCCAGCCTCGGGGAAGACGCCGGCCTGAAGGAACCATCGAGCCAGCCGGAGGCAGGGACGAGGCAGAGAGCTCAGCCTCAGCCGCCCCCGGAGCAGCTCCCTCCCTGCTCTGTCCCCTTTCCGCCTGGTGCTGAGCTTCTCCCCCTTGTAACTCAGAAACGCCCGGCGAACAGTGCACTCTGGGGCCAGACCACTCAGCTGCAATCTGCCTCTGGTACTTGCCGTGCGACCTTCAGGAAGTTCAGGAATCTCTTTGCCTCAGTTTCCTCATCGGCAAAATGGGCGCATCAGGTTTTTGTGGGGATGAAACCAGTCACTACGTATAAAGCTCCCGGGGCATAAATGCTGTCATTGAAGTGTGACCGAGTGGCAAATCTGATAGAAGCCCGGGGGGCGGGGAAAGAGGGTGGGCCCATCTGTCTGCACTTCTGCTCAAGCACAACCTGAAACCGGGAAGGTGACGCCCCCTCCCATTCCCCCCTTCAAATACGGTGGTAACTGCACAAGAGATGTTTCTCTCTGCCTTTCCCAAAGAGGAGGAAGAAAGAGCTTTGTAAACATCAGATCCACATTCAGCAAGAAAGGAGGAGAAAAGCCAGATGGGAACTCTGGTTCCCGGGGGAACTCATTAACATTCTGAGAGGGGTGGGAAGTGGAAGGGATCGCGGGAAGACATTTAAACACCCACCACGAAGAGAAGTTACTAATGGGCGCGTGTGGGTGCGATTTAATGCCTGCGTTTATGCAAAACCCAGGAAGTGACAGGCTGTAATTTGGACTCCAGGGGAGGAGGTACGGAGAGGCGGGCCAGCTGCAGGCCGCAGAGGGAAAGTTATTCCTTAATTAGGAGCTGCGAGCACAGGTTCAAACACGGGAACTGGCCGTGCGCGGGGCAGCAGGTGCACGGCTCCCTGCACAGAGCAGGAGCTGTGGGAACAGCCGGGGGCCCCGGGGCCCCGAGTCCCTGGGAGCCCTCCCTGCAAGCTGCCTTCACCTGAGGCCTCGGGCCGTCTCAGAAGCCACAAGGCTGTCTGCAAAGCGGATAAGGAACAAGTGGAGCAGCCATCCGGGTTTCTGAGGCTGACCTGAGACAGGAAGGGACTAAGCAATGTGGGCGGGCCGCAGTTCTGGGGGTCAGCTTGGTGAAGGCCCAGTGGGAAAGCTCCGATGGCGGCCGAGGGTGAGCACAGGGCGTCTCCCGCCGGGAGGTCCCTGGGGAGGGCCGGGATGGCACCTGGAGAAGCAGAGGGTGCCTGAGGCAGGCCCAGGCAGGGGGACTTATGGCCGTTTGCCCAGCTCCACTGCCCACAGCAGCCATCTCCCAGCTGTGCCGCCACTCACCGGCTGTTGTGGAGGGTTCCAGAACTAATGCTCTCTGGGAGATCAGTGAAGGTTCCCTGCACAGTTCCCATGCCGGGAGGCCCTCCCTGGTGACGTGGAGGGGCAGGCAGGCTATCGGACGGAGGAAGCTCAAGGCCAAGGACAGGCCGTGACCTGGACAAGTGGCTAGTTCCAGGGCGGACGTTCCCTCCGGGAGGCGGGCAAAGGGTGGCTCGCCGTTCCCAACACTGACTTCACTCTGACGAGACAAGGTCCCAAAAAGCAAGAAAATTAGGGACCGCCTTGCAGAACCCGTGGAGAGCAGTCTACCCGGCCCCGGACCACATGGTCTGGTCACAAGCCCAGTCTCAGAGGACACCAGTCTGATGCAGAGAGCATGTGAGAGAGCCTGCCTCTCCAGCCGCCAGGTCACTGGGGGAGGGGGCGGGGCAGGTGCTGGTACGGTGACATGGACTCTTGTCCCGCCCCGGCTCGGTCCTGTGGCCTCACAGGAGTCACCTTTCCTGTCTGCACCGGCTTCCTTCACACCAGAGGGAAGGAAGAGTGACTGGCCTCTCACGGCCCCCTCGGCAGGAAGGTCCACGCGATAAATCCTCAGTGGTAGGAAGAGGACCGAACCACGGACAGCACGTGGGCTCAGGGAGGGCAGAGGAAGGCCACGGCGGGGCGGGGAGCAGGAAGGAGGCGCGGGACGCGGTCTGGGGAAATGGCAGCGGGAAAGGGAGGGGACAAGGAGGAATAGGAAAAGCGGGGGCAGAGCGCAAGCAGGTGCTGAGGTTCCCGCTTTCAAGTCGTGTTTTAGCTTCACCTCCTTGAAGGTTTCCACCTGCGGCTCCACGGAGAGTACCGGGGGCAGGACCGGGGCAGCACCACGGACAGCACCAGAGTCAATACCGGGGTCAGCACCAGGGACAGTGCCACCGGGGGCACCACAGTCAGTACACACTTTACCCAGAGGCCATCTGAGAAGAAGGGTCTGATCCCCGTCCTGTCTCGGCCGTGTGCCTCCGCTCTGAGCAGACCTCCCAGCTGGATCCTCCCGGGAGCACCGTGCACACTCTGGGAAGCTGTCAGCCCTCCCTGCTGGTGGAGCACCTTCTCTTTCACCATCTCTGCACGGTTCCCAGCCCCACCGGCACCTCGCCGGCCAGGCCCTGGGAGGCTGCATGAGCCTCTGACAACGTCTGACCCTGCAGCGGAGGGGGAGGAAACGAGCTCAGAAATATCACGGGAGAATAAAAACACCTTAAGAACAGACACTGAGCACTCAGCATTGCTTTTCCTATGAGAGCCGGGTGGCCTGCGGTGCGGCTGCCAGGCCTCGGACTGAGGTCTTCGCAGGAGAGCGTGCCCAGGGCTCGCTGATGTCTCCCCGAGAAGCCTGCGGCGGCCGGGCCTGGGGCTCCACCGCCCGTCTTGCTTCTCCGGTTCCTCGGAGGCACACCCCTCACCCCGCTGGCCTCCCTCTGCTCGGTGCCAAAGGGACCCTGCCACGGCCGCCCGCTCTGCCGCTGGAGGGCACAGCCTCCCCCGCTGGGCTCCCTGTCAGCAGCCTTGGCGGCTCCCCAGGAGACGGCACTGCGTGCCCAGCTCTGGCTTCGCTAGAAAACTCAGATGGCCTCGCACCGCATCGCTCACCTTTGCCACAGGTGGCAGGAGGCCAGGGCTGAGGCGTGGCACCGCCTCCTGCTGGCCCAGCCCTCTGCGCCCACATCAGCAGCCCGGGGACGGCGCCCGCTGCATCAGGACCTCCTGTCTGCCTCCTTCCCGCCCCCTGCCTTGCTTCACACCCAGCCAGCGCCTGCGAAGGGCAGGGGGGTCATGGGCCTTTGTGAGCGAATCAGTGATTAGAGGGCGGGGGCTCAGTGGCCCCGGGACTCGCTGTCAAACACCAGGCTCTGAGCTGCACAAAGTTTGCCATTTGCAAACGGCGTGACACTGTCCCCTCAGGCGGGCCCTGAGCTGAGGTCTGGGCAGTGCCAGGGATCTGACGAGAGGAGGGGTGCCCCAGGGGGCCTTGTAGCACAGCCGTGACGGACGCCCAGGGGCTCCACGCCGAAGCCCAGCTGTGGGGCAGGTGCAGCAGGAAATGAGGATTCGCAGAGGGAGGCGGGCGGGGAACCGGGAAAGCCCAGGATGGACAGAGGGCAGCTGGGTGTCAGCTCGGGACCTGGACTGGGCGCCTGTCCAGTGGCGGTGCCGAGGGAGAGCCGCCTGCCCTGCTTGTCTGCCATCAAAGAGCTACTGAGCAAACCGACCGTCTCAGCCACCACACCCTCCCGCCTCCCTCTGCGGCCCTCTTCCCACCGGGGCCGGGACAGGCGGACCAGCGGACGGGCCCTGGGTGCTGGCTCCCCGTGCGGAGCGGGAGGAGCCGCCCGCCTCGCGGAGGCCGAAGGGATCCGTGAAACGCCGGCGCCCCGGTGCTGGTGAGGGCGGCGCCGGAGCTGGGCTCGGGGCAGAGGCAGGCGCCTCTCCTGGCAGCCCCACGCACCCTCGGTCTGGGAGGGGCGTGCAGAGCCAGCAGGTCCCGCACCCTCCTGCGGGGAGAACTGCCGCGTGGCCCCTCCCTGGCCGAGCCAAAGCGGCCACCGGCGCCCAAAGCTTCTAGAGGAGTCCCCTGGCCCCCATTCCTCGCGTGTGCCCTTCTGCGTAGGGAGGGAGGCCAGACGGGCCTGGCTGCCCGCCCCCTCACCGGGTGCCTGTGACCAGT
Source organism: Pipistrellus kuhlii (assembly GCF_014108245.1). Taxonomy (NCBI): domain Eukaryota; kingdom Metazoa; phylum Chordata; class Mammalia; order Chiroptera; family Vespertilionidae; genus Pipistrellus; species Pipistrellus kuhlii. Next base: position 30,462,769 of record NW_023425482.1, read on the forward strand.
GAAGGACAAGGCTCCGAGAAGCGTCAGGACTGGTGTCGGACCAGAGCAGCGGTGCCCTGGCCGGGAAGTGTGGCTCAGTGGGCGCTGGCCCAGGGGCCGCCGCGGGACCTGGCAGGGGCTGCTCTGAGCGCCTGCAGGCAGAGCTGCAGATACGTGAGCCCCAGTCCCAGCGGGCGACGAGCATCCCCTGGGATCCCTCCTCCCTCCCGAGAGTCGAGATGGCACCGAGCAAGGGCTGCTGCTGGGGAGATGCGAGTTGCCATGGCAACTGCTCAGGCCTCCTCTTACCCTCTCTGAGGGCTGACACAGGCAGCCGTTTCCATGGTAACAAGCTGAGTGGCGGGCCCATGAAGAAAGGGCTGTGTGGGTTCAGACATGGGGGGGCAGTGAGGGGAGGGCTGTGGGGGAGTGAGGGGAGGGCTGTGGGGGAGTGAGGGGAGGGCTGTGGAGTGAGGGGGGACTGTGGAGTGAGGGGAGGGCTGTGGAGTGAGGGGAGGGCTGTGGAGTGAGGGGGGGGCTGTGGAGGCAGTGAGGGGGGGGCTGTGGAGTGAGGGGAGGGCTGTGGAGTGAGGGGAGGGCTGTGGAGTGAGGGGAGGGCTGTGGAGGCAGTGAGGGGGGGGCTGTGGAGTGAGGGGAGGGCTGTGGAGTGAGGGGAGGGCTGTGGAGTGAGGGGGGGGCTGTGGAGTGAGGGGAGGGCTGTGGGGGAGTGAGGGGGGCTGTGGAGGCAGTGAGGGGGGGGCTGTGGAGTGAGGGGAGGGCTGTGGAGTGAGGGGAGGGCTGTGGAGTGAGGGGAGGGCCGTGGGGATAGGGGAGGGCTGTGGGAGTGAGGGGGGGGCTGGGGAGTGAGGGGAGGGCTGTGGAGTGAGGGGAGGGCTGTGGAGTGAGGGGGGCTGTGGGGGAGTGAGGGGAGGGCTGTGGAGTGAGGGGGGCTGTGGAGTGAGGAGAGGGCTGTGGAGTGAGGGGAGGGCTGTGGAGTGAGGGGAGGGCTGTGGAGTGAGGGGAGGGCTGTGGAGTGAGGGGGGCTGTGGAGTGAGGGGAGGGCTGTGGAGTGAGGGGAGGGCTGTGGAGTGAGGGGAGGGCCGTGGGGAGTGAGGGGAGGGCTGTGGAGTGAGGGGAGGGCCGTGGGAAGGGCCGGGTATCGGAGCTGCACCTGGAAATGCAGGTTCAGCAGTTTAAGTGCTGCGGCCGGTAGTGAGAACGATAGTTATCTGGAAGCCTGAATTCTGCTGATTCAATTGCTCCTATTTGGACTCTGGAATTATTCCTGACAAGATAATAAGTCTCTTTCATAAGGTGCAATCAGATAAGGCCCGGCTGGAGGCCCGGCTCCATTTAATTTCCCGCAGACACTCTAGGCCCTAATGAGAAACCACACCAAGGGCTTAATCGGAATTCCTCTGGTTCCGCAGCATGAGCTCCTGAGTTCAAAGAACCTGACGTGGTCAGGAGAGATGTTCCCTCCCTCCCCTCCCCCTCCTCCGACCTCCTACAACTCCTCCCCCTCCTCCTCCCTCCTCCTTCCCCTCCTCTCTCCCGCCCTCCATCTCTCTTCCCTCTCCCCTTCCTCCTTCTCTTCCCTCTTCTTTCTCTCCTCTTCCCTTTTCTCCCCCTCTCTCCTCCTCCCTCTCTCTCTTCTCCCCTCCCAGTCCCCCTCCTTCCCTCCCCCTCCCTCTCTCTCTTTGCCCCTCCCCCTCCCTCTCTCTTCCTCCCCCTCCCTCTCTCTGTTTTCCCCTCCCCCTCCCTCCCCCCCTCTCTGTTTTCCCCTCCCCGTCCCCCCTCTCCCTCCCCCTCCTTCTCTCTGTTTTCCCCTCCCCGTCCCCTCTCTCCCTCCCGCCCTCGGTTTAGCGGAGGAACCCCAGCCTGACCTTCAGACCGTCTTGCTAAGTCACAGTCTGTTCCAGGCTGAGCCCCATCCCAGGCCTGACTTCTGCTTGTTGCTGAGCCCGGCGGGACCCCCCCCCCGCCCCCCATTTCTCAGGATAGGGGTGAGGCTGCGGCCGCACCTTCAGCCCCTCGGATGCGGTGTCCCAGCTGCGATCCTGCAGAGCGGGGGGGCGGGCACGCAGCCGGGTGACCCTGGAAAAGGGTTTGCCAGATTTGTCCTGGGCTCCTCAGGCGCCTAGAACGTGCCCCTGGGTGCGGGGACCCCACACCGGTCACTCCGCCCGTTTTAAGTATCTCGTCGGCATTTGCAGAAAAGGGGAGATGTGCCTCCCTCGGGCCCTGAGCCAGCCTAGAGATGATGTACAGGAAGCAGCCTTCCGCGGGGACTCCGGAGCAGGCGCGGCTGGGGCGGAGGGAGGCCTCCCCGGGAGTGGCACCCGCCAGGAGGCTGCCCGCCAGGCCTTTGCCTGCACCCCTCCATCCTGGCTCAGGTGACGCCCCAACTTCCTGTCCTGTAGCCCCAATGCTTTGGGTTAACATTCAGCACCCTCAGGGCCACTTGAAAAAACAGCGTCTGTAATCTGACGCCCCAGCCTATTATCCCCATAAAACCTGACGTGTGATAAAATAGAATAAACACTATAAAAGCAGGCAAGAATTCATGAACACAGATCAAACATGTTCCTGAGAGGATCGTGGTTCCATAAACACACAGCGTCCTGGCCCATCAAAAGCCAGCAGAGTGGAGTGGCGAGGGAGGAAGGAGGAGCACACACAGGATCAGCGACTCACCTCCAGCAGCAGGAACCAAAGGGACCTTTAAGGGGAAACAGCCTGAGCCCCGGAAATGGCTTCTACTTTGACGGTAGGAGAGTCTTTTGGAAATTAATGAATCTTTCGGGAATTAACAACAGCTGTAATAAAAGCATTAATACAAGTTTGAAAATTCCTTCAAATTTTTAAATGTTTTTATTGATTTCAGAGAGAGAAAAGGAAGAAAGAGAGGGATGGAAACATCAATAAGAGAGAATCACTGATCTGCTGCCTCCTGCACGCCCCCCCACCCACTGGGGATCAAACCCGCAACCTGGGCCTGTGCCCTGACCGGGAATCGAACCGTGACCTCCAGGTTCATAACTGGACCCTCACCCCTGAGCGACACCGGCCGGGAAAAACTCCTTCCCTTTGCATCAGTTTCTTTTCCTTCTATTAGATTAATGCGGAGTTAAATCAAACAGGTTTGTTTTCTCTGAAGCAGGTACGGTGTCCTCAGCCGTCTCTCCTGGGCCACGCGGACAGCCACACCGCGGTGGCAGGAACACGCTCTCCGCGGAGTGCCGCCGGCTGTTTCCGGGCAGCGCAGGGAGTTCATCTGTAGCTTCAGCATTCGTCCTTTTCTGCCTTGTTTGCATTTTCCCCCCAACCAAGTACTATTTTTTAAATCACGACTTTAAAAAGTCAATGACTGCGGGCCCACAGACAGCTTGCGACGAACGGGGAGATTCTGCCGATGCTCCACAAACGATGCACACCCCGTGCTCTGCTTTCTGGAAGGCATGTCTCGTCCCATCCAGTCACCGGAAACGCTGATGACTCCAGAATGCAGGCCTGCGCTTTCTGTGCTGCTCTCCCTGCAGGTTTTTTCTAATCTTCCTGTGGAGAGTGTTACAGAGGCGCCCCTCATCCCCCTTGTCCTCTCACCCCCCCCCCCAGACCCCGGCCCCAGGCCTTCACCACCACATTGTCTGTGGCCAGGCTGCCTTCAGCTTCTAAGCTTCCGGCCAATAACGCAGCTGCCCTCAACTGTCAGCCAAGGTCGAGAATTTGAAATGGATTACCTCTCGGCAGCTGCAACCTCCGAGGGTAGGTTCTCCTGCCCACGTCCTGGAGGAGAGGGAGGCCAGGTCACACCTGAACGCGCTGGGCCTGAGTCTGCTGAGTCACCAGAAGCCATTCATCTACGTCTGTCCAGGGGCCCGCGGTGAGCTGGCAGCGTCCCAGGTTCTGGGACGTAACCATCGGACAAAAACCTCTGCTTTCTTAGAGCCGGTATTTTATAACCAGCTGAACGCGGTTTAAAATGTGCTTGTACCATTTCCTTTGGTGATTGTACCAATCCTCTGAGCAGGCAGGTACCCCAACGGAGCCGGAGGGAGATGAGGGGTTCCCCAAGGTATGTGTCTCCCAGGTGACAGAGTCAGAAGCAGGCCTGACGGGCCCCCGAGTCTCACTGGGTCTCCAGCGCGTCTTAGAACTGGGCCCCCCGCAGCCCAGCCCCCCGCACAGACACGGCGCGTCCTGCCCGCCCCGGGGGACCCAGGGAGAACACGCCAGAATCGGCCCGAACAGAACAAACGTGAGGACACTGTGCACTCACAGTGCCCGTCTTCCAGCCTCTGCCCCGCGGCCGGGGGTCCGGGAGAATTGAAAGGTCCCCCCCTCCGTGGCCGCACCATGAACTGTGGACTAAAACACCGTCGCGTCATCTTTTGGGGGGCGCTTGCGTTTTCATCTATAAAAGGAGAGGCCTGAGCTGGTCACCATCTCAGGTCATTCCGTTCCCAACATCTTGCAAATCAGCGCCTCGGGGCAGCAAGCACGCGCGGGCCTCTGGTGGGCGATCAAACACGATGGACGATAAATAAAAGCTGCGGCTTCTCTGCCTCCGAACGCCACCTTCTCAGTGCGGCTCCCCCCGAAGTGTCTGCAGGGAAGCTGGCCCGGTCTGGGACGCATCTAGAAGCGGGTGCTCGCTCCTTCCCGGAGGGCGAAGGGTTAATAGAGGGACAGCCAGGCTCTTCCTCACCCTCACCCAGGGCGCCCCCAGGCGGAGGGCTAAGGGTGATCAAGTTTCCAAAGCTGCGCAGAGAAAAGAAGCGGGTCTCCCCAGGTCCCCCAATGCTGATTGCTCCTAATGACAGCCATTACCCAGGTCCATTTCTGCAAAGGCACAAGGCCTCCACAGGCCTCGGCACAAATGTCACTCCAGGCGCCAGCAGAGCCTCTGACAAATTAATCCTCAGCGCACGCCGTTTGCCGCCCCCTCCCCGGAGGGAGGCGGTCAGGACCACGGAGAGAGGCCTGGGCGGAGGGCTGGCCAGGAGGATGCCCTGCGCCCACGGAACTACCGACATAACGTGAGTGTCGGTGGGGGCAGGACGCCACTACAGGCTACACCGACCGGAGGAAGCTGGCCTGCGAGAGACCTCTGGCCCCGGCCTCTTTCAGGAGTGAGAGCCTGCGCTCCGCTGAGCCTGTGGGCAGGCGCGCTGCGCTGTGCACAGCAACAACTCCCACTGCTTCCCCGTGTGCACGTGACAGCACAAGGCTGAAGAGTAAGAAGTGCCCGGCCTCAGGGCACACAGCTGCTGGGAGAGAGGAGCCAGGAGAGAGGAGAGAGACAGAGAGACAGAGACAGAGGGAGGGAGAGACAGAGGGAGGAAGAGAGACAGAGAGATAGAGAGACAGACACAGAGGGAGAGAGACAGAGAGACAGAGACAGACGGAGGGAGAGAGAGACAGACGGAGAGAGAGACAGAGAGACAGACACAGAGGGAGAGAGACAGAGAGACAGAGACAGACGGAGGGAGAGAGAGACAGACGGAGGGAGGGAGAGAGAGAGGCAGAGGGAGAGAGGAAGAGACACAGACAGAGACAGAGAAGCTGGGCTGGTCCAAGTGCAGGTGATCGCACTCACAGCCCCCCCAGCCACAGCGGCTCCCCTGAGATGAGCCTTTGCCTTCCTTCCTCCTAGACTTGCTGACCTCCCCCCCCCGCCCCCGACACACACACACATGCGCACACATACACACGTGCACACACACACACACACACACACACACACACACACGTGCTACAAATTAAAAACAAGTTTGTGTTCATTTGGCTCTGGCAGCTGAGCATGTTTTATGTCCTTTGAGATGACTGGAGAGAGCTCTGAGCTGAGAACCACTCAGTTGCTTTGGCGGGAGGAGGGGGAGGTGGGGAGGCGGGGAGGCGGGAGGTGGGAGGCGGGAGGTGGGAGGTGGGGAGGTGGGAGGTGGGAGGTGGGAGGTGGGAGGCGGGAGGCGGGAGGTGGGGAGGCGGGAGGAGGGGGAGGTGGGAAGGCGGGGAGGGGGGGAGGGGGGAGGTGGGAGGCGGGGAGGTGGGGAGGTGGGAGGTGGGAGGGGTGGGAGGTGGGAGGTGGGAGGTGGAGAGGGGAGGTGGGAGGTGGGAGCGGGAGGGCGGGGGAGGGGGAGGCGGGGGGAGGGGGGAGGGTGGGAGGGCGGGGAGGCGGGGAGGCGGGGGGAGGTGGGAGGCGGGAGGCGGGAGGTGGGAGGTTGGGAGTGTGGGAGGTGGGAGGCTGGGAGGTGGGAGGCGGGAGGCGGGAGGTGGGAGGCGGGAGGAGGGGGGAGGTGGGAGGCGGGAGGCGGGAGGCGGGAGGTGGGAGGCGGGAGGTGGGCGCCTGCCCTGAGTTCCCCTTGGAGAGCGGCCTGTCCATCAGGGCCGGGAGGGGCGGGCCCTCCAGCTGAGGGCCTCGGCTCCATGCCCCGGGCGGGGTGGGGGGTGAAAGGGCGGGGAAGGGGGGCCAGTCAGAAGACAGGCGAGGACAAGTCTAAGTGTCATAATTCTGATTTTTAAAAAATCAAGACACCATAAAAACCGTATTTCTTAAGATTTATACTCCACTTAACGCCATGAGGACTTGAGATGCTAAAAAAATTTCACTTGGACAGCAAGTAGGATTATTGGATTGTGAAATTGAGAACCATAAAAAGTAAGACAATGTTACACAAGGCTTCCTGTGTGTGTGTGCCTGTGTGTGTGTGTGTGTGTGTGTGTCTGTGTGTGTGTGTGTCTGTGTGTGTGTCTGTCTCTGTGTGTATCTGTGTGTGTGTGTCTGTGTGTGTGCCTGTGTGTGTGTGTGTCTGTCTCTGTGTATCTGTGTGTGTCTGTGTGTGTGTGTCTCTATGTGTGTGTCTGTGTGTGTGTGTGTCTGTGTGTGTCTGTGTGTGTCTGTGTGTCTGTGTGTGTGTGTGTGTATCTGTGTGTGTGTGTGTCTGTGTGTGTGTGTGTGTCTGTGTGTGTGTGTGTGTCTGTGTGTGTGTCTGTCTCTGTGTGTATCTGTGTGTGTGTGTCTGTGTGTGTGCCTGTGTGTGTGTGTGTCTGTGTGTGTGTGTGTATCTGTGTGTGTCTGTGTGTGTGTGTGTGTTTCTCTATGTGTGTATCTGTGTGTGTCTTTGTGTGTGTGTGTCTGTCTCTGTGTGTCTGTGTGTGTGTGTCTGTGTGTGTGCCTGTGTGTGTGTGTGTGTGTCTGTCTCTGTGTGTATCTGTGTGTGTCTGTGTGTGTCTTTGTGTGTGTCTGTGTGTGTGTCTGTGTGTGTGTGTGTCTCTGTGTGTATCTGTGTGTGTGTGTGTCTGTGTGTCTGTGTGTGTGTGTATCTGTATGTGTGTCTGTGTGTGTGTGTGTGTGTCTGTGTGGGGGGGGGTGTCTGTGTGTGTGTCTGTGTCTGTCTGTGTCTGTGTGTGTGTGTCTGTCTCTGTGTGTCTGTGTGTGTGTGTCTCTATGTGTGTGTGTCTCTATGTGTGTGTGTGTGTCTGTGTGTGTGTGTCTGTGTGTCTGTCTGTGTCTGTGTGTGTCTCTGTGTGTGTGTCTGTGTGTGTGTGTCTGTCTGTGTGTATCTGTGTGTGTCTGTGTGTGTGTCTGTGTGTGTGTCTGTGTGTGTCTGTGTGTCTGTGTGTCTGTCTCTGTGTGTATCTGTGTGTGTCTGTGTGTGTCTTTGTGTGTGTGTGTGTGTGTGTGTGTCTGTGTGTGTGAAGGGGAGATCCGGAGGAGGCTCCTGGAGGACAGGGAGGAGGAGGAGGAGGTGCGGCTTCCTGGGCTGAGCAGGGAGAGGTGGGAGAGCGGGAGGTGGCTCGGGTTAAGCATCGCCTGGGGCTGGAGCACCACCTGACCCTGCTGCCTGCTGCAGAGCATTCTCTGCCTCGGCGTCTCCCGGAGAGTCTGCTGTGGCTTCTGTGCTCACCCCAGCCTGTGGGCGGACACGGGGCCGAACCCCGCACGTAACCACACCCTGCGTGGCGTTACCCTCTCATTTTTTCTGTGTGGGATTTCCTTCTCCAGCCGTGGCTGGTGGCTCAGTGGTTAGAGTGCCGGCCTGCAGACCAAAGGCTCTCGTGTCCGATTCCGGTCAAGGGCGCGTACCTTGGTTGCAGGTTCAGTCCCCGGGCCCAGTCAGGGTGTGTGCCGGAGGCAGCCAATCGATGTTTCTCTGCTCCGGGTGTGCGGACTCGACAGTGGGTCCTTCGCGCATCTGGGCTGCACGCTGAGCTGTGGGGCAGTGAACAGGCCAAGTACCCCTGTGCTCCTCGGCCAAATGGGGACTGAATGAGCTGAGGCCCTCAGCCCAGCGCCCAGCCCAGTGTCTCACCCAGGAAGCTCTGCCTGCGATCACCCTCCCTCCACTCTCACCGAGGCCCTGCCCGCACGGCTGCCGCCTCTCCGCGGCCTCCCGTTCACCAGCGGGAGCTGAGCTCCGCTTCCTCCTTCGGAAGGAACCCCGCCCGCCCGCAGCCCCGCTCCCTCTGGCTGGAGGGTCCTCATCTCGCTGAGACGCACTCGGACCCGGCCTTCCCAACGGGGCGGGGGGAGCTGAGGGCCACCCGTTAACATTCAACCCACAACGGACACCATTATCTTGGGAGCAAAATACCCAACGGTGGTGCTGTGAGGGGATGGGGGTGGGTTACCAAAGCAACAAAGACCAGCGCTGCACTGTCTCTATGGCAACAGAGCAGGCAGGCGCACTTTCCCGGCTGAATCGATGGCTGGGAAGACGCTCACCATGGTGCGGGTGGTCATCACCGGAGCCGCGGCCAGGGCGGTCAGCACGAAGCCCCGGTGGGACCCGGCTCCTGCAGCGGAGCCCAGACCCCCCGCCCCTCAGGAAGCGCTGGGCTCTCCCGGCTGCGGGCCAGCCCATCGCCTCCCGAGTCATGGTTCTCGCACAAAACCCGCTCACGGGAGCCAACCCGGGGATTCCGCAGACAAGCCGGGGCCGGGCTGCTCCCCTCACCGCCCTCACCGAGGCGCACGCTCACCCACTACAGGCCAGGAGTCCCCGGGGGAGGGCAAGGGCACACGAAACACTGAGCTTGTTCTTGCGTTAATCCTTATCGGTCATCGCACTGCGTCCCCCCGTGAACGACGGTAAGCCTCCGTTTGCCCGCCCCGTACGCCCTCCCTCCTGGGCTCTGAGAGGCACCGGCTCTGGACAGTGTCAGCCGTGTGTCCTCTCTTCGCCTCCCATTTCCAGGCATTTCCCTGCGGAGAACAGCTTCCTATCAGGTAGACAAAGCCCTCGGACACTCTGCTTCTCACAAGCTCGACCTTCCACTGTGGTGGACGGCATCTGAGGAGCCTTTACAGAACAAGATTCCTGGCCCTGTCCAGGTCAAGTTCACCGGCCCGCTCCGATGGGTGCGCCCGGCGGGGACTGCTCACCCGAGCGGTCCCAGACCCAGAGGCCACGCCGACGGGAGGCGGGCAGCCCCCAGCAGCGCTGTCACCTCACACGGCTCCCTCCGCCCCTTGTTCATGTGCCCCCAAGTCCAGGGAAAGACGGGTGACAGGCTCCACCAGGCCTCTCAGACACGCAGGCAGATCCCGGGGCGAGGCAGAACGGAAAGAGCCAGGTCGGACGTGGCGACGGGAGCCAGCAGGGCGGCCCTCTCTGGGGAGCAGGACGCTGCGGAGTGAGGTCAGGGCCTGGGTCCCAGGGAGGCCCCGCAGGCTCTCCCATGGGCGCCCGGCCAGAGGACACCCCCATTCTCCCCCAGCCCCTCTCCCTCGAGATGCAAGCTGTATCTCGTCGGAGCCCAGGGCACATTGGCAGAAATAAGACTGCGTTCCTGGCAAAGGTTCTGGGTTCATCTCGGCTGTCTGCTGACAAGCTTCCGTCAAGAAGTGACAAGCATCCTGCCTCATCCTGTTTCCCTCCTGCCGCTTTCTCGCTTGCTTGCCTTTATCCTGTTGAATCTTTCATACTGCTGCGTCCTCCTCAAATCCTCTTTTAGAATTCAGTGCGGGAGAAGGAGCGAGAAGCCGTTCGAGCCAGTCAACCATGTTCCACAGTCGCTTTTAAAAATTAATCCTTCATTTAGCCAACGAGCGAGCGTGTGCTCGGTTCACGTCCTGCCATTCCCCCCGGGAAGCGGCGGGCGCGGTGGGCGCTGCGAGCGGACACAGCCGCTCCTGCCTCCGCACAGGACTCCCCGCCATCGCCCTCAGATGGAGGGGGGCCCTGGCGCAGCCGGGAACAGAGTGTGACAGGTGACCGAGCCAGGCACGTCCCCCGGGCAAGCCCTGAGTGCGCCGAGTGCGTGGTGCAAACCAGGCCGTGGGCGGCCCTGGTGGGGGCGGTGTCCCCGGACATCGCTGCCCTGTTCCCAGGCAGCCTGTGGCCGGCACAGGCTGCCCAGCTTCACCGTGACTCACAGGCCCCTCTGTGCCTCCCAGGAGGATCCTCCTTCTGCCTCAATGGCTGTCTTTTTTTTTTTTTAATGTTTTTTATTGATTTCAGAGAGGAAAGGAGAAGGAGAGAGAGAAACGTTAACGATGAGAATCACTGACGGGCTGCCTCCTGCACGCCCCACCTGGGGTTCGCGCCCACAATGTGGATGTGGGTGGAATTCACGAGGAGAAGTGAAAGAACGGGCAGGGAGGGGGGCTGGACTGTCCCTGAGCTTCCTCTCTAAAGAGGAAAGGAGAGGCAGGATGGCAGGGCGGGGAGAAAACCGGAACAAGGCAGGGAGCGCTTTAAGGGACAGAGCAGCGTGGGGGTCGGGGCCTCTGTGAGAGCGATGGAAGGGGATCTGGAGCCGTGGATGGTTTTCACGGGCAGGAATGCCAGCTGCTCTGCAGGGCAGTCCCCGCCAAACACCGGTAACCTCGGTCTGGCCTGGAGGCCAGGCCAGGCTGTTGGAGAGAAAGCTGTGCCATCCGGCCTGTGCCAGCTTTCCAGCCCCGCAAGGGAGAGAGCCCCGAGAGTCTGAATGTGGGGGTCCCTTTGATGCAAGGCTCCCAACAAGAAAGGGAGTAATTATCTGCAGAGAAATCGCATCTCTCCCAAGCGAGGGGGTGGCTCCAGGGAGGGAGTGCACACCTGATGAAAAGCCATCTGCCGCCGTGAGCTGCGGCCGGCCCGCGCCCGCCTCGCAGCTGGGACGGCCGCGCGGTCCTTTCAAGCGCCGAACAAAGGCCGGACGGCTTCCTCGCCGGGGACATCAAAGCTCCGCGGAAGGGCCCGGAGCGCAGTCTCAGAGCCGGCGGTGCCGAGGACGGCCTGCTCTGAGGGACCGAGGAATTTTTAGAGAAGAACAGACGTCTGTTTGAAGAAGAGAGCCGAGCGTGAAGAGGCGCAGGGGGCGGGGACTGCAGCTCAGAACAGCCAGAGGAGCGGGCGTCCTGTGCGGAGCCAGGGCCCGGGAGGACCTGCAGACACATCCCATGGGCGGGGCGCGCCCTCCGCCCCAGACTGGGGGCGCGCCCGCTGCCACGCTGCCCGCACTGGGGTGGCGGGGGGCCCCCTTCCCCAGGGGTTCTGAGACTCTTCATCGTGCGCTCCCAGTTCACACCTCGTCCGGGGCTAAGAGTGCCTGCCTCCCCGTCTGGATGGCTAGTGAACACCTCACCCGCCACGGAGGAAGCCGGGGTCCCTTTGGGGGGGGGGCGGGGTGCAAACATCAACAATGAGAGAGAATCGTGGACCGGCCGCCTCCTGCACGCCCCACACGGGGGATGGAGCCCGCAGCCCGGGCCTGTGCCCTGACCGGGGATCGAACCGGGACCTCCTGGTCCGTAGGTCGATGCTCAGCCCCTGGGCCACACCGGCCGGGCCCAGAAGGTGTCTGTGAGGATCGGAGGAGGGCGAGAGCCGACCCCTTCACTCCAGGACGGCGTCACCCGCCACCAGCCCCCGCGGCTGCCCTGACACTCGGCGGGAGAACCAGCTGACCATCATCAGCTCGTGGGCTCTGACAGCAACGTGTCTGCCAATGAAAACAGTCATCATCCCCACAGCGGGGACAGCAGAGAAGCATCTCCAGCCTTTAACTGAGAAGGCAGTCATGCATGAGAAAGCCATTCCGGGGAGATATGACAGCGCCGCCTTCCCCGCTATTAGACCGAGCAGGAAGCCGGGGGGGGCGGGGGTCCTCCCACAGCTGCAGTTCAGAATGAACATGAAACGGCTTCTCTTCACATTTCAAACCTCCCCTCCCTCCAGGACCAGCCCGAAGGTGAAGAAATGGCGGGGCGGGGGGGGGGGGCCCTTTGGAAACGTTTGTCGTTTATAAAGCCACGGGGCGGGGGGAATTCTCCTCTGGGGAGATGCAACGCTGACCCTCCGGGGTCTGCCCTGGTGGTACTGAGGGGCGGGGCAACTATAAAAGGAAGGGGAGACACCTGGCGGGTGTGGCTCAGTGGTTGAGCATCGACCTATGAATCAGGTCACGGTTCCATTCCCCCATCAGGGCACAGGCCCGGGTTGTGGGTTTGATCCCCAGTGGGGGGCGTGCAGGAGGCAGCAGGTCAATGATTCTCTATCCTTCCCTCTAAAGTAAATTTAAAAAAAAAAAAATTTTTTTAAAGGAGCGACTAGGAGCGCCTTAAACATCGGGATTGGGACCCCACACTCAAATCAGGACGGCCAGCTGAACGCCAACAGCACCGGGCAGGTGGTTAAATAAACCAGGACATCGTCAGCCTCTGGAGGGTCCATTCTCCAGCCACAGGGCTCGGCTCCACCAGCCCCACCTGAAAACGGGCCTAAATTCTAAAATGTTAACTCCCATTTAGGTCACAATCTAAATTAGGGGTGTCGAACTCAGAGAAGGGGCCAAAATGTAAAATCCAGCCTAAATCGCGGGCCGAATGGTTTACTGAACAGTCATAAACTGTCATTGTGATGGAAACGCAGCGGAGTGCAGTGATGACAGCGAGGTGCGGGCCACATTGCAAGGCCTGGCGGGACGGATTTGGCCCGCGGGCCTTGTGTTTGACACATGTGATCCAAACGGTGAAGACACTGCGCCGGCCCCAGAAAAACCAGCTGCACCCATCGGTGCTGCATCCCATCGGGGGAGGCTGGTGCCGACCTCAGGCTCAAGCCTCTGGTCCTTGGCCAGTCCCTGGCGCACAGGGCGCTCCGGGCTGTTCTCCGGCGCTGGCACCGGGTCTTCTGAGCAGCCCATTCTGTGTCCACGGCACACAGCACGCCTGTGCCACCGGGGGAGACAGCTGGCATCCACGCCGCCCACCGGGCCTCCCGGCACATCCGCTCCTGGTTCTGAGGAGCCATCTCAGACGCGTTCCCAGAGGGATGTTCTCTGACACCAGCATCATCTACTGTGACATCGCCTGTCCGCCTGGCAAATGACATGGCTGGCTTGACGACTGGGATGCGTTCCCAGCTGCAGGATCCTCGGGGAGTGGGGGGGGAGGCGGGGAGCATTGGCCGCCTCACACACACTTCGCCTGAGATGGAAAGCGGTGTTTTTGCCACGTGTCCGAGGGCCGTGCTGCAGGCCGGGCAGGAGCCCTGATGGCCGGAGGCTGCCGGGCTCCGCGCAGGAGCGCACACCGTGTGGAGACGCTGGACGGGACGATTCGGGTCCTGGGGGGTCAGAGTTGGACGGCTCACAATTCCATCACGTTCCTCAGAACGGCGCCAAACGTGACCATCGTGAATTATTTCTGGAGTTCCCCATTTCTGAACTGCGGCTGACTGGGGGCGACTAGAACCATGGATAAGGGAGGGCGCCTGAATTCCACTGGTCCTCACGTGCGAACGGTTAAGTGTGTGCCCTCGGGCGAGTGTCCCCATCTTTCCCAGCCTCAGTGTGCTCATCTGTGAAATGGGGTAATGTAATCTCTAGCTAATGCACAGGCACAAAAGCGCGGGACGCTAAGGGGAAGCAGTGGAAAGAATGTGAAAAGCAATCCCCAAACACGAGCTGCGGGTTCGATGCGCCAGCTGACGGGTTCATGGCTGCAGCTGCCCTCTCAGGCCGGGGGGACCCAGGCCCCGCTCATGAGAAACGGGCTGCATCTTCTCGGGACAGAGCAGGCGCGGGGCAGAAAGGCCGGCCACCAGGCAATGCCTCCTGAGCTCACCCGTCCTTACCCCACACCCAGGGCTCCCCGCTCTCATGTCCCCGCTGTCGCAGCAAACCCTGCTGGCTTCCCCGTTACCATGGCTCCCACCCGGACCGCCTCCCTGGTACAGGCCCGGCCGCTCGTCACGGCAGCCTCCTCCCTGGCCGCGCCACAGCAGCTCTGCTCACCACAGCCAGGGGGTCTCCACAGCACAGGCAGGCCCGGCCCCCGGGGCATCATGCTCACCATCTCCCCTCCCTCCCCCTGAGCTCCACACCCCGAGGGCACAAAGCCTGTGCCATCTCGGACCTTGGGGACAGGCCCAAGCTTCCCAGCTCCTCCCCCCTCCTCTCCCCACAGCCCCGCAGGCTCCAGCATCAGCACTGAAGCCCACTGCAGCCCATCAGGACAGGGCTCCTTCCCGACGAGGACCCAGGCTCGGAGGCACCCGCCGTAGGAAGTGACAAGGCTGGGATCCGAGTTCAAGAGTCCCTTCGCCCCCATCTGACCTATAGTCATCCCATCGGATGTGATACATAAGCCCTTCAAGCCCACTCCGCGGAGGCGGGGAGGGAGGGAGGCAGAGGGCTGGGAGGGAGGCAGAGGGCGGGGAGGGAGGCAGAGGGCGGGGAGACACTGCGGAGGCCGGGAGGGGGGGGGGGAGGGAGGCAGAGGGTGGGAGACACAGCGGAGGCCGGGAGGGAGGGAGGCAGAGGGCGGGGAGACACAGTGGAGGCCGGGAGGGAGGGATGGAGGGAGGCAGAGGCCGGGAGGGAGGCAGAGGGCGGGGAGACACAGTGGAGGCCGGGAGGGAGGGGGGCAGGGAGGGAGGGAGGCAGAGGGCGGGGAGGGAGGCAGAGGGCGGGGAGACACGTGGGATGGGGGCCCGCAGGTCTCCGGACCCAGGTCCTGCAGCCAGGAAGACGATCAGCGGGAGAAATCGGCTGGTGTCGGGGCGTCTCCGGACAGAGGCAGGTCTCGCCGCGGGGAAGCCGGGCTGGCTGCGAGCGCCGTGGCGGCTCAGGAAGCGCAGAGGAGCCATCAGACACGGCTGTGGTGCCCAGAGCGCCCGCCGTCACCGTGACTCTGATGAGATGTGACGAGCGTGGCTGGGGGGCCAGCCCATCTGCTCTGAAGAGTCAGTTAATACCATTAGGACGAAGCTTTCAGTCAACTCCGTCCGAACGGGCCACGCCTCACGGATGGTCACAGCGCTCCGGTGCCGGCCATAAAGCGAAGCTGTGCCTGCCTAACGCCAGCAGCCAGGCCTCGCTGGGGAGGGAGGGGGGGTGCAGGCCTCGGACCCCGGGCCTCGCTGAGGAGGGGGTGCAGGCCTTGGACCCCGGGCCTCGCTGAGGAGGAGGGGGTGCAGGCCTTGGACCCCGGGCCTCGCTGAGGAGGAGGGGATGCAGGCCTTGGACCCCGGGCCTC
This sequence comes from Pipistrellus kuhlii, assembly GCF_014108245.1. NCBI lineage: Eukaryota > Metazoa > Chordata > Mammalia > Chiroptera > Vespertilionidae > Pipistrellus > Pipistrellus kuhlii. The sequence continues at coordinate 30,478,220 of NW_023425482.1, forward strand.
GCTGAGGAGGAGGGGGTGCAGGCCTTGGACCCCGGGCCTCGCTGGAGAGGGAGGGGGGGTGCAGGCCTCGGACCCCGGGCCTCGCTGAGGAGGAGGGGGTGCAGGCCTTGGACCCTGGGCCTCGCTGAGGAGGGAGGGGCCTTGGACCCCGGGCCTCGCTGAGGAGGGAGGGGCCTTGGACCCCGGGCCTCGCTGAGGAGGGAGGGGCCTTGGACCCCAGGCCTCGATAACCACCACCTGGAACGGTGCATCATGGAGCATCGCCTCTGCCCTCAGCCCCCAGCCCAGCCCCCAAGGTCCCATCTTCCACTTCCCTCCACCCCAAAGTGCCCCCCACGGCTGGTCTGAGATGATTCAGGAGGGCCCGCCCTGCTCCGCCGGAAGGAGCCGGAAGGAGCTGAAGGAGGCGGTGGTGGCTGCCTGCCTTCGCTCTCCCCCTCAGCTCTCCCTTCTCCATCCAGTTCAGGTCTTGCTGAGCACCTCCTTCGTGCACGTCGCTGAGGGCGAGGGAGGGGCAGAGAGAAGAGACAGCCTGGCCTTCGGGAACAGAGAGGCTCTGAGCAAGAAGGGGCTCCTGCAAAAAGTCTAATGGCGCCGCCCCCCCCCCCCAGGTGCCAGCAGAGCGCAGCTGCCCGGGGAAGGCAGCGGCCAGGCTGCGGAGGGCATGGCCAGCCCTCCCGCCTCCCCGGGGGAGGCACGCACCCACCGCCACAGCTGTGATGGCGCGGCCCAGGCCGAGCCCCTATAGTTTGGGTGAGGTCTTTCCCCGACTGGCAGGGGCACTGCTTGCATTAAGTCAGGTGTGAGGCACGCTCTGAGCTCCAGGGAGAGCGGTCCTGGCTGGAGGCTGAGCTGCAGAGCGCGGGCCTGGCGCTGAGCAGGCAGGAGCCCTCGGAGCCGCGCTGGGGGCACCACAGTCCTGAGGCAGCGCCCACTGACCCTCACCGCCGGCGGCCGGGCTGGCGCCTCCTGAGAGGAGTATTCAGCTGGGCTCTGCAGCTGACGCAGCTCTGGGGGCTGATTGTCCAAAAACAAACCCCAGAAACCCACTGGCTCTCCCGGGGAGAGGGGCTGTGGAGAGGCTGGGCTCAGGATCAGTGGGCGGTCCGAAGGCCGGGCGTGGGGCGGGTGGGCACCGAGGTCATGCAGCAGGACTGCCTGGCCCACACCGCCCACCAGCCGGGCAGGACCCGGCTCCAGGTGGCCCCTGGCCACAGGAGGGCCAGCTGGCAGCTTCTGCGCGGCCTGTCGCTACTGGGATGGGGACAGGGGGAGGCAGAGGAAGGTGAAGAGCCCAGAGGGCACTTCGCAGATGGAGCAGGTGGTGCCAGGGCAAAGGGCGTTTGATTCAGAAGCGCCTCAAGTCCTGAGGGTCACTCCCAGGAACACTCGGGATGTACAGTGTGTCTCCCCACTCCTCCCACCCCACACACACACCCCCACACACCCCCTCACACACACCCCCTCACACATACCCCCTCACACACACACCCACACACCCTCACACACACACACACACCTTCACACACCCTCTCACACACACCCACACACACACACACACACACCCTCTCACACACACCCTCACACACACACACACACCCTCACACACACCCACAGACCCACACACACATACCCTCACACACACACCCTCTCACACACACCCCCTCACACACACACCCTCACACACACCCACAGACCCACACACACATACCCTCACACACACACCCTCTCACACACACCCCCTCACACACACACCCTCACACACCCACACCCCCTCACACACACCCACACACCCACACACACATACCCTCACACACACACACCCTCACACCCACACACACATACCCTCACACACACACACCCTCTCACACACACACACCCTCACACACCCACCCACACACCCTCACACACACCCACACACCCTCTCTCACACACACACACACACACACACAACCTCACACACACACACCGGGAGCAGCAATGAGGACTGGAACCCATGTCCGCTGACCTGGCCCTCCTCTCCCCGCTCCTGGGTCAGACTCCCGAACATCGCGGGGAGGGGCGGCGGGCAGAGGCGCCAAAGGGAGTGGATGGGAACGGGGCCCACATGGGCCTCAGCGATGTGCAGGCGGCTGTGTGGGCTGGCGGGGAGGGGAGGGGAGGAGTCTCCCAGAGACGGGAGGGGTGCTGGGTGAAGTGGGTGGGGAGAGCGCAGAGGGCAGGCCCGGGGGCGTGGGCACAGGGGCCTCAGGGACGGCTCCGGGCAGGAGAAGGCAGACAGGCCGGCCGGGCTGTGAGCCAGAGGCCGCCCAGCCCCGGAGCTCCCGGAGCAGCCCAGGCAGGGCCCCGCCGCCTGCAGGGAGAGGCTGCAGGAGGTGCGGAGCTGCCTCTGCCTCCTGTGGCCATTCCTCTGGGAGCTGAGATGGACAGGAGGGACCGCCCTCTCACCGCGCCCGGCCGGAGGGCTTTCCAAGCTGAGGCTGAGGGCAGCCATCGTTCCGTTACCCACAATGCCCTGTCACTCGGGCTCCCTGTCCTCAGGGAAGGTCTCGGTGGACAGCAGCACCTCCGAGGAGAGGCGCTGGCAGGCACAGCGGACACTGCCCCGGGAGGGCCTCTCTGGGAAGCAGCTGGGGTGGGGGGACCTGAACGGCACCCAGCACATGGCTGGGCTCGGCGTGGGCAGGTCTGAGAGTGACGACCCGGGACCCAGGCATGGAGTCGTGGGGGGGGGGGGCGCACATGGCTGTGTGGGTTTTACCGCCAGGAGCTCAGGCAAGTCCTCATGTAAACAGGGCCCCTGCTGTGCTTCCCTCCCTCCCTGCAGGAGCAGGTGATGCTGGGGCTGGGGCTGGGCTGCCTCTGCTCTCCCCCCCTTTCAGGAAAGCGCTGGTCTCCACGCGAAGGGAACGTGCCAGGCGCCGGAGACAGAAGGCTGAAGGTCAAGCGGCAGATTCCAAATGCCACGCCAGGCTTTTGTGACTCACTCCTGGTCCCGCCGTGCCTCTGCACGCAGGAGGCAGAGCGCCCGGAATAGACAGACTCCAGACTCAGCAAGGGCTGAGATCGGTCAGGAGGGAGGGAGGGAAGGGCGCTCCTGGCCGGGTACCATCTGCTGAACCCCTGCACTGTTCCAGAGAGAGAGAGAAACATCCATCGGTTACCTCCTGCACAGGCCCCGACCGGGGATCCACCCAAAACGTAGGCATGTGCCCTGAGAATCGAACCAGCAACCTTCTGGTGTACGGGACGAGGCTCCAACCAACCAAGCCACCTGGCCAGGGCCCAGTGACCTTTTCACGGGAGAAGCTATGGATTCTGAATTCTAGAACGAAGACATGATCACCTGGGCAGCGCCTTCCTCCCAGAAATGGGGTCAGAGTGGAGGGGAGACGTAAGACAAGGTCACTGGCTGGGTCGGGGACAGACATCATTCCCTGTCGCGGGCTGATGGAACCAGACAGCACAGAAAAGGGCTAAAACCAGCCCCAGACCTGTGTGCACAGATGCATAGCCACGGCCACAGACAACAGGCGGTGAAGGCCTGGGGCGGGGCGGGGCGGGCTAGAAGGGGTCAGCGGGGGCGGGAAGGGGGGCATATGTAATACTTTCAACAATACAGCTTTTTAAAAATGAGAAATGAAAGCATGACGCCAGTGAGGCAGTCCATTGAGGAGGCAGGAGGAGCCCTGAGCTGAGGATGACGGTGTGGGGGGCTGCCTGCCCGAGGCCGCCGCCCCAGCTCCTGGTGGAGAGAGAACGAGGTGGTTCACAGCGCAGACCTGCACCCACAGCCCCCCTCCCAGGCCAGGCGCCGGGACACCCGCGGGAGCCAGCTGAGCGCCTCGGACAGAAGGGCAGGCGGGAGCCGTGCCAGGGAGGGGGGGCAGCTCGCTGGGTGCCATTCGTCTCTGTCCCTTTGTGCACGTCTGATGGGATTCTTAAATTCCCCGGGGAAGGAGCCCATTAGTAATGGGCTCTTTATTAAAACGTGGGAGCAACTGAGCGTAAAATGAAATATGACTCGTTTGCCACGGGCCCGGCGTCTCCAGGCACAGAGTCCTCACGGCGCGGCTGCCTTGTCAGTGTGCCGAGCTCCATTTCGTACTCCCGGCTCTGACGGGGGACTTACCTCCGCCACCACACCCGCAGGCGGGGACAGCTCACAGCGAGAAACACCGACACTGGGAGCGCCACTCCGAAGCCCCGCAGCCTGTGTGCGGGGAGCCCTGTGCTAGACCCTGTGCTTTTTAAAAAAATGTAAAACTCCCAGAACTCTCGCAGTGAAATTAATACCGGGCAGGTGTAGGACTAACTATCCAATGAATCGACACGAAGTAACTACACGTCCCCCGCATCCGCTGCCGTAGCCCTCACCTCGGGGAAGATCAGCTTGCGATGCCCTGGCTGCGGTCCCGGGTGCTTTTCTGCGCCTTCCTGCTCCTCACAGAGGCGCACACAGGTCTTCTCGGTCCGGAAACGGCTTCTTCCCGCGTCCCTACGCGAATCCGCCTCTCACGGGTGGCCAGGCGTCCCAGCGAGCTCCCGGCCGCTGGGTGGGAGCAGCACGGCCGACCTCCCCGCTGAGGGCGCACAGTGACTCCTGACGGCCTCTGGTGTGGCCAGCCGCGCTGCAGCGCGCTCCTGTCTGCGGGCCGACAGCTCTGCAGGCGCCTCCTGGAAACGGAAGAGCCGGCGGCAGGGAACAGGCGTGCTGCACTCAGTAGGCTTTGTCAAGCCCTGACCGGTGTGGCTCAGTGGATAAAGCGTGGGCCTGTGGACGGAGGGGTCCCAGGTTCAATTCCGGTCAAGGGCATGGACCTTGGTTGCGGGCACATCCCCAGCAGGAGGTGTGCAGGGGGCAGCTGATCGATGTTTCTCTCTCATCGATGTTTCTAACTCTCCATCCCTCTCCCTTCCCCTCAGTAAAAAAATCAATAAAATGTTTTTTTTTAAATAGATTTTGTCAAGCTGAGTTCCAAAAAGGCTGCATAAATTATGTTCTGTGTGCAAAGCAGACAAGAGGGGGCTCAGGGATCCCGGAGGCAGGCAGGCAGGGTCCCCATCCCCCCGCCCCCCGACAGACACACTTCTTGGGGGTGACCTGAGCAGTCACTCAAGCTCTCCTGCCTCCCTCGCCCGCTGCCAGCACAGGACTGACGCAGCCCCAGGGGCCGAGTTCTCGCTCACAGGGAACTGGAACGGAAGCTCCTGGTCCCGGGTGCGTATCCGACTTCGGGGGGCCAGGGGGGAGGGGCTGCTCTGTGCTTGGCCCAGAAGCACCTCCGTCACGGTCCTTGTCCCCGCCCCAGCCCCTTGCTCTCAGAGCACATGCTCCGGACTTAAATCTTCCAGAAAACTGTGCCCCGTCTGACATGAGTCCCAGGCTGGGCCTTACCCCAGGGTGGCCTTCCCCCCTGGCCTGTGGCAGACCCCCTTTGAGGAGGAACCTGGGGGCGGGGACAGCCTCACAGACTCCCGTCCAAGCCCCCAGGACCATCCCTACAATGCAGCCCTCGGCCATGAGGCTCTGAGCCACAGCCCTATCGGAGGAACGAAGCTGTGGGTCTGCTGGCCCCGGAGACAGGCTTTGGTCAAACTCGAGGGAACATCTAGGCCTCAGCGTGTTTCAGCTCCAGGCCCAGGAATCAGCGAACCAGACAAGGCCAGGCCATGGCCGGCATCAGGCCCATGACGCAGGACCATCAGTGCAGGTCCCAGCGCCGGCCAGTCAGTGAGACCAGCGCCCTGAGGCGACACACCTGCAAGCTGATGAATATTCTACTGAGACCTCAGATGAAAGCCCTTAAACGAACCCAGCGAACCCAGCACCCAGCGTGGTGTCTCTCTCCCTCTCCCTCTCCCCCTCCTCCCTCCCCTCCACCTCACACCTCTCCCCTCCCCCATCTTTCCCGGCAAGCCTCTCCCTCTAGATCACATGTGTCAAACACAAGGCCCTCGGGCCAAATCCGTCCCGCCAGGCCTTGCAATGTGGCCCGCACCGCGCTGTCATCACTGCACTCCGCTGCGTTTCCATCACAATGACAGTTTATGACTGTTCAGTAAACCATTCGGCCCGTGATTTAGGCTGGATTTTAGATTTTGGCCCCTTCTCTGATTGAGTTCGACACCCCTACTCTAGAGCAACCGCGCCTCCCCCTCCTCCCCCTGGCGTGCGGCTTGGCTTCTTTCTCCGAAGCTCCAAGGCCTTCCTGGTGCCTCTGCACGGTGTGTCCGGAGCCCATGCAGCCCAGCAGGCTCACTGCTCCTCCCCCCGTGACTTTCTAAATACGCTTCTGCTTGTATCCGAGTCCCTTGGCTCCGAATTCTTTTCTCAGCCAAACTCCAGGAGCGAGGTCCAGCATCTGGTGCCTTTTGCCGCAGACAAAATGACAAGAAGAAGAATCAATATCTCATCACGGCTCAGAGCGGGCATTCATGTGAAAAACAAGACTGGAAGCACCGATAGACGGAGGCGAAGGGGTCCGACTCCCGATGGAAAAGAGCGAAGCAGAGGGCGCCCAATGCCCAGCCCGGGAGCACGGCCTGCAGGACTAACCAAGAGCAGCCAGCAGAGGCACCGCACCTGCCGAGGCTTCTTTTTCGTTTGCTCTTGTCAGGGGCTACTGATAAGAATCACATCAGAAAGATTATCTGGAATAAATTGGCTCTCGCGTAAGCACTGGCTGTAAACACTGTGATGTGCTGTGTGAAGAGAGGAGAGAGATGAATTCCTTCGGGAACAGAGCTCAGAGCTGCTAAAGCGGAAAGCGAGACGCAGGCCCCAAAGCCCCAGGTCAGCCAACCCTGACGCGGCACCCGCACCGACTGTGCCAGCCTCTGCCAGGAAGGCGCCCTTCACCCGGCCACCTGGAGGGCCGCGGTCAGCGCCAGCGAGGTCTGCTGCCAGCCCCGCTGCCCAGGAAGGTGCCTTGCCGAAGGTGCACATTCGGGTCTCATAACCAGGAGTGAACGAAGGAGCTGAACAAGTGTGAAGAGGGAAACACGAAGTCCCCGCCCAGACTTTCCTCGCGAGCCTGGCTAGATGAAGCCGGGCCTCGGCGTAGGCAGCATTAGGTTTGATCGGGCATTTCCAGCATAAAGGAGCCTGGTAGTGAGTTTCCAGGAGGAATGGCCAGCAGGATGATTAAAGAAAACGTCGCTTGGCGATAATGGAGACAAACCAGCTTCTGTGCATTCTTCCCAGAGGGAACCTTTCATATTTGGAATGAAAAGGGCCAACGGGGAGAACGGAGTTCTGCTGTGACACAATCTTAATTAAATAGCTTCACTCCCAGCTTTTTAGGGAAAAAAGAATCAAATCTACTACTACTTTGCCCGGGGACTGCTCTTCAGGAGGACAATAGCAAATCACTCCGCCGCTCTGCCTGCAGCCAGCGATGGCAGAGCACTAATCAGCAGTTTGGACACTGCGACTGACAGCTCTCTGACCCAATCAGGGAGCTGCGCTAGGAAGGTGACCTGGGGAGCTGGCTGCAGCCTGCAAGCCTTCGTCAGCAGTGCCCCAGGATTCCCTCAAGTCCATCTGGTCTTGGAGTGCGATGCCTCAGGCGCTTCTAGCTCGCAGGCTGGTGAGAAAACTGGAGAAAAAGGCAGCCTTCCCTCCCTCTCACGTCCCATCCATTGGACCACCCCCTCTCCTATCCTGACCACCATGCTCTCCCACCCCTTCTCCATCTTCATTTTCCCACAGTGATTGCCACAGACGTAGATACTCCCTGTCCCATCTGCTCCCTGCCCCGTCACTCCGAGACCCCCCCCCCCCCCCCGCTGTCCCTGGTAACGGACCCCTGACCCCGGCTTGAGGCTGGAGCAGCCGGGGGCACCTGGCGGAGGAATGCAGTCACCGGGTTTGCTGTGCTTGCTGAAATGCTAAGAGCTAAGGGAAAAGCCAGCGCTAGGACACCTACAGGCGGCTCTTCAACACCTGCTGTGTGCGTGCGAGGCACGGTGTCTGTCCTTATCCTCACATTCTCGCCTCACCCCACCCTCACGAGAAGGCCACACAGTGAGCGACCCTGGCAGCCGCTCCCTGCCGCACTGGGTGCCCTGGAGGGTGGCACACCATTGGGGATTGCCGCCTCCTGTGCGCTGAAGGCCGATGGTGATAAGCTGCCGCGGGGAGTACTTCTGGTGGTGGGCACTTCTGAGTGCCTGACCGGTGAATGCCCTGACCCCACCATAGCCCCCGGGGGGCAGATTCTCAGAGAGCCTTCATCTCACAGACCGAGGGCACAAGCAGAGAGAGAGAGAGACTGTTCACAGGCCCGCATTCAAGCTAAACATCATTGTAGAAATGCCACCAGAGCAAGGAAATCCGGAGCCTGAAGAACAGGGGGCTCAGGACCGGGCCCATCAGCGCCCCCGCTGGCTCTCCGCGGCGCTGCCACCACAGTGGGTCCCGGGCTCCCTGGAGAAGCATATGTAACGTTTACAGAAAACTGCTCCCTGAGGAGACCGGTAAAGGTGGGGACTCACGTCACAGGGGATTTTTATTCCAAATAATCGCTAGACAAGTGAAAAATTCATGCTCTGTGGAGCTAAACCCTCTCCCAAGGGGACGGAACAGGCGATCCTAAAATGAAAGAGGACACTCGGGATAACCATTATGCTAAATGAGGTACCACACACATACACACATACACACACACACACACACACACACTTCCCCGGTCGCTCCCATTTCCCTAAAGACTCTCTTTTGCTGTTAAAAGCGGTTCTTTTACTTGATCTAAATGACTTTCTCCCATTCAAACGGACTCAGAGTGCATTCAAAAGAAATGTTACTGGGAAGGGAATTTCATAATGTTTAAGAGGAAGGGGAGTGAAATTCCTGGCTTGGTCACACGTGCATACCAGGCAGGGAGCTCACTTAGCTACGTTTCAGGAAGGTCAAGTTTAAGCATGGTCAATAGTCTGTGGTTCCATGTGCACGCGTGTGCGTGCACACACATATGCAGGCAGTGGGACAGTCTGAGTTTGCAGGAGCCCCCGAGTACTAATTAAAGGCCTAGCTAGAATTCGTCCATGCTCATGTTCCTTTTCTTCAGATAACAGACCCTAATAAATATTAATATTCAGGACTTGCTGAGCATTTCCACTGAGCCCGCTGCCTCGTGCTTTCTGGTCCTCATGTGGACTCCACGCTCACAGCAGCCGAGGGAGGACAGAGGAGCCAGGTCTCGGGAAGGTGGCCAGGACTGACCGGCCCACAGCAGTGAGAGGCGCGGCCGAGACGGGCTGGGGAGACGGCACTGCTGAGTCGGTGGTGCAGCCGCCCTCAGTCGTGTCAAAAGCCCCTCAGGGTCAGCGTTAGCTGGGTCACACTCACCCCTGAACCTTCTAACAGATGCCCCTGGGCGGTTCTGGGACCAGCGAGCCTGTTGGAGCCCAGCCTGCCGGCCTGGGGTGGTTCCCAATGCTGAGCGGGGCCACCTGAGAGCGCCTCCAGGGCCCCCGGAACCAGGCCCTGGCTTCAGAGGCCGCCCCGCGCCCGCTGCTCAGCAGGTGCTCGGAACAACTGACGCCGTCATGGCCAGACCACGCCCACACGCCCACCACCGGGCCCCCATCCCAGGGGACTACCAGCTGCCTCACCTGCCTACCCTCTGAGCTGCGTGCGGGGCCCCTGAGATGGTGCCTCCCGAGGGCCACACAGGGCCCGGCACATGGGCACACAGCACAGCTGTGCTTCACGGCGTGGAGTCCACTGCCCTGGTCCGATCCCATCCCTCCGCACGCAGCACAGCCCCCAGCCCAGGGGATGGGCGATGGGGGAGGCAGCAGGTCACCACGCTTTGTGCCGCCGGAGAGCAGAGGCCGGGCCTGTATGCGGGCTTTCTGGGGTAAACCTCCACCGAGGGCCGCAGGGAAGGCGCTGTGCACCCCCCTCCCCCCCACCCCACCCGCCCTCTGGTGAAGGTCTAGAACCCCAGCTCTTCCCAGGTGACCCCCCCCGAACACTGCTGAGCTGACAGATGCTCTGAATCGGGCCACGTTTTGGCACCTTCTGGGTTAGGGTCACAGTGAGGCGTCCCCTTCGGGGTCCTGCAGAGATGATCTCAAAGGAGCTGAGGAAACAAACGCACCTCCTGCCTCGCAGCCGCCTTCTCCGAATCCCGCTGACGAGGACAATGCAATTTTCACCACCAGTGGACCGAGCAGACAATCACGTTACGGCCAGTGAGACGGGGTGGGCCCCCTGGAAGCGGAGCCGGTGCCGCCAATGTGCACACCATCCCCGGGGGAGATGAGCCCGGCACCCCTGCGTGCGCCTCTCCTCGGCAGGTCTGCGTGTCCCCGCTCGCCGTCCACAGCCTCTGCTGGCACGTGGGTCTGGGGGGAGGGAGAATTCCCCGGTTTTCAAACACTTCTGGGCACAAGGAGGAAACTGCGGGCCCCTCGGGACGGGAAGGGCTGGGGGCCCGGCAGAGAGTGCCCGCCCGCCACCGCTGCAGGTTCGGGTCCCGCAGGAAGTGGCAGCCCTCAGGAGCCGGCTTGCCTCTCGGTGTTGCCTGGGAGGAGAGCCGAGCCCACGCAGTGTCTCTCCAGGCCTCGAGCCTCTGCCCCGGCACCAGGCGGGACAGTGACAATGGCCGGGAGTGAAGCAGGAGCCGGGAAGGGAGCAGGCACAGGCGGGTCTCAGACTCCCTGACGTGGATCCTTGGCGTGCGGGAGGAAGGGGCAGAAAGGGTGTCAGGAAGCGACACAGGGTGGGAGGCCCAGGCGGATGCGCCCGCAGAGAAAGGAGCACCCTCCCTGCCCCCCCCCCCCCCCCCCCCGCCCCATGCTGGCACCAGAGAGAACAGCCCCAAGCTGAGCATCCGGTCAGGTCTGGTTCTGGCTGCGGACGGGACCTCCCCCTTCATGCCTCCCCGAGGCTATAAATGACATACGGGATAACGCACCATTTTTGTGAGACCTTATTTGACCTTATTACTAAAAGCTCATGAAAATGAGTAGGAATTTGGCTTATTCTCTTGAATTTTCTGGGGAAGCAATCAAATTATCTGCAAACCACTGCACACCACACGGGCTCGGCAAACACAGGCTGGAGAATATCCTCCGAGTCTCTGAGGGGATCTTCCAGGAAGCACAGGTGGCATTGTGGCAGGCCGCCCTCGAGCACCCTGCCCTAGGGAGGGTCTCCGCTTCGCTGAATGCGCTCTGGATTTCTCTCCAATTCTCTGCACCGCCTGGACTCATTGCCCCGCAGTACCTAAGCGCACTCCGTCTTAAATAATTCAGAAGAATCCGAACGTAGAGAATTCAAACGGTGTTCTCACAAATACCCGGGTCCACGGTGGATGCTCTCATCTTTCTGAGAGTCGTTCCTGCCAAGTCTAAGCTCCACAGGGAGCAGCCCTGCCCGCCCACTCCGGAGGCCCCGTGGGAACCCGCCCTCTGGGTCCCACCGGGACAGAGGCTGCCCAGGGCGCCCCCGTCTCACTCAGGCCTGTCTGCCCCAGGAGTGGGCCTGCCGAGTCCGCCACCAGATGGCACTGGGGCCTCTGACCCCGGCACCCACTGGGAGACTCATCAACATTTCATGGAGCCGAGCCCATTCCCGGTCTCCGTCTGAGCAGCAGGGCTGTTAGCTCACCAGGCCGCGGCGTTGCCATGGACACGGCAGCCCAGCTGCATCCTCTCAGGCTCGGTCCTGAAGGGGACCGGCTCCTCAGCGCCGAGTCGTGCTGGCGAGGAGGACTGTCCTCCCGCTCCTCCGAAACTGACCCTGCAAGTACAAAAGGCACCTCAGGACGCCGAGCTGGCGGGCCCTTCTCCGCCCCGCCATTTCCTTCCCCGGTGTCTCCCCGCCTCGGCAGCACGCCCCCAGCCCACGCCTATGTGAGCTTGTAGGATTAGACACTGGGGGGGAGGGGAAGAAGGGAGGGAAGGGAGGAGGCCCCAGTGTCTGCGCCCCGGCCCATTACGGAGATGGTGATCCTGAGGCTGTACCAGTGCAGGTGTCAGCGCAGGAAAACGAAGCCTGAAGCTCGCCCCCACGCTCCCCCAGAGCAGGGCAGTGACTGGCCTCTGCGGCCCTGAGACCTCACCCGGCTCTCCCTGTCCCTCGCATTCTCTGTCACTCACCGCTGTCAGGTGGGCACTCCGAACACTGCTCCTAACGCCCTGAATGTTCCCATCTCACCTGAGCCTCGCGACCACAGGAGGTCCACCTTGCACCGGCCGAGCCGGCCCCATGAGGAGGATAAAGGATAGGCTTTTAGAGTGCCAGGGCCGGCTCACGTGAGGCACCCCGTCCTCAGGGGCCTGGCGGGAGGACAGAGGGCAGCGGGCGGGCATATCAGGGTCCATTAACCTCTGAGAAAAGTGTGGCTAGCTGGCACAGCCATGGCATACTCAGCCCCAGGGCACCTTCTGTGCCGCACCAGCTCAGCCAGGTTCAGTGACCCTGAGAGGGGGCGGTGAAGGGTGGAGAAAAGACAGACAAGAGAATGGAAGCTGGGTCTCCGTGGGACTCTGTCCTCTCTGGCGGAGTACAAGCTGTGTCTATTTCATAGCAGAGGCCATGAAGCAACGTGAGGGCGCAGCCAAGATGTTTATACCGTTCTCATGGGTTTCGATCCTCCTCAACTACATGCACCTGGCCAGCCTTTGTTTACTTGCAGCCCACAGCACTCAGGCACGTGGGGCCACGTGTCCCGACCACAGGTTCAAGCTCACAACCACAGCTGTTGGCCATCATTGTGCTGGGAGGCCTGCCCTCCAGGCTGGGACTTGCACGTGGCCATGAGGTCTGTGCCCTCTCATAGTCCAAGGCTTCGACCTGTCCAAACTCTGTAGCCGCTCTCCACAAAAAAAGAGAGAGAGGGGGTCTGAGTGACTTTGTGAAAATGGGAAACACCACAGTTTCTGCACGAAGAATATGTAAAAACAGTCACAATAAACTGAGCCACTTTCACATGAGCTGGAGCTGCCGCCCCAGAGGAACTGCCGGGCATGCCTTATGCCTCACACCTTCGGGTGTTAAAACAGGGAAAGTCACCTCTTTGTGCCCCAAAGAGCTGTCCGCACAGAAAGCAGGGGTGACTCCTGGCCGATGACCAGGGACTGAAAATCTAAACACGGCGGGGACAGCGTCACGGGGTCCTGCCATCGCACCAGCAGACACGCTTCCTTCCCGGACTCATTCCCTCCGGCTCCTCAACGCCCCCTGCCCTGGCCCCCTCATCTGGGCTCTGCCTGCATCAGTGCTTCCCAAATAGCTATTTTTTAATCCCATTAAAGGCTTGCTGCCTCTCACTCAGAAAGGCCTTTTATTTTTAGATTAACAAAAACAATGAGAGGGAGGGGGGAGGGAGGAAGAGAGAAAGACAGAGCTTATTTTCTGTGTTGGGGGCATTATATCGTGCATGAGCAGACTGTGAGAGCTGGCATTCCACCTGGAGACAGCTGTGCCGGGGCCAGGCATAGATGAAGTAGGTGGATGTCCACACAGGGTGAGCTAAGGGTGGGCAGGCTCCAGACCCTGCAATCGCCCTGCCCCTGCCTGAGAGGGCACACTAGGTAGTGACTGCTCCAGGTTCCTCTAGTTAGATGCAATGACTTTGGGGAAGAAAGTGCGTTGAGTCAGGACACTCAGTGTGGTTAGCTCATCAGATCCCTGTCCCACTAGACTCCCTGCAGCCTATATCACTAGGAGGTCCTGGTTCAAGACCTGCCTCCACTCAGTTTGCGATCCCTGCTGTGCAGAGACCAGGGTTTGCCTGCCTGCCTGCCTCTCAGGACGCCTGGGAGAACTGAGAGGTCACCTGCGAGTAATGAAGCAACAGGGAGGCTCAGGGTTGTCACAGCTGAAACTGGGACAGCCTGGGAGTTCGAGGGGAAGCATCTAGAAGGCGAGCCCACATTACCACCCAAGGACCAGCCCTGAGCACACTCTTTCATGATGGCTGTGCCCGGTGGCTCAGGAAACGAGCACTGAGTCAAAAGACCTGGACTCCAATCTGTCAAATGGGAAACCAGGCAAAGGCTGCAAGATGGAAGCTAGGCAAAGAAAGAGTCAATCGCCAAAAAGTCTTAAAAAAAAATATCCAACTTCACTAGTAATATGAGAAATGCAAATTAAAACCGAAGAATGCCGTTTTCACCCATGAATTTTTTAAAGCTGGCACTCTGTATGACTACAGAGCAAATGAGCTGCTCATTGTTGCTCAAATTGGACTACTTAGCAACACGGATCATAAGACCTTAAATTATGTGACCAGCAATTCCAACCCCAGCACTTTTTTGAAGAAATAATATGCAGAAACATTTAGCTGCATGAGTTCTTATAGAATCACTTATAATATAATAGAGATAATAGGAATTATCCAAATACCCAAGAAAAAAGGTCAGAAATCATGGTGCAAACCCAATTATATACTATTTCCCTATTTTGAAATGTTGTAAAGTATCTTTAGTAACATAAAAAGGTATGTAATAACTTTCTAAATAAACATCATTACTGTAAAACATTAAGAACATCTGATCACATAGTTCTCCCCATCCATTTACCTATCTCCATCAAAGAACAGTTACCAAAAGGTTTATAGTCGTTCTATGTGGGTGTGGGTTTTTAAATAAAAATAAAAGCATCCTTACCTTCTTTTTGTCTGTATTTCCAAAACTTTCTACAATCAACTTTTTTATAGGTATAAAAGTATTCCGTTTAAGAGACATCTATCAGAAAATTCTAATGGAAGAAGAGGTTTTTTTATTCAAGCTAAACATGTCCAGTCTATAAAATGTAGAAGAGGGAGCCGCCTTCCCTACAAAGTTTACAGAGCGCTCAGGAATAACGTGTGTGGGGAAGGGGTTTTGAAACGCAGACATCTCTCACAGTGAAGAGGGCGGCAGCATTGATTCTGCTCAGTCACCTACTCCGAGAAAAAGTGTTTCACAGCAGCGCGGACATCAGCGCGGCCCAGGAATGCCCACCACGCTCCGGGAAAGAAGTTTTGACGAGCTTTTAAGCGCAGAGAGGTCAGTGAATGCAAACACCTGTTTCTCCCTTAAAGCAGCTGCAGAGAGAACAGTTAACCGGCTTAGTCAGTAAAACACCCCACCCCATACCCCCCAGTATCTGCTCCTTTTCTCAGAGGGTCTGAATGTGAGGGCCTGCCTTACCGGAGGGCAGTTCCCAGAGAGTGACGCTGCCTCATGCCCAGCAGCTGGGGGACCAGGAGACGCCACCCGCCAGTGCGGTCTGGGCTGCGAGCCCCACGGGCACTGTGTCACGGCCGCCAGCAGCACGCCGGCTCTGGCGTTCGCCCTCACAGGCTGCAGTCTGGCATTTGAAATTTCCACCCTGCCATTTCTTGGGACTTGATTCTCTTCTGAGAGTGGATCTCTGATTACCGACTCTGTGTGCTATCCCAACTGCCTAGCACAGTGGTCGGCAAACTGCGGCTCTTGGGCCACATGCGGCTCCCTGGCCCCTTGCGTGTGGCTCTTCCACAAAACACCCCGGCCTGGGCGAGTCAATGTTGAAGAAGTGGCGTTAGAAGAAGTTTAAAAAACTTGGCTCTCAAGAGAAATTTCAAACCGTTGTGCTGTTGATATTTGATGAATGAGTTTGCCGACCACTGCCCTAGCATACACGTCTGCCCCGGTGTCTCACGTTACCCGGGTGGAGGGAAGGGCTCCCGGATCCAGGAGCACAGCACCCTCGGAGCTCCCGACGTGTGGACACTGCACTCTGCATGGGACTCACAGAAAGGAAGAGGCCAGCCCTGCCCTTGAGGAGCTATCTTCCAGAAGAATCCGTAGAAACGAATCCGGTGGTGAGAGCAATGACAAACGCCAGGAACAGAAGTCCCTGAGAGTCTGCATAAAGGGAGCCAAGCTCAGCCGCTGCTTGGGGACTCGGAGAAAGCTCGCCTCCTCTGGGCGCTGGAGGTCAGCTGTGAGAAGGGGGTGGGGCCCCAGGTGGGGAGGGCGGCCTTGGGGGTTGGGCACCGGCAGCAGCTGCAGGCCCTGGAGTGGTCCCGGTGCTTGTGTGGGAGCTATGGCGTCTAGCATGGCCTGCTATGCTGAGCTAGTAAATTTGGGTTTTTGTTCTGTACCAGATGGAGTAGTAGCATGATGGGGTTTTCAAGTAAAAAAAAAAAAAAAAAAAAAGACAGTAAGATTTGTGATTAAAGTGTTTAGCAGAATTGCAGAGGAAGGACAGGATGAAGGGAAGCCTCCGGAAAGTCAGGCGAGAACGTGAAGCCTTTTTCCTGTTAAGTAGAAATACAGAAAAAACAGCAAGTGATGAACTTCGGGTTCAGCCACACAGACTCAGTAAACCTTAAGCTTTTGGGCTATTTGCTCCAGATCTTCTTAAAAGCATACA
This sequence comes from Pipistrellus kuhlii, assembly GCF_014108245.1. Taxonomy (NCBI): domain Eukaryota; kingdom Metazoa; phylum Chordata; class Mammalia; order Chiroptera; family Vespertilionidae; genus Pipistrellus; species Pipistrellus kuhlii. The sequence goes on from NW_023425482.1 coordinate 30,494,583, forward strand.
GAAACCCGCCGACTCTGCAGGAGGCACCCCTGTCTCTCCCTCAGAGCGTCCCCCCCATCTTCTCTCCCGCCGCCACCACCACCAGGGGTGAGCATGGAGGGTGCTTTACAGCAACAGCACAGAACGAAGGCAGGAGAACAGACTGAAGAGAGGTTCTGAGAGGTAGCTGACAAAATTTAAAGACTACCTAGTCCAGAGGTCGGCGAACCACGGCTCTAGAGCCACATGCGGCTCTTTGGCCCCTTGAGTGTGGCTCTTCCACAAAACACCACGGCCTGGGCGAGTCTGTGTTGAAGAAGCGGCGTTAGAAGGAGTTTAAGTTTAAACAATTTGGCTCACTCAGAACTGCCTGCCCACAAAAAGGATGACGCCCCACGCCAGCCCGTATGGCTCATGGGTGAGCGTCCACCCATGACCCAAAGGCCCCGTCAGGGTGCATGCTTGAGCTGTGGGCTCAATCCCCAGTAGGAGGCTTGCAGGAGGCAGGAGATCATGTTTCTCTCTCAATGTTTCTCTCTCCCTCTCTCTCCCTCCCTCTTTCTAAAATCAATAAAAACATATTTAAAAAAAAAAAAAGATGAAGCCCTTAATGACAGATCAAGGTGAAGGTGAAAGCTTGGTCTCCAGGCCTCCCCCTCTCCCGTCTTCTCCCCCTCCTGCCCACATCAGTGACTTGGGGGGCTGGAGGGGGGGCGGGGAGGTTTCTGACACTGCCGCTGAAGAGCCAGGGGAGGAGGAGGTGGGCCTGAAGGCCACAGCCGTGTCCTGACTTGTGATTCAGAGCGGCTCCCAGCCTCCTCCCCGCCCCACGGGGTGACCTTTCCCGTAAATTAATCCGTGAGCGGTTCAGGATGCCGGCACTAAATGGAACGGATCATTTCCTACTGCAACGTCTCCCGGCTGCCTTAGCTACTTTATAGTCTGAAATCACCTTATTCTTAGCGAGCGCATTTTCCAAAAACCTGAATTAAGTGCAAATCCTGCCTCGCGTGCCTGCCTCCGTATGCTCCGCGGCTCGGCACAGCGGCGTGTTATTTCTAAGAGGGCCGCGCCGAGCGAGCGAGCGAGCGAGCGCACGTGGAGGTCCGGGAACTCAAGTTCCTTCCCGCGGGAGGACCAGCAGGCAGACCTCCCCCGCAGCGGCCTCCGCCCACTTCCACCGAGCCTGTTAACGCTGGGACCAGGCCTCGCCCCACCACCCCCACCCTCACACACACGCTGGGGGGACGTGCAGCACACCCATCGGGACAGCTGGACGCGTCTGGCAGCTCTGACGGGGAAAATTGTACAAGAACCTCCCCGGGGCCCGCATAAACGCTCTCCTTGCCTTCAGGAGAGCTGGCTCCTAGGGTCTAACGGCGCCTGTGAGCTGCGGGTCTGTTCCCTTCAACCAGCCTTTCACTCCCGAGTCTGTGAGATCAGAGAGACCAAACAGGGAGCCTGAGCCTCTGTCTTCAGGCCAATTTCAACCATGGCAGTGAGGTGAGAGATGGCAGTGAGGTGAGAGATGGCAGGGAGGTGAGAGATGGCAGTGGAGGTGAGAGATGGCAGTGAGGTGAGAGATGGCAGTGGAGGTGAAAGTCTGTCCTCCTCAGATTCCTACGTCGTCGATGCCCTACCCACAGTGATGGTCTCAGGAGCCTCGCTCTTTGGAGGTCCTCAGGGCAGGACCCGGGGCGCTGGCACTGCCAGGAGATGGGCTCAGGGGACACCGTCTCTCCTCTGCTCGGGTCTGACTCCCTAGGAGCCGAGGCCCACCTGCCAGCAAGGGCGGGAGAGGAAGGCTGACCTCCGCCTTCTGCGTGGGGAGCGGGGCCAGAAGCTGACCTCCCCCCAAGGCGGCCGATGCAGGGGGACAGGAGCCTCCGTGCGGACACAGTGAGCCTGGGGCTGGGAGGGTGCCCGTCGCCCTCCACCGCCAGGAAGCGCTGCCCTTCCAGGTGCCAGAGCTCCGGCCACAGGAACCCCACCAGGCAGTGCTGAGGGGGATGGACCCCCCACCAGGCAGCTGTCTGAGGGGGATGGACCCCCCACCAGGCAGTGCTGTCTGAGGGGGATGGACCCCCCACCAGGCAGTGCTGAGGGGGATGGACCCCCCACCAGGGCAGTGCTGAGGGGGGGACAGAAGGAACCCCACCAGGCAGTGCTGTGGGAGGGACGGGAGAAAGCCAGGACCAGGGCCGTGCTGTGGGGGGGACAGAGGGTTGCAGGGAGAGAGAGCCAGGGAGACTGTCTACAGGAGGCAGCAGGCAGGGCACAAAGGCCCCTCAGAGGTTCACTGCAATGGAGGACATTTCCTCCTCCTTCAGGGACGGCTGGTGAAAACACAGCAAACGGGGGGCCAGACCTTGTAGCGGCGCCTGGTGGGGGCTGGGCAGGAGGAGGAGCAGCAGCGCCCGCCCTGCATTTGCAGCCTCTGTGATTTCTCCGTGGCTATAGCCCGGCGCTCATTTCAAATCTTGCCTGTGTTTGTTCTCTGGTTCATCTTAATTAGGCTTGCAAATGTTTCTGCTTTATTGCTTTTTCAAAGAACCAATTTCAAGGTTTATTTATCTTGCCTCTTTTTCTGTTTCATTATTTCAACCTTTATCTCTATTAATTCCCTCTTCTTAGTTTACTTGGTTATTTTTTCTAACTTTATATGATGAGCATTTTGTTCCTTTAATAGTTTTGTCCTTTTTCTTTAAAAATTAAGACATTTAAAGCTCTAGCTTTTGGAGAGTTCAGCTGTGCTGGGTCTTTTGATTTTGTCTGGGTTTCTTTTAAATTTCTTCTCTAATTCCAGGTTTTCTAAAAGTGTGTCCTTTTGATTTCCAAAGGATTAAGATTTTAAAACTCACCCTTTCATTATTTACTTCCAATTTCATTGGACTATAATCAAAGAATACGTTCAGAAATATTTAAGGCTTTATTCACGGCCAAGTTCCTATTTTAAACATACAAATTGTAAGAAACTTGCCTCTGATTCATCTTCATCGAAAAGGCAGACCGTTGCTGAATTTCCCCAGAGCAAACAGGAAGTGGGGGGTGGGGAGAGGGTATGAGAGCTGTGCACGCGGTGGATAGCACATTTTCCAGGAAGATTTCCCTAAACAAAGGGAGGTGGAAAGAGCTAAAAAGGTCTCAGCACAGTGTTTCAAAGGGCCCCATGGGAGACAGGAAGACCTAGGCGACGTGTTACTCAGCCAATGAGGAACCAGAGGAGGGACTAACTAAACAAGCTGTGTTCCCTGCCCCGTGTGTGTGTGTGTGTGTGTGTGTGTGTGTGTGTGTGCGCGCGCGCGCACGCGCCATACAATGGACACCCACTCTCCGGAGTGTTATTAAAAGTCTCATTTTCGCCATGCTTCTGTTTCCCAGTCCAGCATTTGAAATTCGAACAGATGAGCCATTTCTCACAATACTGATGTGCATTTTCTTGGCCTTTCTTTCAAAACAACATTAGGACCACTGGACTGAGCAACAAAGATTCATAATCATTAGTACAATCACATTCCCCCCTCCCCCCATATCTCAAGAGCCCTAGGGTATCTTTTTCATCAGAAAGTAGACTCGGCAGTTGGCCCTATCCTATATAATGAAGGGCTAATATGCAAACTGTCCCCTCAGGAGTTTGACCGCTTACTATGGCATGCACTGACCACCAGGGGAGGCACAGAATGAAGGAAGGCCCTGGTCAGCCCTGATTGCCGACCAGGCCTAAGGACCCTAGCTGTGCACCAATTGCATGCACTGGGCCTCTAGTGCACATGTGTCAAACACAAGGCCCGCGGGCCAAATCCATCCCGCCAGGCCTTGCAATGTGGCCCGCACCGCGCTGTCATCACTGCACTCCACTGCGTTTCCATCACAATGACAGTTTATGACTGTTCAGTAAAACATTCGGCCTGCGATTTAGGCTGGATTTTAGATTTTGGCCCCTTCTCTGATTGAGTTCGACACCCCTACTCTAGTGTATGATGAAGCACCTTGGCCAAGGTCAGCAGGTGAGCCCTAGGACCTTCGATTAGGCACTTCAATTCCTCTCTCCTCAAATCGGCTCTCACCTCGTCAACTGAATATATCCCATCTGTGCCACTGTTCTCAACTGCACGCACCAATGGGAAGCTATATGACTTGATCTGCTATGCATTATAGGTGTCTCATTAGGATTATCCTTTAAAACGCGGAGAGAGGCACACTCCGGGTGCACGTTAAACAGTTCATCTCTTCTCTTTAAGACAATCGGAGCGAAATGTTTTTACCAATATTCCCACATCTCATTACAGGGGAGCCAACGCCCACTCTCCCAAACCGCTTTTCAGATTTCGCAAAAACCTGGCTTATTAACGACTTCCAATTCCCGCCAGTCTCATTCCATCCAGTTTCCTCACCTTCGGAAACGGTGTCTCGGCTTCGCTCCCGGAGACGATGGCTTCTGGGGGCTGTTTACCGAATGCCACCCACACGGCCACACTCGTGACACACACACTTGCCTGCCGTGGCTGTCAGGAGTGGATGTCTCTGTCCGATTCCCACGCTGTGCATTGTACGTTGGAGAGGGGAGAAATCAATGAGGCCAGTCACGGCTGCCCTTGCTCCACCTTCAGGTATCAGAATTATCATCATCATTATTCCTGAGACAGTTCAGTCTGCAACCGGGCAGACTCTCCTCCTTTAAAGGGCAAGATGCCTCAAGGACGAAGGAGTCCGTGCAACTCCTTCTCTGCCCCCAGCAACAGCTAAAGGGCATCCACCACGGATCTTTTCCGCTCAGACATCCAAAGCTGCAGAGGGCAGGGGCTCTCCCTGGGGCGCCCGCCTGCCTGCGAGAGAGACTTCAGTGTGTTTCCAGACACATGGCCCACGCGCGTTTTGGCCTCAACAAAGGGAGCTTTGAGACATAATTAAACACACACACACACACACACACACACACACACGGATTAAGAATGACTAGCCCCTCCTGTCAAATGCGTTCTGGGGCCACATGGGGGCTGCTGTGCGCTTTGCTTGGCAGAGGGGCTGTGCACCAATGGGGCAGCTGGATGGAGGTGGTGCAAGAACATGTCCCTAGGGACCAGCCTCTGGCCGAGGTTCCGGCCCACCGCCACCCGTGATCCTTTCACATCGCCCTCCCGATGTCCTGGGATCTTATTCAAAGGCCAGATTTAAATGTGAACCATGGATCGGTCGTGTTCTGAGTAACACCATGTGGGTCCAGGCGTAGACCCTGTCTATGACTCAGCAACCATGACCAGCTGCAGAGGTCAAAGGGCGGCAGCAGGGGGCGCTGACCGCCCCTCCCACGAGCAAACACACGCGAGCGCAGACAGAGCCATTCCTCCCAGGGGACCACCGAGGCTCCAGGAACAGCCTCTGACGACAAGCGTGAGGGAGAGACCACGGAGAAGCCTGGGGGCCGGAGCCCGGGGAGCGTCGGGGAGTCCCCACCAGGGGAGCAGGCGCACCCAACGTGGCGGCGCGGGGCGCGGCCTACCTGCCGGTCCGCAGGCTCAGAGCTGCAGGCGACTTGTGTTAAGCCTGAAACCATAAAACTCCCAGGAGAAAACCAAGACAGTGAATTCTTTGACATCGTTCTTAGCAATATTTTTTTTGGATATGTCCCCTTGGGCAAGGGAAACAAAAGGAAAAAAATGGGACTACATCGAACTAAAAACTTTTGCACAGCAAAGGAAACCGCCAATCAAACAAAAAGACAAGTTACCGATGATAAAAGGCATTTGCAAATTATATATCCGATAAGGAGTTATTATCCAAAATATATAAAGAACTCATTAATCTTAGCACCAGAAAACCCCAAGAACAATCCAGTTTACAAATGGGCAGAAGACCTGAATGGGCATTTCTCCAAAGAGGACCTACAGCTGGCCAGTAGGCACGTGAAAAGATGTTCGACATCACTAACCATCAGGGAAATGCAAATTAAAACCACCCCGAGATAACACTTCACACTTGTCAGAATGGCTCTTATCAGTAAATCAACAAATAGCAAGCGCTCTCAAGGCTGTGCTGGAAGGGGAACCTCCTACACTGTTTGGTGGGAATGTAAATTGATGCAGCCCTGGTGAAAAACAGTATGGAGGTTCCTCAAAAAAATTAAAAATAGAACTGCCATTTGATCCAGCAATCTCACTTCTGGGTACTTACCTGGAGAAAACAAAAACAACGATTCAGAAAGATATACTCTGCACCCCTATATTCATTGGAGCATTACTACTAATAGCTAAGATGTGAAAGCAACCTAGATGTCCATCAATAAATAGGTAAGAAATGTGTGGTGTATATAAAAATGGACTATTATTCATCAATAAACAAGAATCAAATCTTTACAACACCACGGATGGACTTAAAGGGTATTATGCTAAGTACAGAAACAGATACCATGTAATTTTGCCTACATGTGGAATCTGACAGCAGGAACAAAAACACCTCTGATGAATAAACAAAACAGAAACAGACCCATCGATATAGAGAATAAGCTGATGGTCACCAAAGAAGGGGGGGATGAGAGGAGAGAAGATAATGGCCATCTCGACCACACTTCAGTAACGATCTTTCACGCCACTTCACAGGTGTGTCTAGTAAAGTGAGTGTGATTTCCCAAATGATAGCATCACATGTCCTAGGGTTTCCTGCAAACTTATTAAGAAAATGGACGTTTCAGAGAATAACTGCTTTCAACATTCTTGCTAGTGCTGAGAGTTTAAAATGTTTGTAGCTTAAATGGCAAAAGAAAGTAGGAGAAAGCCAGCCTTTGAAAGATACCACGTGACCCACCGACTCAGTCATCTCCCTCCTCCAACACATTAAAGGCGGTGTCCAATCACGCAGCAGCAGGCAGCCTTGCAGAAAAGAAGATTATTCTGCATGAAGCTAGCTCCCTGTCACACAGGACGGGGGCCAGATTTCTGAAAACTCCCCCTTCCCTTCGTAGCTGACTTGAATTTGCCAAGAAGGGAACAAAATCAGCAACATCATCCCAATGGAAGGCCATCTGTGGCTTTTGAGGAAGGCAGGTGGCTGCATATGTGAAAGAAGCAGCCCCAAGTTTAACAGGATTCGTTTTGAGAAGCCAGATTTATGTCAGCTTCACTTCTAGGAAAACAGCAGACTAAGGACATTTATTTTCACTCCGAAAAGTGAGGCCACCAGGACACACATGTGGACTTTTGTCCCAGGCATGACAAGCGGCAGAGAAGCCATCTCCCGTGTGGTTACTGCCATCGAGGAGCTAACGCTGGTTGCGGAGACAAGAGGAACATACCTGAGAACGAGGGCGTGAAGATCAATGGTGCCGAGTAAGAAGTGTGGCTCAGGGGAGCCCGGGGCCAGAGGTACCCGAGTCAGCGGGCAACAGCCACTGTGAGCAGGCAGGTCAGGGGGCCAAAGTAGCCTTCAAGGGCCCAAGGACCCTCTCTATCTACTAGAGGCCCGGTGCATGAAATTCGTGCAAGGGGCTCGGCCCTCGAAGCTCTGGCTTCATCCAAAAAGTCATCCAGAAAGATGTCCGGAAGGTCATTCAGTTGTCCAGTCTAATTAGCATATTATGCTTTTATGGTTATAGATTGTGTGTCAAGGTATAATTGACGTTAAGATGCATGTATTTAAGGTGTGCAACATAATGTTTTGATATACATTGTGAGATGATCAGCACACCCAATCTAATTAACATCCGTCACTTCACATAATTACCATTTGAGTGTGTGTGTGTGTGTGTGTGTGTGTGTGGTGAGAACACTAAAGATCTACCCACTTCGAAGATTTCAAGTACCAGATACAGTGTTGTTCACTACAGCCACCTTGCTGTGCGCCAGATATTCAGATCTTACCCATCTGGCACAGAAGCTGTACCCCTCAAGCAGCATTGTCACTCCCCAGCTCCCTTCCCCAGCCCCTGGCAAACACCACTTAACTCTCCGCTGCTGTGAGTTTGACTAGATTCTACACATAAGTGAGATCAGGCAGGTTTTGAGTTTGTCTGGCTCATTTCACCTAGCATAACGTCCTCCAGTTTCATCCATGCTGTCACAAGTGCAAGATTTCCTTCTCCTTTAAGGGTGAATAATATGCCAGTGTGTGTGTGTGTGTGTGTGTGTGTACTTGTGGTAATCTATAATAATAAGAGCATAATATGCATATCTACCCAGTGGCTGAAAAGCAGAACAATCTTCGGATGCAGCCGGGGCTGCCCCGGTGCACGGTGGGTTAGTCTCTGTTGAAAGTCTGGGGCGTCCTCCTGCGATTTGGACCTGGTGTCTCCAGGCTGGTTTCCGGAGGCCTGGGAAATCATGTGGCGTGAGTGGAGGGTCCGTGTGCTGTAATGAAGACAGCTCGAGGCCACGTGAGCACGTTTCAGGCGGGGAGGGGCGCGGGGAAGGGGAAGGAAAAGGGTGAAGAGGGCGTGGGGACTGTAGTCAGGCTCGGCAGTCACTGCTGGATGAAGCCGGAGAGACTTACCTTAACAACCGGCAGGTGAATGCCTCTGTCAGCTGGTCTGTGCTGTGAAGACGATGGGGTTGCATTTGTGTGTGAAAACCATGAGGTCTCTGAATGATCACCCCTAATCTAACTCCACGGGGGGTGCGTCTTAATGACTCCCGTCCGCCGGCTCCCTGGCAGTGCCGGAAACTCGCCCTGCACGGAATTAAGTGATCTCCGGATACATTTTAAATCGTCCGGGCTCCTCCCGCCCTCGCAGCTCTCCCCTCTAATCACGCCATTTGTTCCTCGTTGAATGTTTACTCCCACCGCTGCGTTCGTCAGAGCCCCATTGGGGGGGAAAGGAGGAAAATATCCTAAAAATCAAGCCTATTCCTAGCTGAGATGTAATTACTCTCAGAGTACTTGGCATTTTGAAAAATGTGCTGCGATTGTATTGAAAAACCAAGAGCGCAAAGATCAAGTTGCCCTTGGCTTTTGCAAAGAAAGGCTCAGAAGCCTTGGGGTGAGATGATTGTAGGACCAGGCCCGGCTGGGTGGAAGCCAGGGCCCTTTTGCTTCGGACGGCAGCCCCAGGGAGCTTCCTAAGAACCGCTGCGCAGAGGAGCTGACAGACAGCTTTGCTGCGTGTCCCCGGCTTACACGGGGTCGCTCTGGTCTCGCTGTGCACTCGGCCGCTGCTTCCTGTGGGAGCTCACCCGCCCTGGGTGTCCAGCTCACGCTGAGGCAAAGCAGTGACCACACTGACCTCTACCAGCGATCTCCCCTGAGACTCTGAGGAGACAGGGATGGCTCGGTGAGACAAATACAGCATTGTGTGTGCGTGTGTGTGCGTGTGCGTGTGTGTGAGTGTGTGTGTGCACGTGTGTGCGTGTGCGTGTGTGTGCATGTGTGAGTGTGTGGATGTGTGTGCATGTGTGTGTGTGTGTGTGCGTGTGCATGTGCGCGAGGAGACATATCCAGAACATACTGATAAAGGAGTGTTTAGTAAACAGGATTATCTAAACAAATGGCAAACAGATGCATGAAAAGATGCTCAACATAGCCCCGCCAGTCTGGCTCAGTGGATAGAGTGTCGGCCTGCAGACTCAAGGGTCCCAGATTCGATTCTGGTCAAGGGCATGTACCTTGGTTTCGGGCACATCCCCAGTAGGGAGTGTGCAGGAGGCAGCTGATCGATGTTTCTAACTTTCTATCCCTCTCCCTTCCACTCTGTAAGAAATCAATAAAATTTGTTTTTAAAAAAAGATGCTCAACATCACTAACCGTCAGGGAAATGCAAATCAAAACCACCGAGAGATACCACTTCACACTTGGTAGGATGCCTGTCAACAAAAAGACCAAAGATGACAAGCGTTGGTGAGAAGATGAGGAGGAACAGAGTCCTCGTGCACAGCGGGTAGGAGTGAAGATGAGCACAGCCAGATGGAAAACAACATGGAGGTTGCACACAACATTTAAAATTAGACGGACCATATGATCCAGCCAGCTCCGCCCGGAGGACACAGGCGCGCCTGGGAGTGTGGACTCTGGAAGATGAGCAACTCGGGTCTGGACCCCAATTTCACCACTTCCTGACCTTGACAAAGCTCCTGAGTCCCTTGCTCCCACACAGCCCTGGGCCTTGACGGAGACACGCCCTCTACCTTAGCCAGTGGCAGTGAGGACCGATGAAGCCCGGCTCCTGGCTCGCAGTCTCACCAGAGCCCACTCTCATTCCTCTACCATTTCCCTCAGTCCCCTCTCCTTGCGCGCCCTTGCTGGAGGAGCTTGAGCTAAACCAGTGGTCGGCAAACTCATGAATCCACAGAGCCAGATATCAATAGCACGACGATGGACATTCCTTTGGAGAGCCACATTTTTAAACTTAAACTTCTTCTAGCTCCACTTCTTCAAACTCGGCCCAGGGGAGCGCCAGTTTCCTGTGAAGCAAGGGTGCCCTGCGGCCTGGGTCCCCTCAGCCAAGTCCCGCCAGCGTCAGGTGTGCTAGCCAGACAGCGGCCAGCCACACGCCTGCCGAGGAGATGGAGCCGGGGCGCAGAGCGGCAGGAACCACGCTGGGGTTCCCTCCTCCACACAACAGGAAAGGAACGCACTGTCCCCCTCTCTCCTCCCCCCCCCCCCCCCCCCCCACACACACACACACTTCGAGAACTCCCGCCGCTGTCTCCGGATCCTGGCTGGGTCCGCCTCTGTTCCACAGAAGCGGAAAAATCACTTATTAATTTGCATAAAAGCTCCCAGCGCCAGAATGTGACTACAAAGCTATCTTTGCAGAGCAAATTGGAATCCTCGGCTCTTGCTTGCGGACGACAAGCCATTCATCAGCGGCCCTAACTGTGGAGCTGAGGGTGTTTGCCTCCCATTGTCCAGGGCGATCAACACGGAGGCACTCCGTGAGTCTCAGCCCTCTGCACACCCACCTATAAAACCACCCCCTTCCCGGTCCCCGACCAGCAGACAAGCCCATCTTCCTGGGGGGAAACCCCCATTCGTCGTCAGTGTTTGTTACCTACGCTTTGCTGTCAGTAACAAGCATTCACTCGGCTTCTGTGCCTGCTTGGCGCCTCGTGGGCACTGAGTGGACACACCACCTCATTAGCCTCACTGGTGCTGGGCCTCAGGAGGCGTGCACTCCATCTGAAGGCGGCAGCCTTGAGAAAGAGCCCACGACAGTGGCGAGTGTGTGTCCTGTGCTGGGAGGGCACTGTCCTCGGGCATTCCACCGCAGACTAGTGGGAGGAGGGGACGGGATGGACCGAGGGAGAAGGGGGGAGGTACATTTCAGGTAAGAGGACCATCCATGACATTTAAATGTTTACATCCTGCTTTTATCAGTTTGCTTACGGACATCTGGTAAGTACCCAAATGGCGTGATGGGAGGTACCAGTGATTCGCTCCCCCGCCCTCAATGGTCAGGAGCCGGTGTTGGGACCATGAGAACAAAGATTGTGACCAGACAAAACCATTAACTCAGAAATAAAATGCAGTCATATTTAATTTCATTTTTACTAATACAAACTAGGTTAGCCACCCACTCTTCTCAATAATCTCACAGACGCCCTCTCTCTAGGAAAAGCTCAAAGAAAACGTTTCATCGGGCATGATCGGTGTTTGCAATACAAACATTCAAGTATTACACACGTTGGATCAGATTTATCACTGCATTTTAGTCCAACCGCTACCGCTGGGACACATGCAAAACCATCGTCACGTTTCCCAGGTGAAACTGTGGCGCAGCTCTGGATGCTATCGTGTTACCGATACCGCGGCTCCTGGCATCACACGTCAGCGGGCCGCGGGCGGCGGTGCGTGTGGATCCGCAGCCTCCGTCCAGCGCCGCGTGGCACACGCACTGCAGTGGCCGCAAGTGGGGAAGCGTGTTGCTCCTGATGAGCTGCTGACCGCGGGGCATGCAGAGGCGAGCCTGCCATGGTCGGCTATTCCGACCGTGCAGTCAAGAGGACGACGAGCTGGCGTGACCACAGGACGTTTCCCGCGTGCCCGGCAGCGTGTCCCACCACGCGCGTGGCGGGGGCAGCCAGAGGCCCGGTCGCCGTGGGAGGCGGGCCGCACCGCCCGGCGGAGTCAGCGCACCCGCCTGGACTCAGCGTCCCGCTCCCCGAACGCGCGGCCCGGGCCCCGGCCTCCTCGCTAGCTGACCAGGCACGGGTCGTCGCCGCCCGGCTTGACCTCGCCGGCCAGCAGCAGGTTCATCACCACCTTGGTCAGGTAGCTGCAGGTGCCGCGCCGGCCCAGCGGGGGCGTGTCGTAAAAGGCGGTCATGTCGTCCTGGGGAGAGTGCAGGTGCCTGTGACTTTCTGGTGGGGGAAGGGCTGGCAGGGCCGGCTGGTGTGGCTCAGTGGCTGAGTGCTGGCTTACGTCCAGGAGGTCCTAAGTGCCCTGACTGGGTTGTGGGCGCATTCCCAGTGGGGGGCGCGCAGGAGACAGCCGATCCCTGACTCTCGTCATTGATGTTTCTCTCCCTCTCCTCTCCCTTCCCCCCGGCCAGCCCGGGAAGATCGTCCTCCGGATTTCCTCCTGGAAAACCGCCTCCAGCGGTTTTCCTTCTCTTTAAAAAAAACCTTCTCTTTACCGGTCCTGAGGCGTCTCCTCAGCGAGCAAAACAAACACGACACTTCCCGATCCTCCTTTCTGCCGACAACGCGTGTTTCCTTGGGGCCCCTGACAGCTGGACACAGGACGTGCCACAGAGAGCCTGGGGGGTGCGCACCCCTCCCGGCCGGACCCTCCGCCTCGGGGCCGCACAGAACTGCGCCTACAGGAGAGCCCTCTTCCCGCTTCTTCCACAGAACCCACGGCCGGACTGCCTCACGGTTAACACAGAGGAGCCCTAATTCCCGGTCACTCCCACCTCCTGCCCCTCCCCGATTCTCCACTGTGCCCCTGGGACTCTGCAGGGCACAGGGTGAGAGATGGGGGGCCGCCTGAGGAACTGAGGCATGAAAAACACCCCCGAAAAGCTATGTGCTCTACTCACTTGATTTCCAACGCCCTTGAGCTGACTCTCGTCCTTCTGGAACTCCTGAAACGCTTCCCTCACCAGTCTGTCCAGGTCGACTTTGTCCTGGAACTCGAGCTCGGGGTTCCTTTCCAGGACCACGGACACGACCATCAGCAGCTGCAGAGACGACAGTGAGGCCGGGCGAGTGGCCGGCGGTGGCGGGCGGGCGGGTCCCCCCTCCCCGGCCAGGTCGGCCCCGGCCCCCGTGCGCCGTCCCCGCGCCGCGCACCTCCACGATGATCTGCCGGTACTTGGGCTGGTCGATGTTGCCCAGCATGTCTTCCACGAGCAGCGAGAAGTTCATCTCGTACATGGTCATGTCCGACAGCGTGGGTTGCTGGAACACAGAGCCCAGCGTCACCGCGGCACGGGAGCAGGGGGGGGACCCTGGCTCTACCAGGAGCTCCACTCGCTCCCCCAGAATCCCTCTCCGTCCCTCCGAACCCGAGCGCCCTCCAGCCCTGGGGCGGGTTCTCATGTCGCACCGTCGCCCCACAGCGCGCACGCCGCGGTGAGTGCGGGCAGGCGTCTGTGTGGCCACAGGCCGTGCCTCGTGCGGAACAGGGCGACGGGCTTAGAAAGCGGAATGCGTGGCAGATGCGTGCCAGACCCTCTCCAAGGAGTTCACCTGAACCTGTGGCAGACCTGTCCGAACCGGCGGCACAAAAATGCACCGAATCAGCAAGGACAGCGCCGTGTGCGGGGAAGGCAGGCAAACACAGAAACGAGCAAAACCAAAGGGTTGTCTCTGCCCTGCACGTCGCTTACGGCAGGAGGACTGCATGTGTGCCTGCGCCTTCCCCACACGCGGAGCAGCAAGGGCTGAACCGGAGCGAGGTGGACGAGGCTGAGTGTGGGCTCCGCCAGCAGGGCGGGCGGAGGGGCCAACATCCCGGCAGGGGCGGGCGGAGATGGCGAGTCACACTTCCCTACTTCCCGGGACTCCCCTCAGCCTCCCAACTAAGCCACCCACTCACTCCCGGGGCCCAGCCGGCCGCCCCGTCCAGTGGAGCCTCAGCAGCCTGTCCTGCCTGCGCGATGCGCCCTGCATCCCGGGGGCCGTCCGCGGGGCAGCCCCACCCGCCGCTGCAGCTCCAGCTCCCAGGCGCGCTGGCGGGGGCGGGGGCGGGGGCGGGGGCGGGGGCGTGCATGTGAGGGCGGATGAGAAAAGAGGTCTCCTCGTCCCACTGGACGTACGTCCCACCTGGATCACTTCCCTTTTCGGGTTCGGTGTCCCCCCCACCCACCCATGGGCCTGGCTCTCCGAGGGGCTGTTTGCTGGAAGGGTGACCTTCTCAGCCTCGCTCTTTACCCCCTGCCCTGGGCCCAGGGGAGCGCGCCCAGGACCTGGACTCGCGGAGAGTGCTGGCCATGCAGAGGGCAGCTCGGCCCCCCGCGGCCCCCTCGCCGAGGCCACGCGGCCGTACCTGCGGCAGGTGCTTCCCCGCGACCACCAGGCCGTTGGGCGTGCGCTCCAGGATCTGCCACACGCGGTCGTAGAACCCGGCGGGCGTTCTGTTCAGACACCCGTTGATCTGGCGCCGGTTCAGCCAAGACCTGCAGCAGAGGAGACGGCCTCAGAGCGGAGCCGCCGGCGAGGCCTGGCAGGGAGCCCGGCTTCCGGCAGGGGCCACCCTCCGAGAGGGAGCCGGGACCGCCAGGGACACAGACCGAGTCCGTGTCAGAGGGACTGAGTATTTCAGGGAAAAGCTTGCAGCAAACGAGGAAACATCGACTGCCTCTCACCCTGTCGTTAAATGACTCTAATAGGCAAAGCAGGTCATTTAAACACACAGGAGCAGCTTCAGGAACCTTCCGAAAGCCTCCTCCGTCCTAAACACGTTCTTCCATTCAGTGCGACCCACAAGGTTTTACCCGCTCCACCCTCAGCACAAGCCCAGGCTGCGGACGGGGTCAGCTGCGGAGGCGAACCTCTTCCAGGAGCAGGGAGCCGGCCCGTCCCCGAGCCGCGCCTGCGCCCACAGGAGGGGAGGAGGGGCGCCCACGGAGGCTCGGGCAGGGACGGGGGTGGGAGGAGTGCTGTGTGCTGCCCAGAACGATAAAGCGCACCCGAGACGTGTACCCGTTCCGGGCAGGGCCGAGTGACGGCCGAGGACGGTATTGCGATCCGCGTCCCTGCACCATCCCTGGGCCTTGGCGTTCTCCTTCCTATCTCCCTTCCTTCCTGCACGCGTCCAGCGTGGTCACATGTCCAGAGGGGCCTCTCACCGTCCGTTCTGCTGCGGCTGGAGGATGTCCATGAGGAGCTGCTTGACGGCGCTGGGCGACAGCTGGTACAGGTCCTCGGCGGCCTGGCCGCCCGCCCGGAGCTGCAGCTCGTACTGCATGGCGTGGATGATCCACCTGCGCGACGGGAGAGCGGGGCCGTCACCGGGCGCGGTCCCCTGGCTCCTGGCGGCCGCCCCGCAGACCGCCCACCGGGGGCGCGGGCGAGGCCACGCAGCTTCCCGAGCCCAGAGGCCCGCTCCCGTCAGGGCTGTGACGGGATCTGACCGCTGAGCACACGGCTGTGCCTGCAGACGAGGTGAGGCAGGAAATATGGACACCGGGTTAGAACCCGGGACCTTGCCACACGAGATCCCATCCACCGGGCACCAGAGGCCACCACGAGGACAGCTGTCACACCATCCCTTCTCTTTTTTTCTTTTTTCTTTTTTTAATGTTTTTATTGATTTTAGAGAGGAAGGGAGAGAGGGATAGAAACATCCATGCTGAGAGAGAATCACCAAATGGCTGCCTCCTGCACGCCCCCCACTGGGGATCGAGCCCACAACCCGGGCCTGTGCCCTGACCGGGAATCGAACCCTGACCTCCTGGTTCACAAGTTGACGCTCAGCCCCTGAGCCACCGAGGCCAGGGCTGAGCAGCTTTTCATCGGTTTGTTTGCAGTTTTACCTCATTTTGTTCATTTGCCGTACTCTGAGGCGAGCACTGAGACAAACCAGCTTGGCGAACCAAAGGAGAGTGGAGAGAGCAGGGCACCGAGGGAGGCGGCGCTGCACACGCACGGGGAGGCCGGGCGCGGGCTGCGCCAGCGGGGCCTGCAGCGGGGGCGTGCAGCAGGCAGCCGGTCCGTGATGCTCTCATCACTGATGTTTCTCTCTCTCCCTGCCTCTCTGAAATCTACAAAAATGTTTTTTTAATAGAATGCACCGATTCATAACCAGAAACAATTTTCCATAACCGTCCTGAGCTGTTCTGAGGTGCTGAGAAGAATTCGCCCAGGTTGCTATGACGTGAATGGGCGACGGCACGCCCCACACCAGCCATCCCAAAGGGGGCGGCGGGCTGCGGAGGGGACGGGTGCCTGGATCCCGACGGGCACAGGGAGGGTGGTCTCCCTCCTCCCCTCACATC
Source organism: Pipistrellus kuhlii (assembly GCF_014108245.1). NCBI lineage: Eukaryota > Metazoa > Chordata > Mammalia > Chiroptera > Vespertilionidae > Pipistrellus > Pipistrellus kuhlii. Next base: position 30,510,928 of record NW_023425482.1, read on the forward strand.
CAGTGCCAAGGCCTGTGAGGGCCTCAGCCACGCTAATGACCCAGAGCTGTGTCCTCCCCCCACCCCCCAGGCTGCGCACACAGTCGCAGTCTGGCACCTGTGGGATCCCAGAGGCATGGGGCAGCGGGAGGGGGCTGTCACTGAGTGGGGGTGTGCAGGCAGGTGAGGGAATGGCACAGGCTCAGAGGCAGTGGGGCAGCGGGAAGGGGCTGTCACTGAGTGAGGGTGTGCAGGCAGGTGAGGGAGATGGCACAGGCTCAGAGGCAGTGGGGCAGCGGGAGGGGGCTGTCACTGAGTGAGGGTGTGCAGGCAGGTGAGGGAATGGCACAGGCTCAGAGGCAGTGGGGCAGCGGGAGGGGGCTGTCACTGAGTGAGGGTGTGCAGGCAGGTGTGGGAGATGGCACAGGCTCAGAGGCAGCGGGAGGGGGCTGTCACTGAGTGGGGGTGTGCAGGCAGGTGAGGGAGATGGCACAGGCTCAGAGGCAGTGGGGCAGCGGGAGGGGGCTGTCACTGAGTGAGGGTGTGCAGGCAGGTGTGGGAGATGGCACAGGCTCAGAGGCAGCGGGAGGGGGCTGTCACTGAGTGAGGGTGTGCAGGCAGGTGTGGGAGATGGCACAGGCTCAGAGGCAGTGGGGCTGCGGGAGGGGGCCGTCACTGTGTGAGGGTGTGCAGGCAGGTGAGGGAGATGGCACAGGCTCAGAGGCAGTGGGGCTGCGGGAGGGGGCCGTCACTGTGTGAGGGTGTGCAGGCAGGTGAGGGAGATGGCACAGGCTCAGAGGCAGTGGGGCAGCGGGAGGGGGCTGTCACTGAGTGGGGGTGTGCAGGCAGGTGAGGGAGATGGCACAGGCCGACAGCACGCCCTCTCAGGGGTCTCCGGCAGCCGCTGACAGGCAGCGCACAGAGCTGGATCGCAGTCTGTACAGTAACGGGCCTGTCAGCAGCTTGATGGACCCCAATGTAAAGGCCGAGCATGAATGAACGCCAACAGCAAACCAGATCCTTATCTGACCAGCCCGTCCACAGCGGGCTCAGTGGCGCCGGGCCCGAGGGAGGCCGTGCTGGAGGAGCCGCGCGGGCCGGACCGGGGAGAGGAGAGGCGGGGGGGAGGCCGCGGGGCCGCGCCGGGCGCCACCCACCCAACGCGGATCTTGAGCATGCCGCTGAACAGCTCGGGGCTGTTGGCGATGGCCCAGCCCACGTGGATGACCAGCTCCTGCTGGATGACCGCCTCCCGCTCGTCGTGCGTGTTGCACTTGTAGATCATGTCCTGGATCACGCTCGGGGACAGCGGGTTGGAGATCACCTCCTCCTCGTGCCCGAAGGCGCCCAGCGTGACCTAGAGGAGACGACGGAGCGGCCACTCCCAGCTGCCCATGCGCCTGAGGCCCAGGCGGGGGCTGGCGGCTGCGCACCGCAGGGTCAGGTGGGGGGACCGCTCCTGCCTGGATGGAAATGGCTGTGAAAGCGTGATTCCCGGGGCCCCAGGCGCAGTCTGGCTGAAGCGAGGGCAGGTGGGGTCCCAGCTCGCGGGAGAGGCGAGCGGCTGAGGGCAGGGGAGGGACGTAAATAACCACTGAGATGGGATTGCTCTGAAGGCAGTTCACCGGCAGGTCCCCGAGACCCCAGCGCACGGAGTGGCGTCTTTCTGCAGCCCGCGCACACAGCCCGGGGGGGGGGGGTCCCTCCCGCCTCTTCCGGCTCCCTGGGAAGGGTGAGGGGAGGTCACCCCGAGAGTTCTAAAAACTGGCTGCTCTCTCACCTCAGAGGGGCGTCCGGGGGGCGGCCCACAGAGAGGACAAGAGAGCACAGGAATTTCACTGAGACTTAAAGCCCTTCCTGACTGTGACGCTCACAAGGGCCCAGGCCGACTTCCCGGAAACGGCCACAAAGCACCATGTTCCCCCAGAAGAGAAAGAAGCAAACAGGCCTTCACCCCGCCCGGCAGCCAGAGCGCAAGCGCACAGCCCGGAGCCGAGCAGCCCCACTCCCAGGCGCCCCCAGCTCCACGCAGCCACGGCACCAGGGCCCACCCAGGCGGCACACGGACAGCGCCCAGCCGTGCGAGCCGCGGTGAGAGCCATGGTCAGTGAACCGCGGTCCAGAGCAGATCCAAGCAGAGCTGGCGGAGGGAGGGGGCGCCAGAGGGACAGGTCTGGGAGTCGGTGTGCCCCGAGGGGACAGACCCTCGCGGGAGGGAGTGAGGGAGAGGCCTGCCGGAGCAGCTGTCTTTGCCCGCCTGCCTGACCGGCGCCATGACCTGCCTCCAGCAGTCCCCGTCCTGCGCCCGCGTCTGCCGAGCCCTCGCGTTAACGCGGTGCGGAGGAGAGGGGAGTGACTGCCTCTCTGAGGCCCGGCGCCGGGGAAGTGGACGCACCGGGATTCTAACAACGCGGCTACGGAGGCCGAGGGCCCGGGGGCGCCAGGTCTCAGAGCCAGGGTCCCCGGGGGAGTCTGAGGCGGACACTTACCTGCTTGCCATGCACTAACACATTAGTAATGGACGGGGCCAGGCTGTCCACTACTTTACTTAAAAGGCTCGCTGCGTGGCGCACCACCAACCTGGGGAGAAGAGAGCAGCCAGAGGGTCACAGCTGTGACAGTGCCGGGCCCCCGGGGGGACGCAGACATACGCACAACAGGGCCTCAGCCACGGCCGCGGGGACACCGAGCCCAACACCGGGCCCGGCCGGGCCTGTCCCAGACGCAGGACTGACCCTGCAGGACAGGGAGGTCCCCGTCCCCGCCTGGGCCACAGCGTCATCGGCCGGTACCAGCTTCACCGGGGGAGGGAGGGACCTGAGGGGCCTCTGAGGGGGAGGCTGGGGGAGGGCCGGGGCCGGAGCGGGTGGGTGGGAGCCATGACTGTGGAAAGGTTGGTGCCTAACACTGCCCGCCACCTGCTCCTGCACCAGCCACAGTCGCCGTGTGTCCCTCGGGGCCTCGGGCCGGACGCCTGGCTGACGGACTCGCTGAGTCCCAGGTTTAGGAAGTGTCACGAGGAAATACCAGCACTTTTCTTAGCTGAAGCCGGAATGTGGGAGGAAAGAATTCACACTGCTATTTTTACTTTTCTGCAAAAGTCTTAGCCTTCGGAGAACAGATTGCTTTTAAAGCTCAGCACATGCAAGGCATGAGATTTTTTTTCTCCCTCAAAAGTGAAAATTCATGTGGAACTTTTAGATGAAAAAAAAAGTAAAATGTAGGTTTAAAACGCTTTCCTTGAAGTTCAGACATTGATGAAAGCTCCTATAAAAAGCAGGCCCCTTCCTTAACCTCAGCGCGGGTGGACCAGCGAGAGGAAGTCAGTGACGGGTACGTTAGTGCGACGTTTAGAGAAGCTGTCACCGCACACTCGGCCAGCAGGGCGGCGCAGCCCTCGGATGCGGGGAAGCCACTGGCGGCGGGCAGCTGCGGCCGCACGCGAGCCGTTACCTGCTTCCCGTGGACCAGCAGGGTGGTGACGTGCGGGGCTATGGAGGAGGCAAACTTCCGGGTAAACGCGGCCCCGGAGCGGACCGCCAGCCTGGGCGTGCCAGTGCGGAGCGTGAAAGGAAAACACAGTGAATACAACTGGCGGGGGCTGGTTCTTCTCAACGTGACGGCCAGCACCGGCTGCTGGCCAGCGGTCAAGACGCCAGTGTCACATTGACCTAAAAGGCAGTGAGGACCCGGCTGCTTAGCCCAAGGAGGGTCACGGGCCCCCCCCGGCCCCACTGGCTGGGAGGCAGCATCTGTGAGCTCACGCCGCACGTGCCGGCCTACAGTGAGAAAGGGTCCGCCCGCAGGCCACCGCGCTATGCTTCCGGGCTGGAATGGCGTGTGTGCTAGCATCATGGAGCTGGACGGCTGCCAACAGACTGCTTTCTCGAAATCTGACTTCAGGGATTCCAAACCCAAGGCTCACTCAGGTGAGGGGAGTCTCTTACACATCTTGAGACTTTTCCCCCCAAAATTAGAAAATAATGGGTCTTGTAAGTATATATATGTCTATGTATATTCTTACTTTCAGAATGTTAGATTCCGCCAGTACTGCTGTTAGAATTGCTTTGAGCTGCAGAGAGCCATGCGTTTAGGCAAACGGCCCTGCTGTGAATTTAAACTGTTTTATTTCGACTTACCTCGCTTCTGTTTCAACCCCTGGGAAGAGCCTACGCCGCCGAGCACATCAGTCATTCCTCGCGAAGCCACGGCTGCCCTGGGACCCATCCCGCCCGAGTGGTGGCAGGTCTGCCTGCCCACGTTCCCGGCCCCACGGCTGAGGGGAGCACCGCTCCCCGCCCCGGCCCCCGGCAGCGGGAGGGGCTCTGGACAGAGCAGAGCCGGACGCACTGCTGGGCCCCGGAGGGGAAGGCCAGCACATGCCACCCGGTGGCCAGTCCCCCAGGCTGCCCCCGTGGAGTCTCTGTCCCGGGCTCTGTGCCTCTCCCGGGAGAGCCAGGGGCCGTGGAGTGTGGGCAGCCACGCGCTGTCCGCGGCCTTGGGAAGTGGGAAATGAGGGAACAGCATCTCTGAGACCAGCCCATCCTCCTCAGGCCCCTGACCATAACAACACACCACAGACACACACAAGGACGAGGACACGCGTACGAACCAGAGCTTCTTGCTGCCGGCTTTCCTGTAGACTCTCTCGATGTGATCGGACACGGTGCCTGGACATCGGGGAGAGAGGAGAGACTTTGTTGAGAACAGGTTTCCGTTCAATGCGTTTATTCTCCCCTTCAAAGGCACTCGGTTCCCGTTTTGTTTGGTTCCATGAGAATTGGTATGGCCATCCCCGCCGTGTCTGCACAGCCCGACACATGTGATGAGCGACCCAACACACACACGGTCCTGCCCTTGCTAGCTGCTAGCTGGTCTGAGCAGATACTTTCAGTGAGCACTGTACTTCTCCGTTTTTCCTTAATTAATATGCAATCTCTAGGTTTGTAACACGTGAAAATGTTATTTAAATTCACCGCAGAAAATAAAACACAGAGCACAGCCAAACCACGGCTTGCGAGCCACATGTGGCTCTTTGGCTTCTTGAGTGTGGCTCTCCCACAAAATACCACGGCCTGGGCAAGTCTACGTTGAAGAAGTGGCGTTCGAAGAAGTTTAAAAAATGTGGCTCTCCGACAAAATGTCCATCGTTGTCCTGTTGACATTCTGCTCAATTGATATGTGACTCCGATGACTAATGAGTTTGCCGACCACTGGGGTAAAGAGTAGAGTCACCATTTCACCCTGAACTTACCTGCTAGCTCTGTGCTAATTGTGTACGATCACACTCAGGTTCTCTACGTGCTCGTGATTTCCACTGCATCATGAGGTTTTACAGGTTTAAACCATCTAAGTATCTAAGTGAGGGATGAGTATTAATTCTAAGTTTACAAAAATGGCTTAAAAACGTATTCCCTCAGCATTTTCATGATAAACTGTTTACACAAATAGTCTGCACCACAGTTTCCTAATGAAATCCTTGCTTTTATGAAATCCTATTGTTTTAAAGTGTAAATGTCAGCGGATGTCCCCAATATACTGGGGATTCTGCTTATACTTATAGTTCCAATACTAATTAGAAATGAGGGATTCTGTTTGAAATTCGCCTAAAGTTCTTCTGCCTTTAATTAGTTAAGAAAATTAAAAGCATTCAATTTGCATGTATAATGCCCAAGAAGGTTAGCTCTTAGCTACAGTCATGCAAAAACGAAGCGCCTTATGTGAATAAGCGGGTGTGTGTGGTTCACTACCAAACTGTAAATCTTATTAATTACTCCGATGTTTAAAATTCTGACTCATTTCCATCCCAACTAAAGCCACATGCCCAGCTGAGCCAAAACGCTGAGCAGCTAGCCCACACCCGCGTGAGATGCCTCCTGCTTTGTGCTCATTGGGAAATGCCCGAAGCAGACCACAGTGGAGACCTCAGAGGCTCCTGAGAGCTGTGACTCAGCGCACGGACGTGGGTTCAGGGTCACGGGCTCCCCGTGAAGGCAGAGGCGTGGACCCCACAGAAGTAGCGTGTTTCTGTCCATCGTTAGAGCTCAGCCCTCTGCCGCCCGGCCCGCCCGGTCCCGCCCACGTGGCTGCTGCGGGCTTACAGCTACAATAATTCAGTGCTGTTCTCAAAAACAGACAAAATAAAACTGGAAACAGACAGTGTCCGGGAGCAACGGGGGCAAGAGTCACGCAGAGCCCGGCTCCCGCGCCCTGCAATATGAGAAACCCCACGTCCCTGAGCCGCGAGGGGCTCCCACCTCCCCCGCCGGGCCAGGTGGCATGCGTGAACGCTGCCCTCAAACGTTTAGTAGCTGAAGGAAATAACTGGTGAGCCTGGTGGGCACCGGCCACGTGTGCTGCAGAAGCTCCAGCAGCGCGGCCCGCTGCGGCACCACCTCCGACGCGCCCTACCTTCCTTGGTGATGAAGGTGGGGCCCTCCCTCTTGAGCAGGATGCCCAGCAGGATGACCTGGCTGGCCAGGCCGCTGCAGTCCTGGGAACACAGACCCCTGGGTCACCTCGGGGCTGCGGGCCGCCCTCCAGGCCCCCTCCGGGCCCCGGGCAGGCCCGCCTCACCTCCAGCTTCTGCAGGATGTCCTGGGTGGGCCTGGCCCGCCACTCGGCGAGGCTGACGTCGGGCTGCAGTTCCAGCTCCGTGGCCTGGGAGGCGCTGCTCTGCCGTTTGACCTTGGAGTGCTTGGGGAGCTCCAGTTCCTCGAAACTCTTAAACTCCGGAGGCCTGGAAACCCACAGAGAACGTTCCGGACCCGCCTCGGCGAGGCGCCGTGGGCGCACCCCGACCCCGACTCACTCCTCGGTGTCGCTGATGCGCAGGAAGTCCAGCTGCTCCACCACGGCTCCCGAGATCAGCGTCTGGAGGGGGGACGGCCGGGCGGGTGAGCTCTGTGACCCCCGCCCCCGCCTCTGTCCCCAGGGCATCCTTCCATGGGCTTCCCCACCGTGAAGGCAGTCCTGAGGCCGTTTCCTACGTGGGCATTCTAATCAGACAGGTCTGCACACGCCACACACACACACAGACGCTGAGCTATGGTCCCAAGTCAGAGTGAACAAAGGACAGCAACACGACACCAGCTGTGCTTCCCTCCGCTCTCAGAGCTGCGGTCATTGTCAGGCAGAGATAAAACTCGCCCATTAAAATGTGAAAAAGTAATCTGAAATCAAAGGAAACACAATGCTCAAACTGTCTGGGCAGAGCGCCTGAGGAGGGCTGGGCGGAAAGCGCACAGAGCAGAGGCCCGGTTCCCTGTGGCGGGGAGAGCAGGAGGGCGCCGTCTGCGGCCAAAGGGAACGAGAAGAGGGCTCTGAGGATCCGGGGTACGGGCGGGGGGCCTGGGCCTCAGTGTGGGACTGGGGAGGGTGGGCGGCTAGGTGCTGTTGGAATCCAAGAGGAGAGAAAACCGCTGTGATCCTGGGTTGTCACGTGGGCAGGAGGAAAGAGTCAAGAATTCATCTGTTCTCCAAGCTGAGAACTGACACGAGAACGTAAGAAAATTCATTTTGATTTAGTGTTTTCTAGTTCTATTAGCATGGCCCCTTCTGTACTAACAGCCCATAAAGGAGATGTGTAACTGGAGCTCACAGGCAAGCGGCGGCGGGGAGGGGGAGGGGGAAAGTCAGGGGGGGAGGGTCAGGGGGAGGGTCAGGGGGACAGGGCGCCAGCGGGCACCGGACGGCGGGAATAAAGCCTGAGACCAGCGCCCTCCACAGCACGCCGAGGAGAAGCACCGCCATCTCCCTTTGGACTGAGTGTGGGAACTGAATGAGGTGCGAGCCCAGCCGGATGGAAGGAGATGCCCCCGGTGCGGGGGGGACCCAAACCGCACTGCGCCGCGCACCTGCAGGCGGTCCACGTGCACCTTCACCCCGCCGACCTCGCCCTTCTTAAAGGACGCCAGCATGTCCAGGACCGGGCTGAACCGGCTGCCCCTGGAGAAGCAGAGAAGCAGAACGCGCATGAACGCGCGCGTGTGCACCGCAGAATGAGAAACGGGCCATCTCCTGCCGAGGGCCCTTCTCGGTGCCCACGCCCCGCCAGCCTGGGGCATAGGGCACAAAGCACAGGAGGCCGCATCCTGGGCCACCCCGTGGGCCGGCACCCTCCCGGCGCCCGCCCACCTGATGTTGTCTTCCCGGACGAGCACCAGGAACAGGGGCCGCCCGTGCATCTTCCAGTACTGCCGGATGAACTGCAGCGCGTTCTGGGGAGACAGGGCGGTCGGGGTGGCACCCAGGCCAGCAGGGAGCCGGCAAAGCCTTCAATTCCCGGGTCACCCCCGTCCAACCCGGGGTGAGTGACAGCCAGGGCGGAGTCCAGCACCTGCCCGCACACGGAGGGCACGCACAAGCTCCCGGGAGCCACCCGCCTGCGTGCTTGGTGCCGGGAGAGAACCCACACACACACACACACACACACACACACACACACGGCCTGGGTGCTGGCCGTGGGGCGCGGCCGGAGGAGCACCGCCCAGGGGGCCCGGAGAGGAGGTGGGCTCATGCTCAGCTGCGCTGGTGAGCGTGCGGGACGGGAGGCGGGGAGCTGGGACTGAACCCACAACGGGAGGGTCTCCTCCACTCGGTGTCTGCGTGCCCATCCGCCTCGGGGCCGTGCGGCTGGGAAATGGCGGGGCCAGCGTTTCACAAGGGCCGCCTGGCCCCAGAGGCCCCGATGGTCCGCAGGGGACACGGGGAGGGAGGAGGTGTAACCGCGGAATGAGCGGGAACAGCTGTGCCCGTGGGACGCTCCCCTACCTTTATGTCGTCGATGAGCAGCAGCACGTCCTGGGACAGGTAGAAGTCGCTCAGGTCGAAGATGATGGGGTAGCACACCACCGTCTTGCCCAGGATGCGGTAAATCTGCAGAAGACACTCAGATAGATGAGAGCCGCCCCGAGGCCAAGGCCACCGCAGTCCTGCAGAAACCACCACTGATGGCCGATTCTCAGCAGGCACGCGATAGACTCGGAAACAACACGCAATGTGAAGGCGTCTGAAAGCCCCGGGACTGGCTCTGTGTGAGAACGAGCACGTGACCGTCCCTCCCCCACGACAGGGCCTCTGTCTGCGCTCAGAAGTAACAGCGCGGGCGCTCCCTCCCGGAGACTCCTGTGATGTCCCGCAAACCCGCTCAGGAGACGGCTGCTGAAATCATGACGCAGGCCCGACCGCATGGCTGGGGGCTGAGCATCGACCCAGGAACCAGGAGGTCAGGGTTCGATCCCCGGTCAGGGCCCAGGCCCGGGCTGCGGGCTCCATCCCCAGTGAGGGGCGTGCGGGAGGCAGCCGGTCCGTGATTCTCTCTCATCATGATGCTTCTCTCTCTCTCCCCATTCCTCTCTGAAATCAATGAAAATGTAATTTAAAGTAGAAGCAGAGAAGCGAAACGCGCATGTGGACGGCAGAGTGAGAAACGCGGTGCCTGCGGCGCCCGCCCGCCCGCCCTCCGGAGCCGCACCTTGGACGTGCCGAGACAGCCGATGGGCCGGGCCGGCCGGCCGGAGAGCCCCAGCTTGTTGTTGACGCCCAGGTGGAAGTAGGCCTGGAAGACACACGTGTGAGCGAGCCGGGCGGGCAGCGTGCTTCTCCCCCGCCCGCCCCTGCTCCTCTGATTCCCTCCGAGAAGCGGCAGCGGCGGAGACCTTGCTCCGTGGACTCGGCACCCACGCCGGCCACGCCGGCCCCTGGACTCTCGGCCGCGTGTGAGAGCCGGACGGCCATCGGCTCCCCGGCCCGGCCGGAGCTCAGGCCGCGGGAGGCCAGGCCACCGGGCCCTCCCCGCCCAGCTCCGCCCGCCGAAGTGGGCGATGCCGGGCCCTCCCCGCCCAGCACCGCCCGCCGAAGTGGGCGCGTCTTCCTGCTTCTTCTGACTTAAATTTTACTTTAAAGTTTAAGCCAGATGCTGCGGCTAAACGGCCCGCGGACTCTCACAGCCCCTTGGGCAGCGCTGGTGCCCGTTCCAGGGGCAGGTGCGGCCCGGGGCCCTGAGCCGCCAGCAGCAGGCAGCCTCCGGGAGCACAGACGCCCGCACCCCCACGCCTCAGCGCAGACGCCGGCACGGGTGGTTCTCGGATACCATCTGTGCGCCCCGCGTCGTCTGCCTCTCCGTGCTGCTGGGACTGCAGGAGCGGGAGGGCTGGGACGGGGCCTGCGGGTCAGGAAAAGGGGGCTCCCAGGGCGATGGTGCGGAGCCAGCACCCACCTTCACCAGCTCCTGCTGCGCCCAGATCTGAATGGGCTCCACCTGCTGGGGCGTCTGCGTCTGGATCCCGTACGTGTTGAGGAAAACCTGGAGACTGAGGACAGGCGGGGGGCTTGGGGACAGCAGGGGCACGCAGACACCGAGGGCGAGGGGGCCCGGCTCGGAGTAGCTGTGTCTGTCGGTGCGCAGTGCGCCGTCTGCCCTGGGACCCGGAGGCCCGGGGTCCTCACAGAACATCAGGTGGGAGCTCTGGGGACGGGCCAGCGGGGGCGGAGGGCAGGCACAGGACTGGGGGATTCCCCCAATCTGTGTGCTCCTGTTTCAGCACTGCACCCCGGCAGCGCTGGGCTGGTCACCGTGGCTAACACTCACATCACTGACCCTGAAGAGAACGTGGTCCCGCCCTTAAAGGGGCAAGAACGACGTCCTCAAACCCTGCGGAGGGGCCCATGCCACCGCCTCACTGCCGGGAGGGAAAGCAGCCGGCCCGCCCGGCCCCACGGCGCCCCCACGCCCGTACCGCTGGCTCTCCGCGATGAGCGCCACGTGGACCACCAGGTCGTTCTCCAGGGGGCCCTGCGCAGAGAGGGAGGCTGAGGGGGGGGGGGCGCCTGTGGCGTCCGGCGGCGGCGGAACCGTCTCCGTTCAGAGAGGACGGCCCAGCTGCCTGCCTGCCGCCCCTGCTCCCGCTGCCCCTGGGCCCCGACACACAGGCCCCACGGAACAGGAGGGGCCTCTAAACTGCCCGAGGGCATTAGAATGCAGAGAACCAAACAGAGTGGAGCCTCACGCAACGTTCCTGACGGACCTTTAACACCGAGAGCAGCTCTGAGACCAGAGCAGCGGGCGCCGGGAGCCCGTGCTGTGGGAGCCGCCGAGGAATCGGCCGAGGAGAGGCTGCCCCTCTGCCGGCGGCCAACTCTCCCAGGAGCCCGCGCTCCGCCACCCCGCCCGTCACTCCGCAGCCCGGCTCCGGCACCGGCCACGCCATCGCTCCGGGCGACGGTGACCAGGTCCTGGGGGCCCGTGACCGCAGTGCCAGATTCACAAGTCACCCGAGACCATGTGGCAGATGCGGGAGCTGCACACAGCGGCGGCGGGGGCAGCCCTGGCCCAGGGGCAGACCAGGCCCCGAGTGAGTCAGTGTGTGTGTGTGTGTGTGTGTGTGGGTGGGTGGGTGTGCACACATGCATGTTTTTTTAAACTAAAAGGAGCAGCACTGCCCAAGCAGTCTGGCTCAGTGGTTTCAGTGTGGCCCAAAGGGTCCTGGGTTTCATCCCCCCATTCACCCTGCATCTTCTCAAACCTTCGACATACCCCCGCGAGGAGGACGTTTACCGGAAGACATCTCGCTGGCACCTCTGGCTCACACTGCCACCTTCACAGGCAGCCCTGGACCCAAAGTCATTTTTAAAGTTAAAGTACAGTCCCTGCCCGTGTGGCTCAGTGAGCTGACCACTGTCCTGTGCACCAAAAGGCTGCTGGTTCAATTCCCGGTCAAGGCATGTACAGAAGGCAACAGGTCGATGTGTCTCTCTCACATCGATGTCTCTCTCTCTCTCTCTCTCCCCCCCCCACCCTCCCTGCCTTCTTCCCTTCCTCTCTCTGAGCATATCCGAGGGTGAGGATTTAAAAAATAAAGTCAATCAATCAATCAAATTGAAGTATAGCTGACATACAAACAGGCAAATGCTAACTGCCCAGAAGAGGGAGAAGCCTTGCCTCGGACGGAGGTATAAAAACCGCATGTGGAGTAACCTTTCTCCGTCAGCTAGGCTGCCAATGTCTGCGCAGGAGCCGAGCTGGGGAACAGCCGGCTCTTACCTGGTTGGAAAACCTCATGCTCACGTTCCGCTGGCTCTGGATCGGGACGTAGCGCTGGATGGGATCGATGTCCTGAGGACTGATCAGCTCATCCGCTGGGGGAGAAGGAAGGCGTTACCCAAGATGCACTGCACAACCCCAACCCCAGCAAAACCTGACCGGCATCCACAGAACACTGCCAACGGGAGGAAATCTTTGTGACTTCAAGTTAGATAAAACCACGTCACCAAACATCAAGTAACAGAAGAAAAAACGAGGTAAATTGGATTTGGTTGCATTATAATCTTTGTTTCTCAAAGGATACCATCAAGAAAGTCAAACTGACAGCCCACAAAACAGGAGGAAAAATGTGAACGCCATGCATCTTGTAGGGACTTGTACCTTGGATCCATAAAGAACTCTTACAACTCAGCAATAAAAAGACAAACAACCCAATTTCCAAATGGCCAGTTATCTTAGCCATAGTTATCTTGTGTTTGGCTCAGACAAGTGAAAGTTAATTGAATAACATAAAGTCCCTACTTCTTCTTTTTTAATATATTCTTCTTGATTTCTGGGACTAAGGGAGAGGGAGAGACAGAAACATCAATGATGAGAGAGAATCATTGCTCGGCTGCCTCCTGCACGCCCCCTATTGGGGCCTGAGCCTGCAACCTAGACATAACGTACGCCTGACCAGGAATCAGATCAGCTGGTTCAGAGGTCGATGCTCAGCCACTGAGCCACGGGGGTCAGGCTAGCCCCGCCTCCTCTGCTCACCCTCACTGCAGGAAGCTACAACACGCTCATTCTCCCGACCTTCAGTTCTATGCAATCACGTAAAATCAACGGCCTGCTGGCTTCCTGTGTAGACGCGCCCTGTAGAACGCCTACTTTTATAGGACGTCCTCCCTTTTCCTGGGCCGCGTGAGTACCGCATCTGCAGCGGCCAGGTCTGGAACACAGGGCGGGAGAGTCTGCCACAGAGACGCGGGCGGCTGGGGGAGCGTTTCTCACGGGATCTCTAAGCTGAGCCACGCCTGGGCACGTGGCAACGCTGCCCTTTGCCCAGATCGCCACGGGTCTCTAGGCGCATCGGAGAGGTCTCTAACAGCGAGGGTGATGCTGATAACTGAGGAGCGAGGGGAGGGAGGAGCGGCGGCGGCCATGCAGCCAGGCATTCCTCCTCACAGCACCCTCCTCCTTCGCAGGCCACGAAACGGAGGCCCCATGTGGCCAAGCAACTGGCACCCACGCTGGGGAGGGCCGCACTCCGCCTCACACAGCAGGCTCTCTCCGGGGCCTTGCCCTTTAAGAACAACGACTTTCCCCGCACGCCGAGTGGGGCAGACGCAGGAGGAGGCCGTCCACAGATACGTCAGACCTACTGGGTGGTAGTGTCCTGCCCAGACCAGGGAGCGCAGGCCAGAACCTTCTCTCACGTGCTTTTGCATAGTTTTGCAAGATTTAAGTGGAAGCAACACAGGTTCGTTACGGCAAATATCGACCTGTCGTTTCCATTTAAGTAGCAGTTGAGCTCGTGAGGCGGGGTGATTAGTGCTCTGATATTCTAAATAGCAGCAAATTATTTCCCGGGCTCGTCTGTCTGATCGTTGGGATGTGGGAACTCCCAGGACCATCAGCCTGTTACATAATTAATGTTCGCCGCCGGCACGGAAACGCAGCTCCATCTTATTCTGTTAGCTGAGAAGGACCGCAGGTGGGTTAAGACGCTATGCCCTTGGCAAGCGTAAGTGCGAGTCCACTAGCATGGGCACGATAGGACAGGCAGCCGAGGCCTCTGAGAGCACTGTGTCCCGGCGGGTCTCTCCTCTCTCTCTCTCTCTCTCCTCTCCTCCCCCCCCCCCCCCCCCCACACCCCCACCCGACAGGCAGCTGAGGCCTCTGAGAGCACTGTGTCCGGCGGTCTCTCCCTCTCTCTCTCTCTCTCTCTCCTCTCTCTCTCTTCTCTCTCCTCCCCCCACAACCACCCCCCCCCCCCCCGACAGGCAGCTGAGGCCTCTGAGAGCACTGTGTCCGGCGGGTCTCCCTCTCTCTCTCTCTCTCTCTCTCTCTCCCTCTCTCTCTCTCTCTCTCTCCCTCTCTCTCTCCCCCCCACACCCCACACCCCCCCCCCCGACAGGCAGCTGAGGCCTCTGAGAGCACTGTGTCCCGGCGGGTCTCCCTCCCTCTCTCTCTCTCTCTCTCTCCCTCTCTCTCTCTCTCTCTCTCTCTCCCCCCACCACCCACACCACCCCCCCCCCCGACAGGCAGCTGAGGCCTCTGAGAGCACTGTGTCCCGGCGGGTCTCCCTCCCTCTCTCTCTCTCTCTCTCTCTCTCTCCCCCCCCCAACCCCACACCCCCCCGACAGGCAGCTGAGGCCTCTGAGAGCACTGTGTCCCGGCGGGTCTCCCTCTCTCTCTCTCTTCTTCTTCTTCTTCTTCTTTCTCTCTCTCCCTCTCTCTCTCTTTCTCTCTCCCTCCCTCGCTCTCTCTCTCTTCTTCTTCTTCTTCTTCTTCTTCTTTCTCTCTCTCCCTCTCTCTCTCTCTCTCTCTCTCTCTCTCTCTCTCTCAGCTGCACCTGTGGCCAGGCTTGCTGCTCATGCACATCCCCGCGGGCACTCGCCTCTGCTGCCCGCCACATCCAGACGCCTGTGCGCACGGAGAAACTCCCCGGACCCCCTCCCCGCACCGACACCAGGACATCGGGGAAAACGGCCGCAAAGCCACGCACGGGTACGGGCTTGAACCCGGGGCCCGCCCGCGGCCCCACTCACTCAGCAGCTTGGCGATGATGTACAGGGCCTGGCCCCAGAGGAACAGCTTCCCGTCCCGGCCGCAGTTGCTGGGAAACCGCTTCTGGCTGCCGGGGCTCCGCTTCTCCAGCTCCACGAAGTCGGCCGGCACGTAGTAGTACTTGGGGACCACGGGGTAGCCTGGGTGAGGGGCACAGCACCTCAGCCTCCCCGCCCCGCTGCCCGCCAGGAGCGCGGGGATGAGGCGGCAGAGAGACGGGAGTGTGCGGAGGAGGCAGAGAGACGGGAGTGTGCGGGACGTAGCGGGTCGGGGGCTCCAGGAAACCGGCTAGGGGCTCCTTTCAGACACAGCGGGGGGGAGGGGGGCGGGGGACCTGAGAACCCCAATCTGACCGCAGGTCACACTTCCACTAGCACGCCCTGCCGCGGCCCCGGCCGAGCGCAGAGAAATCCCGTTTCCAGTCCGCACCTCTGGAGAGAGCACGGCCCTCCTGCTCCCCCCGGGTGAGGACGCTCCCGGGGGAACCACACGTGGCCGTGGGAAGATGGGGCTGTGGGTGCTACACAGGGGGACGGCATTCTGCGTCTTTGCATGTCAGCCCGTGGGAAACCCCGTCTCCTGACAGAATCGCACAGGTTTCCCTAACCCCGTCCTCCTGCGCAGGCGGGCCTGGTGTCTGTCTGACCCCCTGTGATACGCCGGCTCCCGGGTCAGCGCTCGCCGATGAGCCCCCTGAGCCCCCTGAGCCCCCCCGAGCCCCCTGGTCCCCCTGGTCCCCCTGAGCCCCGCTGAGCCCCCTGGTCCCCCTGGTCCCCCTGGTCCCCCTGAGCCCCCCCGAGCCCCCTGGTCCCCCTGGTCCCCCTGGTCCCCCTGAGCCCCGCTGAGCCCCGCTGAGCCCCCTGGTCCCCCTGGTCCCCCTGAGCCCCCTGAGCCCCCTGGTCCCCCTGGTCCCCCTGAGCCCCGCTGAGCCCCCTGAGCCCCCTGGTCCCCCTGGTCCCCCTGGCCCTGCTGCCCGGCCAGAACCCCTCCTCTGAAATCCTGGGAGAGTGATCTCGTGCTCACACCGAAGACTCAGTCCGCTCTTTCCTGGCCCTGCCGCCCCTAATGGGAGCCAGCACGCTGCTCAGAGCACGGGCCTGCGATCATTTCCAAGATGTGAAGTCCGCCTCAGAGGGGGCACCTGAGCAGACATCCGACAGAACGCCAGGAAGGCGTCAGAGGCGACCCCGGGAGGAGCCAGAGCCACCTGGCATGGCAGCGCCGCGGCCTCCGGGGCCTCTGCAGGCGGACTCGCCTTAGCTCCCGGCTCCCGGGCCCTGATGTCCGTCGGTCACTTCCGCCCTGGCTGGGGCTGGGTGGTGAGAGCGCGCCCACACTGAGGGGCGCAGGCTCGCTTCCCCTGCCAGTCAAAGGCAGGCACCTCGGCTTCAGGATCCATCCCAGCCCGGTAAGGGGGGTGTGGGAGGCAACCGATCAATGTATCTCTCACATCCGTGCTTCTCTCCCCACTTCACTCTCTCTGAACACCAACGGGAAAACACCCTCCGGTGAGGATGAAAAGCCAGTCCTTCCTGCCAGGCCGGCTCAGAGAAGGAGCCGCAGAGCTGGCAGAGGAGGGCCCGCCGCCCGGCCGGCGTCCTGCAGCGGCTGCAGCCATGACCACCTACATGCCAGTCCTGGCCGCGCCAAACCAACTCCGTGCAGGAGACACACTTGTGAGGACAAATAGGCTGTTCCTCCCAATCCATCCCTGGCCCCTCGTGTCTCTCGGTTTGACGGCCGCTCTATGGAAGAGGAGTCACTGCATTGAGCTCCGGGGCCGGCCGGGGCCTACCTTCGGCCGTCCGGTGCAGCACGGGCGCCAGCAGGTCCTGGTACTCCTTCACCTGCGCGGCGTGGCCGCGGAACACCCCTGGAAGACAGCGCGCCCTCAGCAGCCCCTCCGCGAGCACACGGCCCCGCAGGAAGCCATCGCCCCTAGGACCGCGGGGGTGATTATCCGGGTGAACGATAAACATAACACTTAAAAACAGGCAATGAAAATGTGTGTGACGTTCTTCCAGGAAATCAATTTAGAAGGTCATGTTAGTATTTAGAATTGAAAACTGAATATTAATTGAAATTTCTCGATTCTCAGTATAAATTTTATAGATATTCAGTGTCGCAGATTATGGCATTCATGGTTTCTACGCATGAAACTTCCTTCTTTATAAATATGAAAATAGAGCTGTATCATTTTAAAAATAATTCAGCCTGGCCGGTGTGGCTCAGCGGTTGAGCATCGACCTATGAACCAGGAGGTGGTGGTTCGATTCCCGGTCAGGACACATGCCCGGCTTGCGGGCTCGGTCCCAGTGTGGGATCATTTATGTTTCTATCTCTCTCGCTCTCCCTTCCCCTCTGAAATCAATAAAAATATATTTTAGAAAACAATAAAATAATTCACAGTACGGTTCTAATTCTCTCAGCGATTTAATCCTCCACAGGGAAGCAGGAGAGCGTGGTGTGCCGAGGCGAGTGGCAGAGGCACCGGGGGAGCGGCAGGAAGCGGTGGCATCTCCCACTGACCCCTCCCTAACCAGCCCGCCCGCGGCGGCCGCCGGGAGCCGCACTCACCGTCGATGATCATGTACAGGAAGAACAGGGGGAATTCACACTCGATGCCATCGAACAGCTGGAACAGAAAGTAAAACGCAGACGATTTCATGAACAATTAGCTGGGACCAGCACAGTGCCAGGGCAATGCATCAGTCACAGTCACAGCGGGAGGTACAAAGGAGTGACTGATGGTGTAACCAAGCGGGCTGGTGTGAGCATTCATGGAGAAGGCACACTGAGCAGTGTCGCCATTGTTGTTTAAACTCTCTGACTCATTCCCAGAGCCTGTGCTTTGTCACCGCTCAGCGTGCCTGCTCCGTGACAGTCCACGGGGACTGAACACACCCATGCCCGGCGCCAGCTGGCCCAGGGCTGAGAGCACAGGCAGCCGCTCCCTCAGGGCCCAGATGTCCGCCCATGAGCGTCCGGAACAGAAACGAACCCCCCGGGTCTGCCAGGGCCAGGGGAGGGCTCAGAGAAGGGGGCACACAGGAGGCCTGGCAGGTCTCTCCAGCGAGGGACAGGGCGCCTTACCAGCACCGGCTGCCTGTGCGAGCGGCACCCCGGGGACTAACTTCCTCATCACAATGGCGTACATGACATACGAGGAGGCTCACTGTCTAGCCCACTGGTAAGCGCCGCGCCCGATTCAAGCCGGGCGGCACTCCCGGCCCGCAGGCAGCGGAGGGGGATCCCCGGGCACCTTAATCTCGGCCGGCTTGTAGTAGCGCCGGTGAGGGTCCTCCAGGGCTGTCCGGTACCCGTCTCGCAGGAAACGCTTGAAGCCGTATTTCCCCTTCAGCTTCCGGACCACCTTGTCGAGGGTCTGGCCGAACAGAGCCTCGTCATCCAGCGCGAAGGCAGGGTAGCTGATGCAGGGGAGCAGGGCGGCGTCCGTGTTCTGGGGAGCGAGACGAGGGGGCGACGTGATCCACGGCCCCCCCAGACCCGGGGCGGGGGAGTCGGCAGGGGCCCGGCACCAATGGGACGGCAGTGCCCCGGGGACTGGACGGCCACGCGGCCTGGGCTGTGCGCCTCGGAGGAGACAGATCCTATCCGGGAGGAAGTCTTCTCAGGGCCCAGCACTGAGCTCGGCGGGAAGGTCTTACTTAAGGCAGAGTGTGAAAACGTAACACCATTAATTAGTCCTCACAACGTAGCTTGTCATAACAATCTTTTATAATCAGGAAAAACAAAACCATCTAAATGTCCAACCAATAGGAGAGTGCCATAAAGCCATTAAAATGTATGCTGGGGAAACAATTTTTTTAAATATGGAAGCTTGTCCGTTCGTAGGACTCCGTTACGGGCATTACTGGGGATATTTTCCAGTTTTGTAAAGTGAAAATATCGGGTACATACATGAACCATGCGGACACCCAGGAGTGTGTCACCTGCGGTGAAAGTGTGGGGGTGCAGGAATGAGATGGCGATACTTGCATGTGTGGGTTTTTCTTTTCTTTTATCAAAATCTTGAGTTAGCCGAAACCGGTTTGGCTCAGTGGATAGAGCATCGGCTTGGGGACTGAAGGGTCCCGGGTTCGATTCCGGTCAAGGGCATGTACCTTGGTTGCAGGCACATCCCCAGTAGGGGGTGTGCAAGAGGCAGCTGACCGATGATTCTCTCTCATCGATGTTTCTAACTCTCTCTCTCTCTCCCTTCCTCTGTACAAAATCAATAAAATATATATATATATTTTTAAAATCTTGAGTTACTTCTTCTATACCATAGTTGTTTTTAGATAATTAATCTCACTTGAGGCGTTTTCTAGAAACAGCCACAAGGAACTCCCAGCAAACTGCGAAGGTTCCTCTGGCAAAGGACAGTGAACCGAGGTGACATCACCAGTGACGCCGAGTCCACTGGAAAGGTGCTCACGTGAGATCTCGACTCCCGGGGCAGCAGGGAGCACAGGGTCTGCCGGTTGCGGTTATGAGCATCGAGATCCACGAAGATGACCGACCACGAGCAGCCCTGGAACGAGAGAGGAGCGGGGACGCGTACAAAGCTGGGCACCTGGACTGTCAGGTCTAAGAGGACAGCAAACCACCCGCTGCCTGGCCTCTGCTCAAGGCTGACATGTGGTGAGAGGACAGACGGTTCCCCTGCACGTCCTTCCTAGTGGCTGGCGGAGGGAGAGACCTGGACAAACAGGCCAAACAACAGCCAGAATAGCCAGATCCACCATTTCACTTCCTTACTTATAAATAGCCTACTTACTGTAGATTGTGCCTTTAAAATTTCAACTCAAGGCAGACTTGCATGCTATGGCAATTAACTCCCTAATGGTCAGCCTGTCTTAAACACAGACCAGCTTACCCGCCCGCTGTGGCTAGTGGCTGGGCATAGTTCTGAGCAGCAAAAGGTTGCCGGTTCGATTCCCAGGCATCAGGGCACATGCCAGGGCTGTGGGCTCCCTCCCCAGAAGGGGGCATGCAGGAGGCAGTCAATCCATGATTCATTCTCACATCGATGTTTCCTCTCTCACCCTCTCCCTTGCTCTCTCAAAATCAATTGAAAAATCTTTAAAAAATAAATAAATAAAACCGGCCATGCTTTCGGCATGTGGTCCAGGTTTACGGGAGGGTAACAATCACCCACAGGCAGTGATTCGCATTCAGAAGCGGCTTTTTAAAAACATCATTGAGGAGGGTGTGCCTGTGGAAGTAATTATCACCTGCTCAGAGGCTCAGACACATTGTTCAAAGGGAGGGAGGCTGTGCCTTCTCTGAACGCTCTGCATCACATGAGCAGTCTCCCTCCAGTGTGGCTCAATGGATGGAGCGTCGGCTTGGGGACTGAAGGGTCCCGGGTTCGATTCCGGTCAAGGGCATGTACCTTGGTTGTGGGCATATCCCCAGTAGGGGGTGTGCAAGAGGCAGCTGATTGACTCTCATCGATGTTTCTAACTCTCTATCTCTCTCCCTTCCTCTCTTTATAAAATCAATAAAATATATATTTTTTAAAACAAAATAAAAAAATTAAAAAAAAATAAAAGGTAATGAGAATCCTGCACTAAAAGGTTTTTAAAATTAAGCAATGTTCTTTAGTCAGGAAACTAAGATTTAGCTGCAGGCAGGGCAGCCTGCTGGGCCGTGCGACATAAATTTCAGACGCTCTGTGATACTGAGTGACGTGGCGAATGAGTGGCCGAATTAATTAAGCAGGTAATTAAAAACACAGTCGGCGCTGGCTGCTGCTGCGTGTGCTTACCTGGTTGCCGAAGAGGTTGAAGCCATTAATTGCTTCCAGAGCCGCTTTTGCTAGGCCCACCGAGCTGGAAGGGAAAGGAACACGCTGTCATCTGCCACGTCGGCTACAAAACGAGAGCCATCGGCTGATGAACATTCAGAGCCAGTTTCCTCATGAACACTTCTAACGACTTCCGGGAGGAGAGGGAGGCTGAGAGACTTCAGAATGGCGGGCCGCTGTTTCATCTTCCTCACTGGTCGCCAGTGACCTCTGGGGAAGGGGATGTTCCTAAGTTCCCCTCGACGTGGACAGGGGCCATGGGACCGGTGGGGTAGCCTGAACTCAGGCTGCACTGACGGTCACTGGCCCAGGAGGGAAGGTGAGCTCAGAGGAGACTGCTGGGAGGAGCGGTGCGGTCACCACCGGCTGGGCACCGTCACCACCAGCTGGGCACCGGTCACCACCAGGCTGGGCACCGGTCACCACCAGGCTGGGCACCGGTCACCACCAGGCTAGGCACCGGTCACCACCAGGCTGGGCACCGTCACCACCAGCTAGGCACCCGTCACCACCAGGCTGGGCACCGTCACCACCAGGCTGGGCACCGTCATCACCAGGCTGGGCACCGGTCACCACCAGGCTGGGCACCGTCACCACCAGGCTGGGCACTGGTCACCACCAGGCTGGGCACCGTCACCGCCAGGCTGGGCACCGTCACCACCAGGCTGGGCACCGGGCACCGCCAGACTGGACACTGTCACTGCCAGGCTGGGCACCGTCACCACCAGCTGGGCACCGTCAGTCCAGAACAACACCGAAGAGCTGTCCTGATGTCAGCCGAGCCCGGAAAAGCTCTCTCGCGTCGTACATGGTCCAGAGGGCATGGCTGCCGCACCGCCAAGTCCCCGCTCGGGGACGGACACACAGGCACGTCCGTGTCCCCAGCACGACTGACCGGCCGGCCCCTCGGCCGGCCCTACAGGCTTCTCTCTGCGATACCATGTGCTCCTCCGCCGCAGACAGTGGTGCTCAGAAACGGGGAGACGCGAATTCCATTAAAAATAGGACACTGTCATCTTATAAATAGCAACCTTAAAGCATTTAGACTTCACATCCAGCCTATTTCACTTACTACAACTTTCTTCTGAGAGCAACTGCGCGCGCCATGAATACTGAGCAAAATTAATGATCTGTCCTCGCTCAGCCGTCTCCCAGGCAGAGAACAAAGCGGCCGGAGCAGCAGCCTGGCGGGGAGCCGGCAGCAGAGCCAGTCCTCCCTCCCCACCTCCTCTCCCTCCCTTTCCCCCTCTTCCCTCCCCGCTCCCCGGAGAGGCCATGCCCAGGGCAGAGGCCCTGCAGGTGCCTGAGCGCCTGTTCTGAGGTCCGTGTGGCTGGGAGCCACGTTCTCCGTGGCGTGTTCACGTGACGTCTCTGCAGTAGGTGCTCCGCGTCATAGGGAGGTGACCGGACGGGAAGGGGAGCAGCCACCTGCCCTGAGCCTCGCTAAAAGCTGGCCTCCTGGGCATACGTTTGGTGTCAGAGAGGCACAGGGGGCACTAAGGCCACTTCCGTCACCCCACGGAGCGGGGGGATTCATCCACCATTAACCGCCATCGGCAGCCACTGCGGCTGCCTCAGACTCACAGCCCCGCTCCGGGCTGCTCGCACCTCTTCCAGAAAACAGCGACCGACCGACCGACCGACCGACCGCTCCTCTGGATGCGAAAGGTCTGACCTGCCGGTTAGGGTGAAGCGTGGCCATGAGGGCAGAGGGGAGCACCACACAGCGCGTGCGCGCTGGGGTTCGGCGGTTCCTCGGACCTGACTCTCAAAGAGCAGCGCCGCCTGCACAGAGGAGGGCACCGGGCCGGCCAGCCCCGACCGGAGGCCCGGGAGCCGCTCCCCCCGCAGCTGCCGGGCGGGGAGCCGCTCTGTAGCTCTCATTTGAAGTGAATTTCATCGGCATCGCGTACGTGGGGAGAGCAGGTGGACATCAGCATAGCAGGCACAGCGCCAATCCGACACCCGGATTGCGATTCATATTCAGACTCACACATTGAAATGAATGAGAACCGCTCAGAAAGCAGCCGGTTACCTCGAATGCAGCTCCGTGCTGCCGTTGTTGTACTTGCTGCCTCTCTCCCAGACCCCGAAGTCAGGCACCCGGTAGACTCTCTCTACACAGAACACCAGGTTCTGGATGAAAGAGACCTGGGAGGACGGAAACGGAACATGAGCACAGGCGCCGGCAGGAACGGTGGCGCCCGTGGGGACGCGGCCCGCCCGGACACGCCGAGCTCGTGACGACCGAGCGCCGTGCGCAGGGCCTCGGCCTCCAGCGGGAGCTGACGCTGCTCCGCCCAGAGAGAGAGCTGACGCCGCCAGCCCCGCCACCCTCTTCAGGGAGGGTGTGAGGGCATTTCGGGAACGAAGACGGACAAAAAGCACCGTTTCACAGCGGGTAACGTTTGGGATCGCAAACGCCCACGTGAGATGTTAATATTCTAACACCTCAAGAATAAGAGCCTGCGCTCCCACTGCCTGTACCGTCTCAATAAGAGTCTGTGCTCCCGCCGAAACTGGTTTGGCTCAGTGGATAGAGCGTCGGCTTGGGGACTGAAGGGTCCTGGGTTCGATTCCGGCCAAGAGCATATACCTTGGTTGCAGGCACATCCCCAGTAGGGGGTGTGCAAGAGGCAGCTGATCGATGACGCTCTTCTCATAGATGTTTCTAACTATCTCTCTCCCTTCCTCTCTGTACAAAATCAATACAATATACAATATATTTTTTTTAAAAGAGCCTGTGCTCCCACTGTGTGTACCGTCTCAATAAGAGCCTGTGCTCCCACTGTGTGTGGCGTCTCAATAAGGGCCTGTGCCTGGCTGGGCCCAGCTGAAAGCGTGTCGCAGGTGTGTCTGTGTGCGTCCGGCATTACTGCCCGTGAAAGAAACGCTCCCCAACTCTGGGCAGTGTGGGCGGACATTCCGTTCCAATTCCCGAGAAGAATAAGAGTGTGGTATCTCTCTTTGAAAAACACCGGAAACCCTGCTGAGAGGCTGTGCAGATGAAAATAATACAATATGACAAAAGCATCTCTCTACTCTTAAAGGGACGGGTCACAAAAAGGAATGAAGAAAAAAAAAACAAAAACCACAAATAATAACAGAGAAAACCTGCAAATGCTACTTTACTTTCTTTGTTACTAAAATATCCTGAAAGCTTCAATTTCAGATCGCCTTAAATAGAGCCTTCATAGGAGAACAATTTTATAACTTGCTATATGATTATTCATTTTCAAAGTGCTGTGCACCGAGACTTTTCTATCTGATATCCCAAATCCAATCTCTGAGGATATGAAATGAAGAATAATCCATTTTTTATTAAACAAAAATCAAGTTTTAAGAAGTAAGATAAAAGAGGTCCTTGGAGATGAAATTCAGTGCTAAAGAATATGAGGAGCCTGACTGGTGTGGCTCAGTAGCTGAGCGTCGACCTATGAGCCAGGAGGTCAGGGTTCGATTCCCGGTCGGGGCACGGGCCCAGCTTGTGGGCTCCATCCGCCGTAGGGGGCGTGCAGGAGGCAGCCAATCGTGACTCCCTCATCACTGACGTTTCTCTCCCTCCCTCTCTGAGTCAATAAACACGTTTCTAAAGGAGCTGGAGGGCGCGTACCTCGTCGGTGTTGTAGATGATCTGCAGCCCCGAGGAAATCATCTCCACCAGGTAGAGCAGGTAGAGGGACACGGCGTTGATCTGGAACACACAGCACCGTGCGCGTTACGGGAGACAACAGAGACGCGTTACCGAGTTAAAGGTCAAAGCCACAGGGCCCGCCCTCCGCTCTCGTGCGGCTCTCAGCAGAGTCCTTCCTGCCGTGACCGGAAGGAGCTGTGGATCTGGCCCCTGAGGAAACCCCGGCGCCCTCAGGTCCGCTGCGGGGTCACACCGGGCGGGGCAGCGGCCGCAGGTGGGTCTCGGGGCAGGTGTATCTAGAGCAGTGTTTTTCAACCTTTTTTGGGCAAAGGCACACTTGTTTCATGAAAAAAATCACGAGGCACACCACCATTAGAAAATGTTAAAAAATTTAACTCTGTGCCTATATTGACTATATATAAAGTAATTCTCTTGAATAGGAATCAAATAAACACAAAGAAAGTATTTTATAATTACTTTATTATGAAATATTAAGTAAACAAAATAGTGAAAAATTATAAAATTCTTGTCTTGTCTGCACCTACGGCACACCAGGCAACATCTCGCGGCACACTAGTGTGCCGCGGAACAGCGGTTGAAAAACGCTGATCTAGAGCAGTGTTTTCAGACTTGTTCTCAAACCGAGGGCTAGAACACGCCTGCGCTGGAACAGTTCTGCCCCAGAGGCAGCTTTGCCATGTCGACCCTCTCGAACGCATGCGCGTCCGGTGCAAGGGGATGCCACCAGCCACCATCAACAGAGAACACAGACTCACGGCAGCATCGGCAGCACATGTCCAAGTCACTGGATGCTCCATCAGAGCCTTTAAAAGCTACGTGTGTACATTTATTGAACACCTACTGTGTGCCCAGCACCGGGCCTCAGCCCCGGGATACAAAAATACACGAGCTGGGAACGTCTGAAAACCCTACTTCAAGTAGGAAACTCCTGTCAAAGCAAGAGGTGCCTAGAACCAATTATGTGTCAGCCCTAGGGCCGTGGTGGGCAAACCGCGGCTCACGAGCCACATGCGGCTCTTTGGCCCCTGGAGTGTGGCTCTTCCACAGAATACCATGGCCTGGGCGAGTCTATGTTAAAGAAATGGAGCTATAAGAAGTTTAAGTTTAAAAAATGTGGCTCTCCAAAGAAATGTCCGTCGCTGTGCTGTTGATATTTGGCTCTGTGGACGGATGAGTTTGCAGACTGCTGGCCTGGGAGAAGGCTGAGCAACAACACGGGCATATAACTGCGTCCCATGGACTCGGGGTCACAGGTAAGTATAGGAGTTGGCGCTGCCCAGAAATGGGGACACCGCACCGTGCTTGGAGGAGTCACACGAGAGCGAGGCTTTTCTGATGGTTGGGAAGAGAGGAACTATAAGGAGAAGATCTTATTTTAGCACCAGATAATGGGCAATCTGCACCCTGCCCTGCAGCCGGAGGGCGGCAGGAGGGGAGGAAGGAAGCGCTAAGGATGCCGGGTATGGATCTGTGTCCTGGGGCAGGCATCGGGAGTCCAGCTGGGAGCCGCGGGAGCTGGGCAGGCAGAGCATAAAACCCTGCAGGGGTCCTCAGCCCGGCCCGGAGTTAATACGTTACGCAGACGAGCGCACAGGCTCCGGAGCCTCCGGAGGGTCACTGGGCGAATGCTCTCGCTCTGTGGGAAGCTGGCACATTAAAAACGAGCTGTTGTGGGACGGGAGCTTCTGATCGGCCGTGACGGCCTGCCGACAGTCTTACTCGCTGGTTCCTAAGCGTCGAAACTCTTTCAAGTTCGATGACAAGTACAAGCTTTTGTCACGAAAAAGCTGTAAGATGTGCCCGGCTGACGTGGCTCAGGGGTTGAGCGTCGACCTATGAACCAGCAGGTCACGGTTCCACTCCTGGTCGGGGCACTTGCCCAGGCTGCCTGCTCGACAACCCCCAGTGGGCGGTGGGAGGGCAGGAGGCGGCCGATCAATGAATCTCCCTCATCATGGATGTTCCTGCCTCTCCCCCTCTCCCCTCCTCTCTGAGATCGGTGAAAACGTCCTTTGGACGGTCCTGACATCACAGCCTTCCCAGCCGCCCTCTAGCCTGTGGGCCAAGGAGTCGGCTAGACTCGACATTCAGCCACCATGACTCACTCGGCCCCGGCGGCTCCCGGCCCCCCTCGTCATGGCTGCTGCCTTCACCCGTGAACACCCATGAGGTCACTGTGGACCTCGGCGAGGCCGGGAGCCCTCCGTGCGGGCGGGGTGGGCCGCCAGGGCAGGCGTGTGCTCACCTGCAGGTGCCCGTACTCCCCGTAGGACAGGACCTCGTCCCCGGTGCGCACGTCGAACACGGAGTGCAGGCAGGTGGCCGGGCGCGGGTCCTGCTTGAACTGCTGGACCTGGAACGACACGCGACGTGCACACAGCGCTGGCCGTGCACGTCCGGGCCGAGCTGCAGCTCCTCACAGACCCTGAGCCATCTCTCGCGACAGGTTCGGCTGAGGAAAGCTACCGCTTGTAGGCAGAGGGCGGGACAAGGCAGAGACGTGACTTTTTCTGAAGAAACACAACAGGCAGAAGCATGGCTGCTGCCTGGCCGGCGTTCCCGGCCGCGGACACCTGGTGGGACTTATAAACCCAGCAGCGAGGTAGCAGGGAGCTCGCCAATGTCCTACCACTGACTTCTGAGAGCCCTGCGTCTCAGTCAGAGTCCAGTAGCGGCTTCCCTTGTGGGCAGAGCTGCTGCTTACGTGACACTCGGTGACAGCGCGCTGGGGGCCGTGGGCCAATTCAGCGAGAGCCCAAACGGAAATGCTGCTTCCTTCTCCGAGGACATGAACGCAGCTCGGGCTCCTGTCCGCCTGGCTCCTTCCCTCCCACCCACTCCCCTCTCTCAGGCAACAGCTCCAGGGAACAGGCCACGCCTTCCCTTGCTCAT
Source organism: Pipistrellus kuhlii (assembly GCF_014108245.1). Taxonomy (NCBI): domain Eukaryota; kingdom Metazoa; phylum Chordata; class Mammalia; order Chiroptera; family Vespertilionidae; genus Pipistrellus; species Pipistrellus kuhlii. The sequence continues at coordinate 30,538,084 of NW_023425482.1, forward strand.
TGACATCCACGCTAACGGTTCGGAACACCAAGGAAACACTAAATGCGCCCGCAGGCCCGCTCCAAGGAGAACAAAACCCTTCCCCTCGTCTCCTCCTATCCAAGTCAACTTGGCAAACACTGACGGGTGCCAACTGAATGCCAGCTGCGGGGCGGGTCCCCAGAAGCACCCTGGGACAGGCGCGGAGGATGCACGGATGGCACGTGACTCAGTGGAAAAGCAACTGAAGAGACGTGAGAGAGCCTGGCCGGTGAGGCTCAGAGGCTGAGCGTCGACCTAGAACCAGGACGTCACAGTTCGATTCCCGGTCAGGGCACAGGCCGGGCTGTGGGCTCCATCCCCAGTGGGGGGCGTGCAGGAGGCAGCGGGCCCATGATGCTCTCTCATCACGGATGTTTCTCTCTCTCTCTCCCTGTCTCTTCCTCTCTGAAATCAATATAAACACATTTTTTTTTAAAAAAAAAACAACATTATTCAGACCCTAACTGCTGGTGGCCTGGGACCACACAGACAGACACCGTGTGGTCACCCCTTCCACACACCATGGTTATCATCTCAAACATGGCTCTGGGAGCAAAGGTTAAACCCCGGTGACAGTAAAACAAAGCCCATCCTGCCTCCTGGATAAGGATCTGCCGAAGGAGCTGGTCTGATCTGTTTAATAAAGTGCCTGAGGCAGCTGCCGGGCGGGCGGCTGTCATTTGTCTCCGAGACGCACGGCCCCGGCGGGAGGTTTACGTTCAATCACCGCGTTGAGGGGGGGGGAGGGGGGGCAACGGCTAACAGACTCACGATGCTCAAACAGAACTTTCCGTGCCTGCGCTCTCAGTCCGAAAGCCGCTAAAGGACGAGTAATTTAACATTTCAGAGAAAAAGCAGGGCCCAAACTCTATAAGCGTCGGAATGGAATGGGGTGAATTGGATGTGAATTACTGACGAAAAGCACTCCTGAAAGCAGTCAAAATCAAGGAGAAATCAGCTCGTGCTTCGTGATGTCTGACATCTGGCAAGAAAAAGGAAGGGATGATTGACACGACATTTGCTGGACTGAGAAAATCTAGAGCCTGAGCTGGTCTCGCTCAGTGGTTAGTGTTGGCCCGCAGACCAAAGCATAGCAGATCTGATTCCCAGTCAAGGGCACGTACCTCGGGCGCAGGCTTGGTCCCTGGCCCAGGTCAGGGTGCGCGTGGGAGGCAACCAATCAATGTCTCTCAAATCGACGTCCTCTCTCTCTCTCTCTCTCTTCCTTCTCTTCCATCTTCTCTAAAAGTCAATGGAGCCAAAACCGGTGTAGCTCAGAGGATAGAATGTAGCCCTGTAGACTGAAGGGTCCCAGGTTCGATTCCGGTCAAGGGCATGTACCTTGGTTGCAGGCACATCCCCAGTAGAGGGTGTGCAGGAGGCAGCTGATCCATGTTTCTAACTCTCTATCCTTCTCCCTTCCTGTCTGTAAAATATCAATAAAACATATTTTTAAAGTAAATAAATAAATAAAAATCAATGGGGAAATATCCTCAGGTAAAAAAGATTTTTAAAAATCTAGATGAATGTTTTCTCTGTTTCTATTTTATTAATATTTGGCTTTTCTGAAAAGGTAAGTCGTTGTAACTACTAAGCTCTGACCGGTGTGAGACAAGAAGGCTCACAGCAGGAAAATGCCTGAAAGCTGTAAGCCCCGTGTGCGGGGTGTGCAGACACCCAGTCCCAACGCCATCGCACACGTACAGCGCACGGGTTTCAGTGACCGACCCCGTGCACCGAGGAAAACCCCCGAGGGGCTGCCCTCGCCGGACACCGCCCTGAGGAGCCGGGCGGGGAGGGTGAAGCGCCAGGAAGGGACGTTAAGAGCAGACAACAAGCCACAGGGAAAAGCCCTGCCGTGACAGCACCTCCCTCTGGTCCGCGATGCTGGCTGAGCCCCGTCTGCTCCCAAGGAGACCTGCCTCCGGGAGGGGGATGCTGAATGCACAGACGACAGGCCCTCAGAAATGGTAACCATCGGGTACGCTGTGCAACCCCCCATTTTTTACCACGTCGAGCATCAGTTAAAGCAATACAACACTCCCATGATAAGAACATACAAAATGTAGCACACGCAGGACTGCCTGTATAATCACGGTGAGCATCTCTGCAGTGAGCCATCCGCCTGGGGTGGCCTTAGGGACACATGACACACTCACAGACACTTATTATATTAGGGCCCGGGAGACCTGCGTCCAGGCAGGGAGGGAAACACCTCATTACACGTGTGTGGTGCTTGGCCATTTACACAGCCTTATTGTGTGTGTTATTCCTTTAATTTCCACAACGACCCTGCACAGTCTGCTGTTTCCTTTTTTAAATGTATTCTTATTGATTTCAGAGAGGAAGGGAGAAGGAGAGAGAGAGAGAGAGAAACATCAATGACGAGAGAATCATGGATCGGCTGCCTCCTACACATCCCCTAGAGCCCAAGACCTGGGCATGCGTCCTGACTAGGAATTGAACCGTGACCTCCTGGTTCCTAGGTCAATGCTCAACCACGGAGCCACCCTGGCCAGGCCCAAAGGGAATTTTCATGAGGGTTTCCGGGGAGAAGATGGACACTGTGATGCTCCTGAGAAACGCCTCAGCAAGCAGACACCAGATGCAAAATATTAATACAAACAGGCGGGAGCCTGAACAGCAACTCCCAACCACCCGTCGCGAGGGTCTCCTCGATGGCGGAACTTGGGGGCCGTGGCTGGGCAGGCAGGGGCTGTGCCTGGCCCTCCGAGAGTGCCCCTGTCCCCCACCGGGAGGGGCTGCTGTGGGTTCGCCCCGCCTGGGTGCGGAGGCCCCGGCCGCACCTCACCTTATCGGCCTGCCGCATGTAGCAGTACAGGATCCCTCGCATGCACTTCACGGCCGAGTGCTCCAGCTCGTGGGTCCGCCCCTTGTCGTCGTCGATGCGCCTGGCGGGAGAGATAGCTCGGGGAGGAGGGTGGAAACTGGGATGTGGGGAGGGATCAGAGCTTTCGATAATTGCCTATTTAGCTATCTGGCTAATCCCGCGTTCCGGCAGCATCCACTAAGTCCCTCACGGTGAAGCTCCGTTTTCCCGGCGGATGCAGAAATGCTGCCAGAAAAATATGTGAAAATCCCATGATGAAATTTATGCAGATTTCTCCTTCTCTTAAGGACGGAAGGCAATTGCTTTAAAAATAGCAGACAGTGTTTTCCACACGGACTTGGCTCAAATTTTAAGCGATGTTTCTATGTTGGAAAAATCTACCAGAAGATATTTTTAAAGCTCACTGTTTCAGGGTGGAGGCAGTTTTTAATATCACTCCCTTTAGGTTAGGCAATGGCCACTTGATTTCTGAACTCTCCATACAACTCTATTGATCTCTCTCTCTCTCTCTCTCTCTCTCTCTCTCTATATATATATATATATATATATATATATATATATATTAAAGGCCCAGTGCATGAAATTAGTGCATGGGGGGCAGAGAGGTCCCTCAGCCCAGCCTGCACCCTCTCCAATCCAGAACCCCTTGGGGGATGTCTGACTGCCGGTTTAGGCCCGATCCCATGGCAGTCGGACATCCCTTTTGCAATCCGGAACCACTGGCCCATAACCACTTGCCTGCCTACTGTCTTGATCACCACCTAACTGCTCCCCTGCAGCCCTGATCGCCCCAAACTGCCTCTGCCTCAGTCTGCCACCGTGGCTTTGTCTGGAAGTCGGACGATAGGAAGATGTCCAGGCTCCTGGTCTAATCAGCATATTACCCTTTTATTAGCATATATGTAAATATATACATATATATGTTTCATGCTAGTACCATACCGTTTGCCTATTATTTTGTTTTGATTTGTATTATAGTATTGACATCAGGGAGCCTGACCCCTCCCTCTCCGTACTTTCTCCAAGGTGCTCTAGCTACTTTGGATCCTCTGTATTCCGGATGCATCTTAGGACTCGTGCTCTCGTCTGAGGAGAAGCCGTTGGTTTCTAACAGGGCTGCACGCAGCTGTGTATTGCTGCAGGCACTAGGACTCTGGCACAGCAGCATGTGGCCCTGACTTCTCTCCCTCCCTCCCCCCATCTGTATCTTCTTCAAGTTCCTCCCCGTGGCAGCTCCTTCTGCCACCACCTATGCCGATGGCCGACCCAGAGGTGAGAATCTACGCTTGTGAAACGCTGAACCGTCTCGTGTACGCCGTAGGCAGACAGGAAGACACAGCTGACCCGGCGTCCTGAGGGAGCGCCCTCTCCCCAGAGGGCGGCGCACGCCGCTCACCTGTGCGCGAGGGCCACGGCCCAGGCGGCCGCGGCGCAGTACAGGCTATCCTGCACCCTGGCGTGCCGGTCCCCGCTGCAGGTCTTGGTGGGGAAGAGGCCGGTGGTGGGGCTCTGGTACAGCAGCACCGTGGCCTTGACTGCAAGGACAGGGACCACATGAGGACCAGCGACCCGAGGTCACGTCTGTATCTCGATGAGGTAGAGACGGTGACGCGAGGCTCAGGGCTGCCCGGGAGCCAGGCGTAAGCGAATGAGCAGCCAGCACGTGCACAAACCGGGCAGGTGCCCCAGGAAAGCCTCTGGAATGTTCCGGAAGGCTGAAGGGACACCAAAGACCCCGGTGACAGCGCTATAATTATTCCAGGGACGGATGTGACTGTTGGCTCCTTCTGCAGCCCCGGCCCCCCACGCCGCGGGCACAGAGCCGCCCCAGCACCACCGCCCAACCTCCCAGCGCGGGGGCATCCCGCGTGCCGTCCAGGGCATCCCCGGGGGAGCAGGCGCTGGCCCCGGCGGACGTGCGCCGCTCACCGATCCTGTAGAAACGGTCCAGCTTCTCCCACAGGCTCTCATGGTCGGGCTGCAGGAGGTGGATGCTCTTCAGAGGTTCGTACACGGAGCCTGCAGGGAGAGCAGCCTGTCACCCGGTCCTCCAGCCCGCGCACCAGGAAACTCCCAGCAATCTCACTCGGCGCTGCGGGGGACGCGTGGCTCACTACGGCTCGGGTTTGGGTGAAGCAGGGGGAGAAGAGAGCTCCCCTGCAGCGAGCCCGGGGGTCTGGCCGTGGGGAGATCCCTCCCCTCAACCCGCAGCCATCAACACCTCAAACAGCTCCTGTGCTCAGGGCCGGTCACCCGCCCAACCGTCTCCGTGCTGCCTGAGAAACACCCACTAACCTGCCCTGAGACCCACGCTGCAGCCACGCTGTGCTCAGCCGCACCAGGCCGGCTCCTGCCAGCCGCTCACACCGCCAGCGCCTGGGAGGGCAGGGCACCCGCCTCACACGCTGCAGGAGTCACCGTGACCAGGACAACTGGCCACTAAAGCGTTCACCTGGCCAGCGCACACGCTCAGAATGACGGGACAGAACCGGAGCCCGCAGCCAGGGCCTGGGGAAGGCCTCCGATCGCTGCTGAGCGCGCTCAGAACCACCGGCTCAGGGTCACGAGTCCACCTGGGCCGGGGAGCGCGAGTCAGTCTGACGCCGGCACAAGAACAAACCTGTGATCTGCCTGGTTTCCGCTTGCACAGGCGTGTGACAGCCCCTCGGGGCCACAGAGCCACCCCAATGTCCCGCGACGCTCCTATTATGTAAGAAGATACTCTTCCTATTGAGGCGTTGGACGCATTGCGAATTAGTTTCCTAAACTAACTTAACGTAGGAAGTCAAGTCCGTGCATTTTTAAGAGATCAAATGGGCCCCTCCTTTTTTTTAGGTTACAAAATATTGAATAGAAAGATCCTTTTATCCTAAATTCTAAGCAGAGAGCATCCCAAATTATGGGATTCAAATGGGCCATTTCCTCTTGAAAGAATTGCAATTTCATTTCCAAATCAACATCGGCACCGTAGTATGTGATAATGCAGCATTGGGCCTGAATACATTTTCTCAGATGTAGCAGTGTTACGTAAGATCTCAAACCTGCCATGGACGTGTGACATTTGCCAAAGGCCTCGACAACAGGCAGCTTTTGTGGCTGCATAACGGTCTCTCAAAACCGCCACGCCTGGGGCAGCTCACCCCATCTGCATACAGGATCTCAGGGTGCCCTGGGTACTGTGGACTGTCTGCGACCCACCCACATCCCAGAATCTGTGGTGAGGGGCCACCCGCAGACTCCCACAGGCAGACACATTGAGAAAGGCGTCTCCTGGCTACAGGGACCTGTTTTTGCTAAGAGATCTGAATGCACTAAGCATGCCTCAGCACTTTGAGCATCTCCAAGGTCACCAATCTCTCCTTGCAAAGCAAAGAAGCAAAGTGCAAACCATGATTTCCTTTACTGTCCAGTTGGTCCATGCACAGGAACTGAAACATTAAGAAATAAATGGTGGGGGGCGGGGGGTGGGGGGACGAATAAATGGTGGCACCTCCATTCAACGAAATACCTTAAACAGTGAAGGGATGAAGTAGATCTGTTTGTAATACCAGGAGAGACCCCAAAAATATAGTGTGAAAAGGTAATGTCAGAGACCAAGGCATAGAGCATGATGCTATGTGTTGCAAGCTAAGCAAAAAGGATTACATGTGTGATTTTACAAATGCATATGAACATGTAGATAAACAACATACTTTGAAAAGTTTGGGACATACACCGAATGGGTCAAAAAGGACTGCCACCAGGAGAGTGGCTTTTACTCTGTGTTTCTGATGGTCTAAAAAAGCTTATGTAATAGGGTATTCGTTGATATGCCAAAGCAATACTTCATTGATTACAGCTCCTTGGACAATGGAAACTAAAGAGAAAATAAACAAATGGGACTACATCATAATAAAAAGCTTCTGCATAGCAAAGGAAACCATCAACAAAACAACAAGAAAGCCCACCGCTAGGGAGAGCACATTTGCCTGTTATCACCGATAAGGGTTTATAGTCTCCAACATTTACAGGAACTCACACAACTTAACAAAAGGAAGATAAACAACCCAATCAAACAATGGGCAACGCACCTAAATAGATACTTTTCGAAAGAAGACAGAAGGAAGGCCAAGAGACATATGAAAAAAACATGCTCAGAGTCACTAATCATCTGAGAGCTGCAAATCAAAACAACAATGTGGTACCACCTCACACCTGTCAGAATGGCTACCGTCAACAAATCAGCAAATTCCCCAGCGAGGATGTGGAGAAAAAGGAAGCCCCATGCACTGCTGATGGGAATGCAGACTGGTGCAGCCGCTGTGGAGAACAGTATGGCGTTTCCTCAAAAAACTGAAAATGGAACTCCCATTTGACCCAGTGATCCCACTCCTAGGAATATATCCCAAGAAAACAGAAACACCAATCAGAAAGGGTATATGCACCCCTATGTTCATAGCAACACAATTCACCATAGCTCAGATTTGGAAACAGCCTAAGTGCCCATCAGCAGAGGAGTGGATTGGAAAACTGTGGTCCATCTACACTATGGAATACTACGCTTCTGTAAAAAAGAAGGAATTCTTAACATTTGCAGCAGCATGGATGCACCTGGAGAGCATTATGCTAAGTGAAATAAGCCAGTCGGAGAAAGATAAATATCACATGTTCTCACTCACTTATGGACAATAAAGAACATTATAACCTGATGAGCAGAAATAGAAACAGAGTCAGAGAAGCATCGAACAGACTGTCCAATGACAGCGGGAAGGCTGGGGAGGGTTGGCGGGCGAGGGGGAGGTAAGAAATCATCTTAGGTGACCCTGCTAGCGGTTCTCAACCTGTGGCTAGCGACCCCTTTTCAGGGGTGGCTTAAGTCCCTCGGAAAAGACAGATATTTACATCACGATTCATTAACAGTAGCAAAATCACAGTTAAGAAGTAGCAACGAAAATAGTTTTACGGTTGGGAGTCACCACACCATGAGGAGCTGTGTTAAAGGGCTGCGGCATCAGGGAGGTTGAGAACCGCTGCTCTAGATGATGGAGAGGCACCGGGGACGTCAGGTGACCAAGCCTTCAGAAAGCGCAGGACGGCGAGGAAGAGGCCAGCGGCGACAGGGGGTCTCTGTGGTTACAGCATTAAGGTGGGATGGCAGCCTCGCCTTGAGCGTTGTCCCAGGTACTGAGAGGTCACAGTTTGACTCCCAGTCAGGGCACAGGCCCAGGTTACCGGCTCCATCCCCAGTCAGGCGTGTGCAGGAGGCAGCCAATCGATGGTTCTCTCTCTCTCTTTCTCTCTCCCTCTCCCTTCCTCTCTCTCTCAAAATCAATAAAAACGTGTGTTTCTTAAAAAGACAGTGAGAGCAGGGTGGCAGAGAGGAGGGCTGCGCAGGAAGGGCTGGAGCGGTGGAATAAACAGGACGGAGAACGGCTTACACTCGGGGCAGGTCTTGGGCACCAGAGCCAGCACGGCTCAGTGGGACGCGGCAGGAGAGACTCCGAGGACCCCGTCTAATCCTCAGATGGCTTTTATTCCTTTAGATTATTATAACTAACCCTCCATCCTGCCAGGATTTTTTATCCCGGCGGTTATCGAACAAATGATAATTATCGAAGCTACAAGCCTATTGAGAATCGGGATTAAGTGGGTATAACAAATTAATTGAGCATCGCGATGCATTTCCCTGTGAACAAGGGTCTCTGAACTGAAAGAAACAGCAGATAAAAATTCACAGCGAAGTAAAGATAATTACCCTCCGAAATATGGAAGCTAAGAAAACAGCTCTCCTTGTGAATGCCTCTATTTTAGAGACATTGACCAGAAGCCCCTGTGCCCGGCAGACCGTCTTAAAGGTTTAATATGAAGGTGGCATGGAGGTCTGAGACCAACTCGCTGAGACGAGCCGCATTTAAAAGGGCCTCGATTGGAACGGAAAAACCCCCATCGAAGCGGAGAGAGAGTCCGTGGGGATGATGAATACCCCCGCCGATGCCCCGCAGAACACCACGCACAGCTGCGCAGAGGGGATTCCTGGCAGTCCCTGTGAAATAAGCAGGCCGGGCAGCGGGAGGGCCTGGAACGGCCCCCAGGGGGCAGCCCCCTCCTGCCTGCAGCCTGAGCAGGGCCTCCTTCCTCCAGGCTCCTCCCCGGGTTCCCAGGTTCCCACGCGCGGCCCGTAGCCCACCGCAGCACCCCTCGGCCAGCCCTGGCCCCTGGCCCTCCCCCCCGTGCCGCTCGCTCCACCCCAAGGTCCTCTCCTAGCGCCCACCCGAGGTTTTGTGTGACCCCCACTTCCTCCTCCAGCTCAAACGCCCCTTCCAGAGAGGCCTTCAGCCAGGTCCCCCAGCCCCAGCCCTGCAGGAGACGGGAGGTGATGCCGGGTGGTCAGCAGGGGCGGGCCAGGCGGGCCCGGCGCTGCCGCCTCCGGAGCTGGCTGTATCTCACATGACACGTCTCTCACTCCAGCGGCTGCTCGGAGGGCAGATGCCAAAGCGAGGGAAGGAGAGAAGCACTCGGGGTCGGTTTGGGTAAATCCTCACTCATGAATACACATCAGCAACACTGGACAGGACAGGTGTTTTTAGGAAAGATAAGAGCATATTTTAAATGTACTGGCCAGCTCCTTAACATCAAGTGTGTCTTTACATTATATAGCATCGTATTTAATCCTTGCAACAATATCTTGGGGGGGGGGGGGAGTATTGTTATCTTTATTTTTACGGACAAGGAAACCAAGTCTCAGAAAGGTACCGTCTCATCACAACACTGTGAACCTGGAACTGATACAACATTGTGTGTCGTCTGTGATGGGAAATCTTAAAGTTAATCCGAGAAGAAAGGGAGGGAGGGAGGGAGGGAGGGAGGGAGGGAGGGAGGGAAGGAACGGGGAGGGAGAGAAGAAGAAAGGAAGGGAAGGAGGAAGAGAGGGAGGGAAGGAGGGAGAGACGGATGGAAGGAAGCTAGGCCTTCAGCTCTCTCGGGGTTCCAGCGGTTGCACAGAGCAGCGATCGATCCTCAGCCACATCCGATGGACGCATTAGCAGTCCGAGCACAGCACAAGCCCCGCACGGAATGCAGGACACACGCTGCAGCCACGAAAGCGCAGACACAGACAGAACTGCGGGCCGTTCAGAGGGACAGAGATGATTAAACACGCTAAACCATCTGGGTGCGATGGGGAGGGGTTTTCCAGAAGCAGGACCCTGGCTTTCCGCTGGGCCAGGAACAGCGGGGCTGTGGGCCCGGGCTTTGAAATGCCGTTCAATGGTGCCAGACACTCGCCTCCGAGGAGCTGCCGTGGGGAAACGATCGTTCCCAACGGAAACACGGCATCTCTGAGGGAGCCACCGGCCGCACCTGCGCCCCCGCGGCCCTACTGTGACAGACGGGCGTTTCCCACGGGACTGACTTCGGAGTCCTCCGTCCTCGCTGGAGAGGCCCCTCCAGGAAGCATCCACGTCGCGAGCCCAGGCTAAGGGAGAGTCACGCAGTGGCCAATGGCGGTGGCGGGGGGCTCGTTCTGTTCTGCGCTCGCCGCGTTCTGTTTCCGTGTAACGGCGCGGCACTGGGACAGCCTCCTGTGTGTGCTGTGCAATGTCACAGCCGCTGGAGGAGTGGAAACTTCCAGGACTGCCGAGGCGGGAAAGCCTGCCTCAGAGTTAGCATTTCTATTTCCCCATAACGGCGAGACCTGCAAACGCCCCTGCTCCTGCCGGCCCGCCAAAATGGGAACGAAAGAAGACACAGCCCAAAGACAGACAGACAGACAGACAGACAGAGAGCCAGAGGCCCTCTTGCTCACTCAGTTCAAAGACCAAGTCAGACGTCGAATACTGGCAATGCCGTGTTATTCAGCGGATGGCCACTGAAGGCAAGAACTGTTTTCCTTCCTCGATGCAGAAGCTTTTTTATCTCCCGGGAATGAATCTTCCCTGAGCTATTTCTTATTTCTTCCCTCCCCACACACACCCCAAGATCTTTCTCCTCCATGGTGCCAAACCAGGATGGGAAATGTAAATGAAAATAAACGGTTACAGAGAAAACGGAACGTTCACGATCACTTTTTGGCTGGCTCACCCCACATTCACCTAGTGATGGGTCCTGAGGGCTAGACGTTCTTCTCATACATATTTTATTTCGGAGAGGAAGGGAGAGAGAGAAACCCATGATGAGAGAGAATCATGGACCGGCTGCCTCCTGCACCCCTCACTCTGGGGATCAAGCCCGAAACCTGGGCCTGTGCCCCAACGAGGAATTGATCCGTGACTTCCTGGTCCATAGGTCGATCTCAACCCCTGAGCCCTGCCAGCCAGGCGAGGCGAGGACATTCTGCTTAAGGTCCCTAAGGGACAAAGCACACGCTGGCCGCAGGCTTCTCCCGGAAAACCCAAGAGCTCCAGCCTTCACGTCGGGCCACGGCCCCTTCCCTGGCCGCACCCCAAGCCTGGGTTCCGAACGGGTGTGACCCTCCTCCGACCAGTTCAACACCCATGGGGGGAGCTCCACAGCCCCCGTCCAGCTGGCGAGGGGTCTCACCACCACGACCGTCTCAGAGCTGCTGTGCCCACCTCGCCCCCCACCCTCCTGCCAAGCGTACCGCGTGGCTGTGAAGCCCACGTCTCAGGACCTGGGCCGGCTGCTTCCTCTTTTCACCAAGGGAGCTTCCCCTTCCTGACTGAGAACGTGTGAACGTGCTCGCTGCACGGCGAGTCCATGCTGACCCAGGCCCTAACGGTGTGGCTCAGTGGATAGAGCATCAGCCTGTGGACTGAAGGGTCCCAGGTTCGATTCCGGTCAAGGGCATGTACCTTGGTGGCGGGCACATCCCCAGTAGGAGGTATGCAGGAGGCAGCTGATAAAGTTTCTCTCTGATCAATGTTTCTAGCCCTCTGTCCCTCTCTCTTCCTCTCTAAAAAAAAAAAAAAATCAATAAAAAAAATTTTTAATAGTAATAATAAATAATAATAGTAATTGGGACTCTGACTGAAAACTTCTAACTCTGGCAAACTTATTTCCGTGACGCAAGAAGACAAAAATCATTTAAGAAGCTTCTTATATACCCGTTTGACAGCCGTCACTTTTGCACCCATTTGACAGCCGTCACTTCTCACCCCCGCACGCCCCCCCACGGGCCGGGCCACGTTCAGCACACAGCGCCCACGCAGCCTCGCCAACCGGAGCGGGACCCGGGACCGCGGTGTGCGGGCATGGGCCCGCCAGACGGCGGCATCAAATTTCAGAAACAAAGGGAAGTAAAACTACCCCCCCCCGGGGGGGGGGGGCGGGGGGGGGGCGCTCCACACTTACCAGACCTTAAGAAGGCTCGGGGAGACGAGGCGGCCGCGTCAGGCGGGCTGGCCATGTCAAATGGTCGCCTCTGACCACAAGCGTCACAGGCTAAACCACAGCCATGTCCACAGCTGTTTAGTGGGGGTTAGAAGCAATCACGGTTAGGATCATTGGAAGCAGGGTGAGCAGGTATTAGCCCAGGATGCCGAGCGCGACGAAGGCCGTCAATCAACGTTCGTTACCATCGTGTGCTCTCTCTATGATTTGGAAAAAGCGCCTGGCGCTCGGGTGGCCTGTGTGGGTTGGGCAGGAACAGGTACTGTCCACTGGTGGCGCATCACGTGACCAGGCGGCTATGCAACAATGCTCAGAACTCTGCGGGGACCTCGCCACCAGAGCCGGAGTAGCCCACGCTGCAAAGCTCGGGTCCTACTTTCTTCTAAAAGCAACAGGCCCCGGGCGGGTTGTGTTTAGTGACACGGGACGTCGATGGTTCACTCAAGAAGCATCAGAGTCTCGTGCTCCTTCAGAGTCAGCAGAAGACGCTGAAACCCCAACTAACGGGGAGCAAGGACTTCGAGGGGTACCTCTCCTACCGCCGCCATGCAAGCAAGGGAGCAGGCGATGTCTGGAGCATGCACCGAGCCGCTGTGCACGTGAAACGGGGCAGACGAGGCTGCATTCCACGGGGTTAAATAAAGCTGGGATGTTCCCTCTCGGTTAAGAAAGAGAAGGTAGGTCTTCAGAGCTCACGGTTATGACATGCATTTCAGAGGAAATAAAGATGAGAAGAAAATCAACCCCCCCACCCCGACACGTGCTTAGGAAAGGGAGAGAGAAATGCTTTGAAAACATGTTGAGGGCAGAGCTCAGCTCCCTGCGAGAAAAAAAAACCCAGTTCCTCTCTGTGACCAGAGAGCATCCATCCAACAAGAGACAACGAAGAATGTCACGCACGGCAAGAAGGCTGCATCGGAGCACCATGTTGGCGGAGGCAAAACCATTCTGAACACCGATGCCAACTGCGGGGTTCGCGCACCTCTGTTCTTCCATTAGCCACGCTGACATTAGCGTCTCCCAGCTCCGACCTGCAGCAACCCGGGTCCTTCCAAAGGGAAGGCTGTGGGGTGAGGGGGGGAACCCCCTCTCCGTCCCGCTTACAGGCACGCTTTCCGCTCAGGGCGCTCAGCCCTGGCTCCGGGCTGCAGGGTCGTGACTGTGCAATTTGAAGGAGTCAGCTCGGGACACTGGAGCTGCTGGGGCTGCTTGCACGGCCTGGGGTGGGCGCACCCCGGGGGCCCCCCGCCTGGGGAGGGCACCTGCTTCCTTAGGAGCCCTAACTGTGCTCCCCGGAGCCCTCTTCGTGGCCTGGGCCCTGTCCCCCAACATTTTTGCCGCCAAGATGACCTGGCTGGGGCTCAGGATTCGGGGAGGAGTGCAAAGAGGGATGTGCAATAAGGCAGCCAGCAGGGAGAGAGAAAGCAGGAAGCAGATGTGAGATAAGGCGGCGAGCGGTTCCATTCACGTCGGGGGGTGAGGAGGGGGAAGGGGTGCAGCCACCGGCTTTGGGGAGGGACCCACATCAGGCCTTTCCTAACCAGGAACGGGGTCGCCGCCTGGTTTCTGGGGGTCACACAGGGGTCACGTTAGAGCATCCCCTCATTTCTAGTGGGGGCAGGGGGAGACCTCGGGCGGAAGGCCGGGCCGCCGGCCGCTTTCTGAGGGGCCCGCGGCGGACAGAGGTTCGCGCCGGGACCCCGCTGCCCCCCGCCCCAGGCGATCGGGGGAGGGGGCGCCCCGGCCCGCAAACCTGAGCGCTTGGCCCGGGCCCTCTGCTCCAGGACCGTCCGGCTCACTTCGGCCATCAGCCCCGCCGCCCCCGCCATCGCGCCGGGGAGGCCGTCGTGCCCGCCGCCCCCGGCCGCCGCCTGTCAACTCGCCGGCAGGCCCCGCCCCCCGCGCGCGACACTGTCGCGAGGACGCCGGCCGGAAGTGAGCGCGCGGGCCGGTCCCGCCCGAGCCGCGGCCTCGCGACCGTCGGAGGGCGGGCCGCGGGGCGGGGGCGGCGGGCCGGGGCGGCGGCGGGGCCGGGCGGGCGGCGGAGCGGAGGCTTCGGCTGGGGCGGCGGCGGCGGTACTTTACGGCTGCCGTCAAGCGCGGCGGCGCGGCGGCGGGCGGGGCCGAGGCGGCCATGGCGGCGGCGGGCCGGCATGCCGGGCCTGTGGGCGCTGCTGGCGCCGCTGCTCGGGGCGCTCGCGCGGCTGGGGGTCGGGCCGGCGCCGGCGGGGGCGCTGCACAACGTCACGGCCGAGCTCTTCGGGGCCGAGGCCTGGGGCACCGTGGCGGCCTTCGGGGACCTCAACTCCGACAAGCAGACGGACCTCTTCGTGCTGCGAGAAAGTCAGTGCCCGCCGCCCCCTCGGCCGCGCCCCGTGTCCTCCCGGGGTCCCCCTCACCCCTTGCCCGCGGGCTGGGCCCCTGGGTCGCCCAGACCATCTCCCCTTACCCCCAGACCCCTGACAGCTTGCCCGTCCCTCCATCTCCCCCCACCCTCCCAGGTCCTGGCGGGGTCCCCCACAGTGTGATCTGACCCACAGCCCTGCAGACACCCCAGTTTCCCCCCAGAGGCCGGCCCACCCTCGTCCTCCCTGGGATCGCCTGCCTTCCGAGTCCTCCCTGGTCCCCAGGAGTGTGGGCCTGCGCTCCTCCCAGGCCCCATTCCTTCCTGCTTCCCCCTCGCTCCTCCTTCCCGTCACCTGGGAGTGCACCCTGACATCTGTGCTCCGTGGGCTTCTCCCCGCCTCCCTGTGTGCCCCACCGGCCCCTCCCGTCACCGGCAGCTGCTGGCCCCTCCAGCGGCCTCACCTCTCCACGGCCGACGGGCGGCTGCTGAGCCCCTGGGAAAGGGCTGTCCACCGCCAACTCACCCCGCTCCGGAGCCTTCGGGCCTGTCGTGTGCGGGGGTCACGCTCCTGTCTTCCATGCCATTGCTCTCTTTGCCAGCCTACCTGAGGTTCTTGGGAGCTCCTTGCTCTCACCATCACTACGCCAAGTTTTTGTAAATCTCGGTGCTGACCGTGGTCCTTACAGGGTCGTGGCATTCTCAAGAACCCATAGGACCAGGTGCTGTTTAAGGTCAAGGCCAGGAAGACAGGAATGGAGGGCTTATGACAGATGGGATCCCGGCCCAGATTTCGATTTCTTGGGGCCCCTGCCAGGCCCAGGACCTCCTGTGGACCCGGATGCTTCCCCTGTCTTTGTGGGATCCCATATGTTGCAGGAAGGGTGCAGGCTCCCGCACCTGTAGCTACTCCCTCCAAACTGGGCGCCGTCTGGTCTTGCCACGTTCAGGGTGGCTCGGGTCTGAGTCCCTAAAGTCCGTGCCAGCGGCTGCTCACTGAGCTCCAAGGTGGCCTCGGCCTGGAGAAGAGTCCGTGGGAGCCCCGAGAGGAGGGTCTGGGAGGATTCGGCTTGTTCTGCCTCAACACGAACCCGTGTTCTTGTGAGAGCCCTGGAGTCCCATGTCCTTCCGGTGACGCGTCCGACGGACTCAGCAGCCTTCACAAGGGGCCCCGGGGTCCGGTTTGGGGGGACAGGGCTGACGTGTAGTCATGAGGCGCGTTATTTAAGGCGACCGATCCGACTTCTGGCGGAGTCCTTCCCCGCTCCGGTTTGTCTCGTCCGGCTGCCTTTCCCATGTCCACCCCCACCCCCACCCCCGGACCTCGGATTGGTGATGGGCCCTAGGGCTCTCCGCTCCGTCAGACTCAGGGGCTGACCTCAGAGGGCAGGTGGCCTGGGGCCAAAGGAAAGCTTTCTTGTTGAGAAAGTGCCCGGGAACACGGACTGGAGCCTTCTTCCGACACCCTGTTCTCTCCCTTTAGAAAATGATCTCCTCGTCTTCCTGGCGGACCAGAGCGCGCCCTATTTCAAACCCAAAGTGAAGATTTCCCTGAAGTAAGTCCACATGGACGTGTTTCCCTGTAACGGGCATCAGTGTCGTGAGGGACAGGCGGTCGCTGGTTGGGTGGTCTTTGCGTTCCGCGGCACCCAACTGTGACGCTGGCACAGAACCACTGGTGATGAGGTCTGAGTCGGAGGTCATTTGTTTGGAGAAATAGTGGCTGCAGCAAAGGTTGCAAATGATTCACTTTGAAAGGAAATAGAAGTCGGCGGGTCCAGGTCTGACCTGGCAGTCCCCTCTCATTACCTCGCTGTCTAGTCTGCTCTCCCGCGTGTGTTGGGACGGCCTGACCCTGACCCTGACCCTGACCCTGAGGGTCCTGGGAGCAGCTCGCTCACAGGCTTGTCAAGTCAACTTTGTTTGGGAGGGGGAGGGGGGACCTGGGGGGAGAGAGTCCTTTGCACTGGAGAAAAGATCAATGACCTCTGTTCTTATTTTCTTTTTTTTAAATATATTTTTATTGACTTCAGAGAAGAAAGAAGCGGGAGAGAGAGAGAAACATCCATGATTGGAGAGAATCATGGATCGGCTTCCTCCTGCACACCCCACACAAGGGATTGAGCCCAAAACCCTGGACATGTGCCCTGACCGGGAATCAACCAGTGGCCTCTTGGTTCTTGCCTCGATGCTCAACCGCTGAGCCACACCGGCTGGGCACAGTCTTGTTTTTGAAAACCACCCTGCGTCCATCCTGAATTCCTCTGTAGGCCCCAGGGGCCTACGACACGGATGCTGATACGAGCAGAGCACGCCGGGAGCCGGCTCTGCATCGGGACTAGATGCGGTGCATCCACAGGGCCGTGTTTGCTCTCGGGGCCCGGCCGGTGGCCGGTGGCTCACGCGCCTGTCTCCGCAGGAACCACAGCGCCCTGATCACCGGCGTGGTGCCGGGGGATTACGACGGGGACTCGCAGATGGACGTGCTGCTGACGTATCTCCCCAAGAATCATGTGGACGGCGGGCTAGGCGCTGTCATCGTCTGGGGGAGAAACCAGACCTTAGGTGAGTTGTCTTAGGGGTTTTTACTATTTACCAGTGGCTGAGGAAGGGTATTCTTATGTAGCAAAAGTTTGTTCTCAAGTCAGATTTTTTTTTTTTATTATTGCAGTTCTTGAGTGTCAGTAATTGTTTGTAAAAAAAAAAAAAAAAGTCCATTTTCTTATTTTTCATTCTCAGCCTAGACCTGTTCTGAGGTCAGTTCCAGAAAACAAAAAACTCAGTCTGGATACTAAGGAGATTTATTAGAGGGTATTGATGGCTGAAGAGCACACTGTAGGTTGAACTTTCTGGAACAATCCCCAAAGACTTCAAGAAAGGGACCATTTGCACAGCACCTGCCGGACGCCACTGTGCCCGCCCACTGGGATTCTGCCCCGCCCACTGGTGCCCGCACCTGCCCCCTGAGACTCACAGTGCGGTCATCAGGCCCCAGGAGACCTGCAGGCCCCGCACACCTGCCTTCCAGGACTCCCAGCACGGAGGAGGGGTGGGGAGGGGGCGCCTCGGTGCTGGGCTGGCTGTGAGGGCGGAGCAGGGTTGAGAGTCAGGCCATGGCCCCTCCCAGCCCCTCCAGTCTCATCTGAGCTCCAGTTCCTCCTGGGGAAGCCGGCAGCTCTGCTCCGGAGGGGCCGTGGTGTTGTCTGTCACGTGGGCATGAGGACCGGACTCTCCTGCTTCAGAGGCCGCCCGGCAGCGCGGACCTGAAGGAGGAGGCCCGTGCGGTGGGGCAAGGGGAGCGCAAGTGGAAGTTAGGGTCGGGCCGGTCATCCCTGTGGCATGAACTCGCCTGGCGGTTTGTCTTTACAAACCGGCTGTCGGTTTGAGTTCTGTTTAGAGCCGTGGTCGGCAAACTGTGGCTCGAGAGCCATATGCGGCTCTTTGGCCCCCCGAGTGTGGCTCTTCCACAAAATACCACGGCCTGGGCGAGTCTATGCTGAAGAAGTGGCGTTAGAAGTTTAAGTTAAAAAAAAAAAAATTGGCTCTCAAAAGAAATTTCCATCGTCCTGTTGATATTTGGCTCTGGACTAATGAGTTTGCCGACCACTGGTTGAGTGTCTCCATGGTGGTAAGAGTTGGAATTCGTTAGAGACGAATCTTGAAAATGACGGAAAGACTATCTTCTCCTCCGGGAACATATAGAAAGTAACGCCGAGTGCCTGTACAGTGTGTGCGCTTTCTTCGCAGATCCTCACAACATGACCATGCTCAATAGGACTTTCCAAGATGAACCTCTGATTATGGAGTAAGTATGCGTTTGCTTCCCTTTGAGTCATTTTAAACTTACAACCATAACATAACATTTTTCACATAAAAAACTACTGCCCGGCCAGTGTGGCTCAGCAGTTGAGCATCGACCTATGAACCAGGAGGTCACAGTTCGATTCCCGGTCAGGGAACATGCCTGGGTTGTGGGCTTGACCCCCAGTGGGGGGGGCATGTAGGAGGCAGCAGGTCCATGGTTCTCTCTCATCATTGACGTTTCTCTCTCTCTCTCCCTCTCCTTCTTCTCTGAAATCAATAAAATATATATATATATTTTTAACTACTTTGCTAAGTAGTATTGACACTAAATTCATTCTCCCTTTAAAGCTGAAAAGGGCCTGGCCTCGGTGATACGGTGTTTGTTAGCCATGATGAAGGAAAGAGGAAAACGAAATTCAGTATTTTTGAAAGAAAAGGACATTTGTGTTTTCTTTCTGTGTCAGTCGTTTTGATTGTGTCTCTTACGAATCCAGGGTGATTCCAGCCATGTCATTAATCAGAGAATTAAGAGAACTGCTTTTGGGTAAAACTATTACTACGTCACGGACGGATATCCAGGGTACAGGGTTTCCTCCAGTGATTTGCACGGGTTTTTACATTTAGGAGAAACGTGTGTCCTTTTTCACAGCTCTTCCTCAGTGTTAGCGCTCATTTCCTCAGGACAGACCCAGACAGGGATAAAATGAACCGGAGTCAGGGTTGTCGGTAACGCGGTGGAGATCACTGGGGGCCAGGCAGCCTGGGCCACTCTGTCCTTCCATCCTTATGAAAGTCACGGTCGATATCAGCCGGTCAGTGGCCACCAGAGCTCTGGAACCCGGGGACTCATCCCCTTCGGCACGCAGCCGGATCTCTCCCATTGCTGCGTGTTTCCGCTGTTGTCGCAGCCTTCGGCGGACACTTTGGACTTTGATACCAGCCGGTTAGCCTCCCAAGTCCATCCGACCGAACAGGTTGGATCACATTCAGCCGTACGCGGCCTCTCCGTCTCCTCAGGGATGGGCGAGGTCAGGCAGAGGGGGCAGGCAGCCAGGGGTCAGAGCACGGGTTTAGTCCTCTCGCCCCCCACCCCGCGCGGGTCACGGTGGGCTCTGCTCTGGCCGTCACCCAGGCACCCCGGCTGTCCGGGCCTGGCCCTCTGGGCGGCTGGACCCTGAGTCACGTGCTCTCCGCGTGGCCGTGGCAGGGGGCTGAGCGTCTGCCTGGAGGTGACCCTGTCCCTCAGCTGGCGCTTCCCGGACTGTGGCAGATGCTGTGAGCATCCATGTCCCCACACCGCCCGGGTCTCTCCTTCTAAAGCCAGGCAGAGAGTTGGATGACATCGCTGCCTCATGTTTCCTTCTCAGCTTCAATGGTGATTTGATTCCTGATGTGTTTGGCGTCACGCATGAAGCCAGCCAGCCACAGATCCTGATAGGAGGGTGAGTAAACGAGTGATTATTACCCTGTAACCTGTTGTTGGTTTTAGCCCCACGGAGACTGTGTGTCTGTGAGCCCATTGCATGCACCACTGGCGAGTCCCACTCGCCGGAAGCCCCTGGTCGGAAAGACGTGGAAAGGGCATCTGGTCCGAGTGAGCGCTCCGGGGCTCTGGGCTGGGTCTGCTGGTGCGCGCCGTGCAGAGCGGCCGCGGCTCCCGCCCTCTGGGCGCCGGGACCGGCTCCCGGGCTGTGTCGGTGCTGAGTCATTGGGTGTCTGCACGGAACCTCGATTCTCCTCCTCGGTCGCTGGCTCCCCGGCTCAGTGATGCCCCCGCTTCCTTTTCCTTCTATTTGTTCAGTGAGCAGTGGCGGCCTGTCAGAGTAAACAGTCCCTCCCTCTGCCCTGGGGCTCTCCGTGTGCACTTCTCCTGGCCGCTGGTGTGCGAGGACTCCTCCCATCCTGGCAGCTGTGCTCCCGGAACCCTCTGGAGCCTTGCAGTTCTAGATCTTTTTTTAAAACGTATTTTTATTGATTTCAGAGAGGAAGGGAGAGGGAGGGACAGAGGCATAGAAACATCCATGATGGGAGAGAATCATGGACCGGCTGCCTCCAGTGGGGATCAAGCCCGCAACGTGGGCCTGTGCCCTGACCAGGAATCAAACCATGATCTCCTGGTTCCTAGGTCAATGCTCCACCACTGAGCCACGCCGGCTGGGCCAAGTCTAAGATCTTCATCACAGTTCCTCTAGGCTTAAAATAGAGCTGTCCTAACGCAGAGTTCGTAAGGCGTTCTTCACCGGCCTGTTCAACCCGGCTGATTCCTTTTGTGTCTGAGAACGGAACCGCGGAGGGGGGTTTGCAAACGAGGCCGGTTTTGGCTCCGGAGCACCGAGCACGGGCCTGCCCCTGCCTTCCAGCTCACAGACACTCCCTGGGGCCTCTGCCTGCCCACGGCTCAGGAACCATGACGGCTCTGCTGTGCGGCGGCGAGGTCTTGTGTTTTTGCGGTTAAGGTTTGAGATGCGGTTCACAGATGAGTCAGTTGTTAAAATTCAAGGTGTGATGGAGGAAAGCTCTCACACTTCCTGTCACTCTCTCCAAAGGTTTGCATAAAGACCGTGGGTGTCTTGCTGCTATTCATAGTGACCTGTGAAAGGCTAACTGTGAATCCTGAGCCTGTTACCCCCAAACTCTGAGAAGCGCCCGGAAGAGCCCGGTTCACAGGCCAGGGGGAGGTCCTGCTTTGCCTTCCTGGCTAGGGGCTGCGTGTGCTTGGGGTGCGTGTGAGGGGGGGGCCGGCGTGGGCGTGGGGTGTGTGTGAGGGGGGGGCCGGCGTGGGCGTGGGGTGTGTGTGAGGGGGGGGGCTGCCTGTGCGTGGGGTGTGTGTGAGGTGGGGGGGCCTGCGTGGGCGTGGACGTGGGGTGTGTGTGAGGTGGGGGGGGCCTGTGTGGGCGTGGGCATGGGCGTGGGGTGTGTGTGAGGTGGGGGGGCTGTGTGTGCATGGGGTGTGTGTGAGGTGGGGGGGGCCTGCGTGGGCGTGGGCGTGGGCGTGGGGAGGGGGCTGCACGGGCCACTCCTGCCACCGCGAGGCTGCGAGTGTGCCTGGGGCTGGGGCTGGGGCTGCGCAGGGACCCGTCCAGCATCTCCCTGCCCTGCTCCTGGGCACAGGAAACCCACCTGCCGTGTCATCGTGTCATGTGACAACTGCATAGCTTATTTCCCAGAGGATTCTACATTAGATTTCGCTTCTCTGATGATTCTTGAAAAACGGTATCTTTTAAAACTGGTTCTGGCCCTGGCTGGCTCATCCCTGTCAAGGGCACGCACTTGGTGGCAGGTGTGATCCCAGCCCTAGGCGGGGTGTGTGGGGGAGGCAACCAATCGAGGTTTCTCTCTCTTTCTCTCCCCCTCCTACCTCCCTTTCACTCTCTCTAGAAATTAGTGGGGGACAGTGAGGGGGGAACTCTCAGGTGACAATTATAAAGAACCTAATACTAATTGTCCATCCCTCCTGCTGGTTTCATTGTTTTAACATCGGCTGCTTTGGGTAATCTGCCTGCACCCTATAGTCAGTCCTCAGCTCGGCAGTTTTTATAACGTTCCCGGAGCTGCATCGTCACACATGTACGTGAACGGAGAAATGAGGTCAGACTCCGTCAGTCAGAATCACTCCATGTGGAGGCGGAGAGACGGTGCGGCCTGGGCTGCGGGTCGGAGTGTGCGGCAGGCGTTTCCCTGCACCGAGCCGCAGCCACGTCCGCAGCTCTGCCTGCAGCTCTCTGTCTGCTCTTATTGTGGGAACCTGAACCGTACGCGCATGGGGAGAGAGCGGAGCCATGAATGTGTGCGTCACGCACCTGTCATCCAGCTGTCGTCACCACCTCCTGACCAGCCTATCCATTCACTGCCAGCTCCCTCCCAGACATGGTCACTCTCTCCACGTTTAACATATACCTTTAAAGAACAAGGACTTTTAAAAATACATCATTACAGAATATCAGACCTAACAAGTAAGAATAACTTCTTAGCATTGTATCCCAGGGAGGTGTTAATGGGACCTGTGAACGGGATCCTCAGCAGCTGGTCTGAGGGCGGAGGGCGGAGGTGCTGGTCCTGTAACTCCAGCCGGCCTGCGCAGGAGCCAATCCACGGCGAAGCTCCACCGGCTCCTGCAGATACGCGCTTCCAGGACAGTCTTTCCTCTGCGTTAGTACGTGATCAAGCCATATAACATGTGTTCTTACCAATGGCACATGTAGTTCACATAACCTCAGGGCTTTTTTAAACACTTGGACACGTACACAAGACCACTTAGATACCCATTTAATTTACATATCAGCCTGCAGACCTGCGTCTCTTCGGAGACCTAGGATCGAGTGATCGCTAAAAAGACTTCTGGTATAGAAACGTCTCCATCGCAGTGAAGTTCTGTGAGGACATGGGCTGGAGGCACAACCTCAAGGACAGGGACGGTCACAGTAAAGAGGAGCACGCACACCATGTTGGGGGGCGGGGGGGGCGTCCCCATGGCAACTCAGCATGGCAGTTAGAGTCCACTGGATGCATTTTTAAGATAATCGTTTTATTTTAAAACCTCCAAATTCTAATAGGTTTGAAGATTTCCTATTTTGTAGCTGTCTAGGCTGATGAAAATATTTCGTTTTCATTCTTAGAAATGAATTTAAATCTGTGTTCAAGGGCACACAAATTTTCAAAATTCTTTTAGAGCCTTTCTGAGCAGAAACGTGTGAGGGCCGGTGGGCTCAAGAACAAGGCCACCATGGCTGGTGTGGCTTAGTGGGTAGAGCATCAGCCCCTGGACTGAAGAGTCACAGGTTCGATTTTGGTCAAGGGCACGTACCTCGGTTGCAAGCTCAAACCCCAGCCATGGTCAGGGCACGTGTAGGAGGCAAACAATTGATGTGTGTCTCTCACATCAATGTTCCTCTCCCTCTCTCCACCCTCCCTCACAGCTCTTTCCAAAAATCAATGAAAAATATGCTCAGCTGACGATATTTTAAAAAAAGAAAAAAGAAAAAGAAGGAGGCAGCTTGGAGAAGCATGCCAGACCCATCTCTATGCAGACTCATCTCCCGGTGCCTTCCCCGGGCTCCTTGAATAGTGATGATTCGGCACAGGCTGATGGGGAAAGTGGGTGGACTGGCAGTCACTTCAAAGAGCAGTTACCATGGGCAACGAGAAGCTACAGTTGACATTAATTACATTTAAATTGATTCTTTGATAAGTGCTCTTCTTTGAGAGTAAGGGTGATGGTGCCCACAGATCAGAACACCTTGACATGATTGTGCTTCCCGTGGGGGAAGCTAATAACGGGGATTTCTACAGAACAGGAAACGTCAGCGAACAGACTCGACCTGCCTCAGGACTGCCCACTTTCTCATCGCTGCTGTTTCCTCCTCTGGAATCAGAACAGTTTGTTCTTACGACCTTGGCTTTCAAATGGGAGTTGAGCATGGATGAGGTTATGTGAGCACAGTTGCTTGAAAACGCCGGTGTCTGCTCTTAGGAGAAACTATGAGTGCAAAGAGCCCCATTGAAGGCAGAAGGAAAAATGAATTCTGTTTCGAACTACGAAATCTTAAACCGTCTGATTCTGATAGACAGCTGTCCGTGCATTCCACTCTCCGCCATCGGCACCCATCCGCATGGTGCGTGGCACTGCATACGTGTGAGGGTCAGGCGACCGCCTGTGAGAGGCGTCCATGTGAAGCCGCAGAGGACCGGCAGCACATAGCAGCGTCGATACCGTGACGAGCTGCAGAGTTCCTTTGAAGTGTTCAGGGAGCAAGACCGCAGCTTGTGCTTTGTTAGGAGTCTGAGCACAAACGTCTGCAGGGCAGGAGGGAGCGAGGGGGCAAACGGGCGGGACGGCAGGACGGCCACTGTCCACTGGCGCTGGCCAGGGGTTGTCAGACCTGCTGATGTTTCCGGAGAAGCTGGAAATCCAGGCTTGTAGGTGAAAGCTGACATTTTAGTTAACTTCTAGCAGTGAATTCAAAATTTTTAAAACAGCATGCGGCTCAAATAACATCTTTCTACTGGATATGGCCCGTCACCTCTTTATCACTCCTGCTTTATCCCTGTTCTCCGTTCTTCGTTTAAAATGCACATTTTTGTCAAATAGTTCCCAGAACGAATAGCACCAGTTATTTGAGGTTTTCCAACATTCTACTTGTAGCTTCCTTTAAAGCAAACCTGTAGAAAATTCTCCAGGCACTGAGATCAATAACGGTGCTGATAGTCACTAAGCCAGCCCCGTGATTAACCCCATTAAGCTCAACCTCGCAAAAGCCTGTTTTTAATCAGTTTGGCCTATAATTACAAATTTGTTGCAAATACCAGGAAGTGCTTCTGAAACGACTTTGGGTTAAACTTGTCATAGAATCTCTAGCCTGAATCTGATCATTTTGTTAGTAATTAAAAATACCCGAATGCTTCGAGTTTGAAGGACCGATGAATGCATGGCCTCTCTTAAAAAGAAGCACACCAGCCGGTATTCAGTTGAACGTAATTGCAGTTATTTTAAGCATTTTTAACCGTGTGCGGTCTAAAAGAGCACGGCATGAATGCTTGGCACGGAATTACCTTACAAATGTTAAATACAGCTTCTCCGTTTATAAAATTCATCATCACCGTATTTTTGGTTAAGATAGTAAAATCAGGTTGTACAGCTAGTGCTGGTTTTGTTCTGCCCAGGCCCGGTGTGTACTTAAAAGCGTGTACACGGAGGTCACTCCCCGTGAACATGTCCTCTCTCCCGGGCTCCAGCTGCCAGGAACAGATGAGCAATTGTCTCTCCGCTCTCCACGCCCATCGGGCTGGATTCACAAACAGACCTTGCTGGCCCACAGGCAGTTGGGTGCTGCGCAGACAATTAAGTTGGACTTAATGAGCCTTCCATTGCTCTTCAGAGATGACGTGTCTGTACTTCCATAGGGACTGGGGCATAATGGGGGGGGAGGGCCAGATTCTAACTACCTGGATTCCCCAAAAATAAGACATCCTCCGAAAATAAGACTTAGCGCATGGAAAGATAAGACATCCCCTGAAAATAAGACCTAGCGCAACTTTGGGAGAAAAAATTAATATGAGACACTGTCTTGTTTCCGGGGAAACAGGGTAGAAGTAGAGAGGGAGGTGCTGCTGAAGCCTCTGATGCGGGGCTGGGGCTCAGGACACTGGAGGGGCTACCCCCGCAGAGAGAAGGTTCCGGCACAAACCGCAGCGTGTGCGTGGAGAGCGGGTTATGGGAAGAGGCCGGAGAGGAATAGGCCTTTGCAGGCGGCTGGTGTGGGTGGGGCCCTGTGGGACGGGAATGCCTGCCAATAAGGAACTGGGGGAGGGGGTGCTTTCATGTCAGCCTGTTCACCCTCAGTGCTGCGGGCAGAGGCCCCGTGCGGCAGGGTGGGGTCCCATGTGGGTCTGGGTCTGAGTTTTGGGGGCCGGCTGACCCGCTGCCCACGGGCGCTGCGCCACCCGCTGCTCCTGGCTTTGACGATTGCCAGCCCGTGGCTTGAAGGGGCTGCTCACTGGTTTGGTGTGCGACTCCTCAGTGACGGGTGACACTAAGCATCTCCTGGCGTGCTGGCAGCCGTCTGTATACCTTCTTAGGAGACATGGCTAGGCCGGCCGTTTTTAACGAAGGCTGTTATCTCCTGATGCAGAGCTGTGAAAGCTGTTTATGTAGTCCGGGTACCAGGGCCTTAGCAGAGATGGGATGTCTTATGATGTAAAAAGTTTTTAATTCTAATTAGTCCAGTTCATCTATTTTCTTCTTTCTTTTATTGCTTGTTATGTTGGTGTCATACCTAAGAATCCATTTCCAAATCTAAGGTCATGAAGATGTATCACTGTTTTTTTAAGAGTTTTCTAGTTTTAGCTCTTGGATCCATTTTGAGTTAATTTTTGTTATATGGTTTGAGGTAGAGTCTTAAATTCATTCTTCTGCAAGGCTCAAACTTTAAAATTGATATTCATTAAAGATAACCAATACTACGGTCTAGGGAAAAAAATAATAGCATTTAACCATTATTTCTTGTATTTAGAAGAGATCTGTAAATATAACAGCTAAAACTATAAACTCAGAAGAAAGCATAGCAGTAAAACCTCATGACCTTGGATTTGGAAATGAATTCCTGTACATGACACCAAAAGGACAAGCAAAAAAGAAAAAAACAGATATTGGCAAGTCACACATGGGGTGAAGGTCTAGTACTCAGTCTTTATAGAGAACTCCCACAGCTCAAACATAAAGCAACAAATAGCCCGATTTTCAAACCGGCAGTGGGCCTGAGGAGGCAGTTCTCCAAAGCAGAGAGCCTGTGGCCGGCGAGCCCAGGGCAGTTATAATAAAACGTGTGACAGCGATAAGTGCCGACACAGAAATGGAGATCTGAGAACTCTCCTACATTGCGAGTGAGCTGTAGGATGGGGAAGCTGGGGGTGTGCAAAACAGCCAAATGAAAAGGAACAAAACTTTTACGCCTCTGCCATGCTCATTTGATGTTTGCCTCCCGAAAATCTTGGTGCTGTCGTTTTTTTCAGGAATTTATCATGGCACCCTGCACTGGCCACCAAAAGTAAGATGCGGACTCCACATTCTCACGCATTCATTGACCTGACGGGAGACTTCACAGCAGGTGAGCTGTGTGTCCGTGTAAATCGTGGGACTTGTTCCTGTGTTCTCAGCAAGCGCTTTCTTTCTGACTGCGTGTGAAACGGTTTAAGGATGTAGGGAGGTCAGGGGTACTGGACGCCTGGGAGAAGCACGGACTGGTAAGCGGGCACTGTGGTTTGGGGGCGCGTCTAAATGTCACTTTCCACAGGAGCAGCTCGTCACATGCACAGCTTAGGGACAGGGGCCATGGAGCTTTATCTAAGCCGGGGGAGAGAATAATGAAGACTTTTTTTTTAAAGGATTCTGTCCATTTTTCTAAAAAAAATACAAATTAAACCATTCCAGCCCTTCAGATCTCATAAGGCTATGTCACAAATCCCTCCTGAATGCATTCGGCTTGAACCGGTTCACATCCGGTTGCAAATAATAGCTGATCGCTATCGGCCCAGAAGGAGAGGCCCAGGTGCTCCAGCCAGAGCGTGTTCGGGTCAGCCCCCGGTTCTCCCCAAGGCGCGGCAGCGGGGGCCGGGCCGGGAGCGGCCTGCCCTCTGACCTCACACTTTATCCCCGGGCACGTCAGCTGGGGCAGCACCACCCTCGCTCACCCTTCCTGCCCCGCGCCCCAGAGCCAGCCAGCATTGTTCTGCCCGCTGCCGTGCTTCCCAACATTGAGAGCACGGCTCCCGCAGCAGGCGCACGTGAGGCCGGTGTGACCGCGGGCAGAGCCTGCCCGCCCACGTCAGGGGTCACCAGGCCGGTGTGACCCCGGGCAGAGCCTGCCCGCCCACGTCAGGGGTCACCAGGCCGGTGTGACCCCGGGCAGAGCCTGCCCCCCACGTCAGGGGTCACCAGGCCGGTGTGACCACGGGCAGAGCCTGCCCCCCACGTCAGGGGTCACCAGGCCGGTGTGACCACGGGCAGAGCCTGCCCGCCCACGTCAGGGGTCACCAGGCCGGTGTGACCACGGGCAGACCAGGGGTCAGGAGGCTGCTGCTGCACGTGGCCTCAACTCTTGGAAACGTCAGGAAAGGCTGCTGACTGCCGGCCGGGGAAGACGGGGCACTGGGAGCGGGAACACCCCTCGCCGAGGCGCCTCGCTGTGGGCGTCCTCTCAGCCACACGGCGCCCAGCCCTCACTGCCTGCCGCCTAGAAGGTTTTCTAGCTCCGCCTCTGTTCTCCCTCAGAGCCAGGGCGTGACTCTCCACATTGAGCTGTTAATAATTAACCGTCTCTATTTTTATTTCTGCACATAATGAATCATTTATTTCCTATAACCTCCGCACGTAATTGAAAAGTGGAATGAATGTTTAAAATCAATTTTACAAGGTACTTCCAACCCCTTATCTCACTTCACTGGTTTTCAAAGTCCTAACAAACGGCTGGTGAGGCCGTGAAGGCACAGCCAGCGAAGACTTCGTTATAGTTCCTACGTTTCCTAAAGATGAGTGGCAGACTGGACGCTCTGAGCATCTTTCATGCGAATGTTTTGGGACGTAGCAGCATCCACAGAAAAACGCACTGTTTTCCCAGGACCGGGACGGGCTGCGGGGCATGCGACCCGCTTGGCCACGGGCAACCACCCGGAGAGCGAGGGCGGGCTCGGCGGTGAGCCTGGGTGCCCGTGGCAACGCCGCCTCCTCCGCGTCTCCTCACGTGGGTCCGGGTGCAGCAGTGGCTGTCACCCGCTTGAACAGTCACCTGTGTCACAGCAAGTAACCGCATCACCGCCCCTTTTCCAGTTCCGTCTCTTCCAACCGGCTCGGCACTGCATGGAGGCGGCTCAGGGACCTGGACGTCTCTGTGGCTGTTAATCCCCGTCACTCTCTCCTGCTGAGGACCCACATCTTCAGATAATGTGATAATATAAGAATGTAACGGCGCTCAGTGTTCTCAGCGGTCACACAGTAGGCAAAGATAATGCTCATTTCCATGAGATGCGTTAACATAAGACCTCTCTTCTCCCCAGACTTCCCATCAGAGGATGCAATCAAGTGACTGCTTTTAAGCAGCCCAAGCGAATGTGCAATCTGTGCAGCATTTCATAACCCAGCCGCCGTGTGAGCGCCTGCTGTTTCCGAGCCCAGAGGAGGCAGAGGGAGGGAAACACAGTTCGACGTGACCCTCCCCAGGGGGAGCTCGGGAGAAACAGGCCAAAGACCAGGCTACAAGGCGCCCTGTGAGGCCACAGCGAGGGGAGCCGCGCCCAGGCGAAGGGGGGCCGTCTGAGCTGCTGTCACTGAGAGGAGGTTCCTGGGGCAGGGAGTGAGCTGGACACGGGTGGGCGGGTGGGCGTCACCGGTACAAGGAGGCCATCCCGCGCCCAGAGACGGGAGGGCTCAGATGTGCGCTCTGCTGCGTCATGCTGCCGGCGGTGTGGGGGGCCTGGAGGGGAG
This sequence comes from Pipistrellus kuhlii, assembly GCF_014108245.1. NCBI lineage: Eukaryota > Metazoa > Chordata > Mammalia > Chiroptera > Vespertilionidae > Pipistrellus > Pipistrellus kuhlii. The sequence continues at coordinate 30,567,406 of NW_023425482.1, forward strand.
GGGGGGCTGCCGTGTCATCGCGCAGGCCTCAGCTGTGCTGGGGACCCTCCTGGGTGAGCTTGGAGGCGCACACTCTGGGGAGCGTACGTTTATCTTCGAAATGGACCCCCTTCTGTCAGGCACAGCCCCCCGGGAGGGGTGGCACGCGGGCAGAGACGGCGGGTGTGCGACGTAAGGATGGGCTCACGCACTCGTGTCAGGAGCTCCGAGTTCAACTGGAAATAAAAGCAGCAAATGACTTACCTTCCTGGGGATCTGGGGAAATCTTTATTATAATGACTTCATTATCACTTATTATAATGACACATAAATTAGCTTCATTAAGTTCGTGTGTAATCTTTATAGAAAACACAAAGGATGAATGACGTTTTCCTGCGTCTATTTCCTTTAAAACAGTCAGGTCTTCCCATCACTCTGCACAGTTTCCATTTCTAAAGCTCCAAAGAGTAATGTCGTTTTGTGTCCCTGGGAGTCGGCTGACCCCTCTCACCCCTCTGATCACAGGCCCAGCTGCCAGCGCAGGCGCAATGGGGCTGCTGCCGGGCCTCCCACAGGCAGGGGTCTGGCCGCTGCCGGCCTGTTGTTTGTAAATTTCATCGAAGTCGTCGTACTTCTCAGTAAAGCACCGCTCTCAAGGTAGAATGTGTGGCGATCATTTTTCTACTCAAAATTTGAAATACAACTTGTTCACTTCACATGAGTGCTGGAGACTCGGGATTCTGTGACTTCGGTTTGGATAACACTGTGGCTTGAACCTGAGTGGATGTAGGGGTTCATGCTGCTATAGGGGCAGACAGCAAACTGGGATTACGACCAGAATATCTTTTCTTAAAATAGTCTGCCTCCTAATAAAAACAAACAGACAGCCTGCTCCGAGTACTGGGCAGATGTAGTGGGCTCCCTGGCAGCACCTCCCAGCAGCCAGGAGGGACCCCGCTGTGGGAAGGCCTCACAGGTGAAGCATGCTTTGTGTTTTCCTCCTGGCCCTCTGGCCGGGAGATGTTCCCAGAGGGCGTTGCTTGGGGCCTGGGCCTCTTCTCTCTGGGGTAGAGGAGGGTGTCCCGTGGATGGTGTGATTGCGGTGGAGGGGAGAGGCCTGGCTGGGCTGAGGGCTGTCGGAGGCTCCTCCCTCCCCGTGCTCCCTCAACAAACACCTCCTCAGGCAGCAGCCTGGCCCCCTGCTGCTTCCTGTGCTGGGATCGGGCTCTTCACGGTCTCGCTTAACGCAGTGTCAGCAACTGAATGAATGGCGGTTTGTGTAGCCGTGTCTTCCTGTTTCCAGCATACACATCAGTAACCCAGCTTACGGTCCGGTTCTCTTCCTTCTAGATTTATTCCTCACGACATTGTCTGCCGCTGGCACCCCGCAGTTTGAGATCTGGGAAAATTTGGTAAGAAATCTCTTCTTTGAAGCATGTTTAAATGATGGCTTTCAGTAAAAACACATGTTAGAAAATGAAGCGAAAGGAATCAGCTGGTCGGTTGGTTACAACAATAAATAGAAAGAGGTGAGGAGTCTGGCTGGGCTGCTGCGTGCAGGCGGCCGAGCATCGTGAAGGATGCTCCACTCAGCACCCGCTCCTGCACCCGCCCCACTCCTGCACCTGCACCCGCTCCTGCACCCGCTCCTGCACCAGCGCTCGCTCCTGCACCCGCGCCCGCTCCTGCACCCGCTCCTGCACCCGCACCCGCTCCTGCACCCGCCCCGCTCCTGCAGGCTCAGGGCAGCTGCCACTTACACCCGGCAGGCGGCCTGTGGGGGCGGGAGCAGCCCCACTGGGCTGTCTGTCAGCTGTTGAGAGACGGGGCTGTCAGTAATTAGTCAGCTGATGGCTTATTGAAGAAAACTCTTTACAAGAGACTGATGTTGTCCTCCCTGCCTCCAGGCTTATATATAACACACACACACACACACACACACAGATACTAAACTTCTTGCCAAGTTGACCAAGATTAAGGAGTTTTCCCCCCCAATACATGTTATTGTGTAATTGCAGGCAGAAGATTCCCAAACTGGTGTTGTGATTTGATTTGATTCATTTTTAGCTTGCTCTAGATGCTCTGAAAGGACCATTAATGAAGAATAAATCCGCCCAATCTTAACGTTGGATTTCAAAGTGTTTAAAAGGTTTTAGGACTGAGAGAGATGCCTGGAGCTTTTATTATTGATGAGTATGGTACAGCATGTCAGACGGGCCTGCGTGGAAAGTTCTCATCTAGGCATCTGTTTACTTGTCGCTAAAATGTACTTGTGGAGGCTTTATGAGGATCAGGGGGGTAATGTAAGTAAGGCCGTACCAGCGTGTGCACGCAGCGTGCATGCGGTTAGCGGGACTGTCTGTGAACAGGGTAGTCACACCGTGTCTGCTCCTGTTTTTATAGCTGAGTGTTTCTGAGACCCCCTGACACGAGGAAGAGGGCGCTCAGTGTGTCTGGGGTCAGGGTGACGTGTAGTGGAGGGGGTCACACTGGGATCCACACCGGAGAGCCGTCCAGCTGCACGGCTCCGTCCACGCGCTGCGCTGCGCTGCCCTGTCCATGACGATCGTTGTGTAGGACGGACAAGTCCGAGTTACTTCTCTCCTGCTTCCGCCAAATGCTTGCTTTTCCCCCTGGCGGATGATCATACAGTCTAACCAGCGTTTTCTGCCTCTAACAGGACGGGAACTTCTCCAGCAAGACGGTGTTTGAAAAGCCTCACAACATGGTGGTGGTGGGACAGTCAGCGTTCGCAGATTTCGGTAAGGCTGTCCCACCTTCACGTTCACCCCCCACTCTGCCCTGGCCACCTGGGTCAGCAGACAGCCGCCCCCAGCCATCGTGTCGTAGATGGCTCTCCTCACGCGCGCACGCTGTGGTCAGACCCAGGTGCGGAGGAGCAGTTTGCCCACGTGTGTTCAGTAACAGTGAACTGGGGCCTCTCTCAGGGAAGGTTCCATACGTCCAGGCTAGGGAGCCAAAGTGACTATGTTGCTCAGGCGCATGTGTTGCTCATTTATATGTTGTCATTTTTAAGATGCACAAAATATAGGATATAATTAATGAAAAAATTAATTTCTCCCCTATTTTTAATAACTTTAGGTAGCATGTCAATAAATATATTCTAGGTTGCATATGAATCAATATATCAGTAGACTTTAGATAAATATTCCACAACGTCTACTTAAAAGTCCTGTCCAGCTGGTGTGGCTCAGTGATTGAGCATCAACCTCTGAACCAGGTCACAGTTCGATTCCGGTCAGGGCACAGGCCCGGGTTGTGGGCTCGATCCCCAGTGGGGGGCGTTCAGGAGGCAGCTGATCTGTGATTCTCTCTCATCATGGATGTTTTTGTCTCTCCTTCTCCCTTCCTCTCTGAAATCAACAATATTAAAAAAAAAAAAAAATGGTCCTTGTAATCTTAGTTGGTTTTAGAAAAAAACAAGGCTGCTAATGAGTCCCAAAAAGCAGCTGGCATAGAGTAAGTCTGTGCGTATTAATACACGGAATATGCGTTTTCCTGTACGTTGAGTAAGCCTATGAATATTAATATGTACAAACGATGGATTTTCCTGTGCATTTGAGTGAGTCTGTGAACCGCAGCCTTCATCTGCCGCCTCCCACTTCCTGTGAGCCAAGTCAGGGAATGACTGACAGGCAGGAAGTCAGCGTGACTCCAGACGTTCGCCATTCATTTGGTGTAAAAAAAAAAAAAAAAAAAAAAGGAAGGGAAGGGAAGCAGGTGCCTGCGGATAAAGGCTGGAGCTCGCAGGAGGAGCCCGTTCCAAAAGGCGTCGAGGAACAAGGCTTCCCCAGCGGCGGTGGGTTCTCTCTCACACGGAATCCTGAGATCGTCTAAACCTGTTCAGCTGGGCTGTTCCGGGCGTCCGCAGCGAGCCGCCCTCCCATCCCCGGTCCCCTGCTTTGTTAACGTTCCCTCCCCCGGGAGGTGTGTCCTCACCAGAGCGCCAGGACCCTGAGCTGGAATCAGATGAAAACGCTCATTTCCTCTGAGAGGCACCTGCTGAGGTCACTCCACTCCAGGTCCCCGCTCTGCCTAAGCGCTTTCCCTCTGGGTGCGGTCCTCAGCCTCCATAGGCTCACGGCCGTCTGCGGCCGTCTGTCTGTCAGTGTGCCTTTCCCCGTGGCAGCCCTGCACCGCCCAGCACAGGCCCCGCGGCAGCCCAGCCCCGGGGGCACGGATCCATGAGCCGTGGCCATGAGTCAGGGATGAGAGCAGCGCCGAGTCAGGCCCCAACCTAGGAGCCAGGGGACCACTCCCTGGCGAGGACATCAGAATCTGCCCCCCTCCCCCCATCAGGCTCCGGGGCAGCAGATGGGGAGCCCTGAGGGTGGCCCCGGGTCCTCCGCACCCCCTCCAGAGGTCTTTGCAGACAGTGTGCCGTGCTTGACAAACGCAGCAGCTGGAAATGACATCTGGTTTTCCTTCATTTGCTCTTTTATTGATGAAAACGTCTTGCTTGCCAAAGCCGGTGTGGCTCAGTGGATAGAGCGTCGGTCTGCGGACTGAAAGGTCCCTGGTTCGATTCTGGTCAAGGGCATGTACTACTGGGGATGTGCAGGAGGCAGCTGGTCGATGTTTCTCTCTCATCGACGTTTCTAGCTCTATCTCCCTTCCTCTCTGTAAAAAATCAATAAAAAATATATATATATATATATATATATATATATATATATATTTTTTTTTTTAAACCTTTAAAAAAAAAAAAAAAGAAAGAAAGAAAAGAAAACGTCTTGCTTTTTAAAGGTCGGGGCTGCGAGCTTTGTGACCACTGAGATCCTGCTGTCTAGGCGACACCTAAACGTGCACGTGACACAAACCGCGTGTAAATACATGTAAAACATGCCTGACCGTGGGGTACTGCGGACAGGCATGCTTCTTTCTCCCGGGGCGGCAGCGATCATTACGTAAATAACTCAGAAGCCCGTTGTTTTAACTGGGCGGTTTTCACGTCAGACCCCGAAACGGGGCTTTTCCCCACGTTGGTAAGTATGTAGCCCAGAAAGGTGAGCGGTTAGAACAGGAAGCAGCCGGGTGACCGGGAGCCAGGCCCAGGGGTGCTGATGGAACGCGTTTAGCAGTCCCGCCGGCTTGCTCGGTGTGCTGGGGCGAGGTGGGCGGGGGAAGGAGCGGGCGCGTGCCCTGCCCGGACGGAGCACGCGTGGCGGGGGAAGGAGCGTGCCCTGCCCGGACGGAGCACGCGTGGCGGGGCTGCGGGAGCGTGCCCTGCCCGGACGGAGCACGCGTGGCGGGGCTGCGGGCGCGTGCCCTGCCCGGACGGAGCACGCGTGGAGGGGCTGCGGGAGCGTGCCCTGCCCGGAGGGAGCACGCGTGGAGGGGCTGCGGGAGCGTGCCCTGCCCGGAGGGAGCACGCGTGGCGGGGCTGCGGGAGCGTGCCCTGCCCGGACGGAGCACGCGTGGAGGGGCTGCGGGAGCGTGCCCTGCCCGGACGGAGCACGCGTGGCGGGGCTGCGGGCGCGTGCCCTGCCCGGACGGAGCACGCGTGGCGGGGCTGCGGGCGCGTGCCCTGCCCGGACGGAGCACGCGTGGCGGGGGAAGGAGCGTGCCCTGCCCGGACGGAGCACGCGTGGCGGGGGAAGGAGCGTGCCCTGCCCGGACGGAGCACGCGTGGCGGGGCTGCGGGAGCGTGCCCTGCCCGGACGGAGCACGCGTGGCGGGGGAAGGAGCGTGCCCTGCCCGGACGGAGCACGCGTGGCGGGGCTGCGGGAGCGTGCCCTGCCCGGAGGGGAGCACGCGTGGCGGGGCTGCGGGAGCGTGCCCTGCCCGGACGGAGCACGCGTGGCGGGGAAGGAGCGTGCCCTGCCCGGAGGGAGCACGCGTGGCGGGGCTGCGGGAGCGTGCCCTGCCCTGCCCGGACGGAGCACGCGTGGCGGGGGAAGGAGCGTGCCCTGCCCGGAGGGAGCACGCGTGGCGGGGCTGCGGGAGCGTGCCCTGCCCGGAGGGAGCACGCGTGGCGGGGCTGCGGGAGCGTGCCCTGCCCGGAGGGAGCACGCGTGGCGGGGGAAGGAGCGTGCCCTGCCCGGAGGGAGCACGCGTGGCGGGGGAAGGAGCGTGCCCTGCCCGGAGGGAGCACGCGTGGCGGGGCTGCGGGAGCGTGCCCTGCCCGGACGGAGCACGCGTGGCGGGGCTGCGGGAGCGTGCCCTGCCCGGACGGAGCACGCGTGGCGGGGCTGCAGCCGACTCTGAGCGCTTCTTCCGCAGACGGAGACGGGCACATGGACCACCTGCTCCCGGGCTGTGAGGATCCCGGCTGCCAGCGAAGTGCCATCTACCTGGCGAGGTCCGGGGCGGAGCAGGTAGGTCCCCTCGCTGGCGTGGGCGGGTCAGGCCTGGGAAGGCGGTCTCCGGAGGGTCCGAAAGATGATCTGAAGAGTAAGCAGAGAAACCAAAGTGTGGACTTCCTCCCTTAGGACATGCGTTTCCATCCGCTCTTTATTGGCCTGTGGAGGGGGGAGTGCTGTTGCAATCATTCCGGTGAAGAAACCTGGTCTCGGTCCTGTAGTTAAATGACGTGTTAGCATTTATATGCGGGGGGGGGGGAAGGTAAACGCACTCTCACTCTGACCGGGCTGATCTGGTTTCTGTCTGTGATAGCGAGATCCATGTCATCTCCCACCGACTCTCCCCTCCGCCTGTAGGTGGACGATTTAGGATCCGATAGTCACAGCCAAGGACTGACGAGGAAGCGATAGGTCATGACACTGAGGACTTCTCCCTGTGGACAGGGCTGGCAGGAAGCCAGTAATAGGGCAGAGCTAATGCGTTTTCCTTTCTACTTGGCGGTGAAAGGATAGAATAGCACACTGACTTTTATAGCCTTAGAAGTACAAGCACCACCTTTTGCTAAGGAGAACCAGTCTCCGCAGACCGGCTTGGTGATTGCGCAGGGGGGAAGGAGGGGAGATAAAGGGGATGAATGGTGATGGAAGGAAGCCTGACCGGGGGCGGGGGGGGGGGGGGGGGGGGGGGTGAAGCACAGTGTACAGATGATGGTTGTGGGGCTGTGCATCTGAAGCCGTATAATTCTATAGCCCTTGTCCTCCCAATGCTCCAATAGCATCCTTACACATTTAGCTATTACAGTCGTAAGTGTTATTGCCCTGGACTTCCTTAAAGCTTGAACCCCTGAGACAGGAGGTGACACACCTCGAGTGGATTCACAGGTGTAAGTGATCCCCTGCGGGGCCGTCCCCGGGGCACCCCGCACACACCTCACACCAGCCCCGGGAGGCGAGTGTGCGGGCTGCGGTGACGGCGGGATGTCATGTCACTGAGGAAGCGCTGTGCTTCTCCGGCCCTAGCAGCCACCTCCGCGGGAACGCTTTCTCCTCCTCAGTGAGCTGTCGGCCTCCAGAAGGGGGTGATGCGTTGGCACTTTAGGAAGTTCCCATCTTCCAAAACAAAACCAGTTTGTTTGTTTGTTTTTTCAGTCCAGTGAAACATGGAAATGGTTTGATGATATTTAGAACCTTTTTACTTTATGAGATTGGAGAAGTGGTTAAAGTTCAGACAAGTATTTTTAAGGGCCTTGTTTTCTGTAGCTGTGTCTTTAAGCTTCTCTCTTCTCCCTGGCAAATGGTGCTCCTGCAGACAGCACAGAGGCGTCCGGCCTCCCTGAGCAGCGAGTCCTTTCCCGGAGCCGCTTCATGCAGTTCCCCTGCTCGTCAGAGAGAGCCCCGCGGGGGTGCGTGCCCCTGCCCTCGGCGCCCGCTGCACCCGCTTCTGTCTCGGTGTCTCCGGCGTCCCCGCTCCCAGCTCCCCGGGGGCAGTCTGCGCCGTCAGCATCCTCTCCACCCTCAGGGCCGCGGTGTGCGTTAGCTGTGCACAGGGAGAACGGGGGCCTTCAGGAAAGAAAGGGGCTTCCAAACGCTTATTTACAACCAGCCTGTTCTCTCTGTTCTGTCCACTCACTCCTTTAGAAAGAAAGGACTGGCTGACACGGAGCTCCGTCTTCCAGGACCCAGCTCTCCGGGGCAGGCAGAGCCTGTGGTCAGAGCCCGGCGGGTGGTGTCTGGCTCTGGAGCGATGGCCAAGGTCAGGCCGTGTGTCGGAGGCCCGGCCGGGAGCCAGGTTGTCCAGAAAGAGCGTTGTCGGGTTCTCACTGCCCCGAACCCGGTCCTTCTGGAAGGACGTCAGTGACATCACAGCTGGCTCTGACTTTTAACACTATTTCTCTAAGGTTGTATTTCCAGCCAATACAGGTTTTCAAGTGGGCAGTTCAGCTCCGTAGTCAGTAATGCCCTGTTAGTCCTAAGACTCTGAAGCCCTGTGAAATCCTCCTGGGGCTGTGCGTGCCCGTTCAGGGAAAGACGGCTAGTGGTCAGTGTTAGAGAGCGCTTCCTGCCGGCGGGCGCCGCAGTTCGGAGTCAAGTGTGGCGCCCTCCCCCGTGGCGAGAAGAACTTAAGCAGGTGCTGTTTATCGTGCGGACCCGGAGGGGACTGCCTGCTTTGCAGACGGTGGTTTTCTCCTAAGCTGACGGCAGGGCCCTCTCTCTCTCTCCGCGCGCAGTGGGTCCCGGTCCTGCAGGACTTCAGCAGCAAGGGCACCCTCTGGGGCTTCGTGCCGGAGCAGCACCCGGCGGACATCCCGGTTCCCATCACCCTCCGCATCGGCGACTACAACATGGACGGCTACCCCGACGCCCTGGCCATCCTGAGGAACACGTCCGGCAGGTACGGGATCGAGTCCCCGTTTTGTAAAGTATCATCACGTGACACTTTGTAACTAAATGGCACCCAGATGTGGTCCGGTCCTCAAATACCAAGACCAGGTGGGTCCTTTTTCTTCACGTGGTCCCTGAACTTCTTCAGCTGCTTAGAACACCCTCCCGCCCGCCGGCTGGCCCAGGGGTTGAACATCAACCTATGAGCCAGGAGGTCACAGTTCCATTCCCAGGCAGGGCACAGGCCCAGCTTGCGGGCTCAATCCCCAGTAGAAAGTGTGCAGGAGGCATCCAATCAGTGATTCTCTTTCATCATTGATGTTTCTCTCTCCCTCTCTCTCCCTCTCTCTCTCTCTCTCTCTCTCTCTCTCTCTCTCTTCCTCTCTCTCTCTCTCTCTCCTCTCTCTCTCTCTCTCTCTCCCTCTTCCTGGAGAGTCAATAAAAGTTTGTGTTTTTTTTTTTAAGAAAGAGCAAAGAACACTAGTTCTTTTTCACAGACTTATTTTCTGTAGAACAAAAAAAATCATATTCCATGATCAACTGAGATTTATTCCCGGAATGCAAGGATGGTTTAATACCCACCAGTCAAGCAGCATACTATGTCACATACACTGAGTGCAGGATAAAAGTCATATGCTCAGTACATAAGAAATTCAACATCCATTTCTTACAATGAGTGGGCATGGAAGGGACATGCCTAAACACAGGAAAGGCCACAAGCCACTGCTGGCATCATACTCGGTGACGGCAAGCCGGAAGCTCTTCCTAAGGTCAGGGACGAGACGAGGAGGCCCACACTCACCACCCTTTCACAGCGGGGTGCTGGCAGTCCTGCCACGTGATCTCAGAAAAGCATTTCCTTGCCCGAGTTTTTGTTTAGGCCTGAGATCGGCATTTCAGACGTGGTTTCTTTCTAAATCCAAAACCAGCAGTTGGGGCAACGTAGGGGAGAGGCCTGGGGTTCTCAGCTCCCCAGAAAATGCATCTGTGACTCTTTCTGAGCCCTTTGGGGGGGTGGGCAACCCGTCCCCCTCCCAGAGCAGACGGCCAGGCTGACGGTGCTGGGCGCGGGGGAGATGCGGTGTGTGACGTGTGACCGGGAAACGGTTACGGAGCAGTGCCGCGGTCACAGGCCTTGGAAGGGGCTCCCTCCCTCGAGAGGAAGTGGAGGTTTGACCCAAGAGGACGCCCAGGGACCTGGCTTTTCCGGAGCCACGGCCTCAGGAGCGGGCTCCTGGGCGAGAGGAGGGGCTGGGCCTGGGCTCAGCGCAGCGTGCGGCTGGGGCTGAATCCCGCGGAGCGGTTTCGGTCTCTGAACCGTACTCTTCGCTTACCGCCTCCAGTGCCCGAGCCCGGAGCCGCGGCTCATTGGTGACATCGGCGTAAATTTCCATTTCACATTATCTCGGCTGTGCCACGACGTGGCAGATTCCAAGCATCTTCATTGCGAGAACAGACTCTCTCCCCTCGCAGGCAGGGTAGCAGAGCTTAGGGCGATGAGCGTGAATCTGCCATTGGGGCCACCCGAGGCCAAGGGAGGCCCGACCGGGAGAAGGTTTTCAGCTGCACAGAAGCTCCAGTTATTTCCATCTGCCTTCCTCTGCTGGTCAATTACCTAACTGGTTTGTCCTCTGCGGTAGAAAGGGCCTAATTGGTGATTACATATCCATCGCTGGTTGAATCTCGTTTCCATGCATTTCCGGTCGGGATGACGCCCCTTCCTGCAGGTGGTAATTGTCTTACTCAGCGTGTGGTCAGACTTCCCCCGGGAAGAAGCATTGGGACTTCAGTGGGGCGAGCGCTTCCCGCCCAGGAGCTCTCCCCTTCAGGAAGCAATGAGCGCTTCGCAGCAACTGCTGTTAGAATATGGTGTGAACACCAAACACGCCGGTGACAGGACAGACTGAGTCCCATTGCCATCTCCCCCCGTAAAGGACGGACGGGCTGACGGTTACTGGACAGTCACGCGTGCCCGTGCCTGCTGCCCAGAGCGTCCTCCCGGGAGAACAGGCGTCTCCTCGCCGATGTTTGAGCACCAGGCGTTCTCTGCGCTCTCCCGGGCGGGCGTCTGTAGCTCCGAGTGAAACACCGCCGGGAAAGGTGTCACCTCGGCGAACGTCCACACGTCCTCCGACAGTGAGGGACGCGCTGTCCCATCGCCGTGCGGGGTGCCTCCTGACCGCGCTGCCCTGTGGGGGTGAGAGGAAATGGTTCCTGTCCTCCGAGGCCGCTGGGCGGCCACAGCTGTGGGCTCACCGTCTCCCGGTGTGTGTTGTTCCGGGAGCACTGAAGACCGCTCTGCACGGACAGCTGGGAGAAGGTGGGGGGGAGGGGGGCATAAGAGGGGAAATGGGGGAGGGACATATGTGACCCTGTCCGCAGTAAAGATGTGAAACGAAGACGTGCACAGCACCGCCCCGGGAGCCCCCGCCCGCGTGACGCGCACGCGTGTCCGTGACCTCACGCCTGTCCTCCCCGCAGCGGCCAGCAGGCCTTCCTGCTGGAGAACGTGCCCTGCAACAACGCGAGCTGTGAGGGCGCGCACCGCATGTTCCGCGTGTTCTGGGAGCTGACGGACCTGGGCCAGATCCCGCAGGCCGCCGCCGCCGCCTTCTTCGACATCTACGAGGACGTGAGTCCCGGGGCCGGGGAGCAGGCGGGAGGATCAGATCACTAACCGCCTCGCTGTGCAGAGGCTTCACCAAACCCCCCCCCCGCCCCCCCAGCACCAGGGCGCCGTCACTCACAGGAGAAACACGGCGGCTGGCGTGGGAAAGCCGGTCCCTGGTCACCCCACGGGCTGGGAAGGGACCCTGCAGTAAGGTGGGCAGACGTCCTGCTTTTGACGGGACTGTCCCGATTTCTAGCAATTTGTCCTGAGTCCCACGGCATTTTTAAAAAGTCCCGATTTCATTAAAATCGTTAAACAATCGTTTAACAACTTTATTAAAATTGTTAAAAATCAGGACGTCTGGTCACCTTACCCTACAGGCACCCTCTTTCCCCCAGCAGGGTCAGCAAGGCCACCCCTCCCGCAGGGAGTGTGACAGGAGGGGCACAGGCAGGCAGCCCTCTGCCGGCCGTGGCCGTGGCGTGGGGCCCTGTCCCGGGGCTTTGCCGTCACGCGTGTCAGCCCGGGGTCAGCCGAGCAGAGCGCTGTCCTCCGGGATCTGAATTAGCAGCGTCTCCCCGCCCTGCGTTCCTCCTCGGGGCGTCTGTCCTGTCCGTGTGTTTGCGTGTGCACGTGGGGGTGGAGAAGGGTGACGTTCACGTGGAAACGGGCCCTGCATGCCGTGTCTGTGCTCACCGGTCCGTCTGCGCCCCCAGGGCATCCTAGACATCGTGGTGCTCAGCAGAGGGGGCGGGAGGAGCGACGTGGCCATCCATGCGCTGAAGAACAACTTCGAGGCCGACGCCTACTTCGTGAAGGTCATCGGTGAGTGCTTCACCCTTACCACCCGCATCCGCAGGAGTGCCTGCGTGACTCTGTGCCAACCCAGCCACCCACAGGCCTCCCTCACCCTCTGCCGGTGATGGCTCCTCGCCCGCGTCCCCGGGGACTTAGTCACCCACCGTCCCCGTCCCCTCCCGCCACCGGGCGGCCCGGGCCCCACACGGGCTCCGTCAGCGTCTGCCTGTGTCTGTGCCCCTCGAGGTGATTGTAAAGGTTCCTGCTGTTCGGTTTGGAGTTCCTGGGGTGGTTTTAGGTCCCTGGGGCTTTCTCCAGAGACAGGCATGGTGGGTCTGTGTCTCTCTTCCGGGCCCTGCCTCCCCCGTTCTTGCTCTTGCTAGAATCCCACCCTGGGCTGATGGCTGGTGAGCGCGGGCACTCCTGCCTTTTTCTGATCGCAGGAAGCGCTCGTCTCACGCTGAGCGGGACGAGCTGTGGGTTCGGTGGGCGCTCTGGGTTGTGCGGGAAACCTCCCGTTTCTGGTTTGCTGAGAGTTTTATCATGAATTGGTGAGAAAAGGTAACTGTCTCTGTGTTATTGCTGTCATCACAGTTGACACCCGGACAGCCAGTCAGCCCACTTGTTAATGAAATGGCATGTATTCCGTGTGAATATTACGGTTTTGAAGTGGTCCTGATTAGCTAACCACGGAAATATGGGCATTAGGAGACGCGAGAAATGAAAGTGACAGAGCATGTGATTTGCTTTCTGAGACCTTCCTAGCGAATGCTCTCTGATTTGGATGAGCCAGGATGGCCCCGCCTCCATCACCCATGTGGCCACAGGAAGCAGCATGAGTCTGCACTTCCCGTCCATGTGACTGTGTCCCCTCTGCCATTTTGGATGGGCTATGATTCGGCTATTTTAGAGCCAAAACATTTTTGTTTGTTTGTTTTGGGTGTTTCTGTCTTCATCCTCACCTGGGGGTATTTTCCACTGATTCTTAGGGGGAGAAAGGGAGGGACAGAGAGACACATCTCTGTGAGAGCAGCACCTCGATGGGTTGCCTCCTGCACGTGACCAGGGCCCGGGCCGGGGAGGAGCCTGCCACCACGGAGCGTGCCCTTGACAGGACTCGAACCCAGGACCCTTTGGTCCGCAGGCCAATGCTCTCTCCACCGAGCCAAACTGGCTAGGGCTAAAGTAAATTTTTAAACATGCTGTGTATTTGGAATGCTTATCTTGGGTGGAGGGGTCTGTGGTGGGAAAGGGGGAAATCTGTGATGCTTTTAGCCACAAAGATAAATTTTAAAATAATAACAAATGACAACAGAGTCCTCATCCAGTTAGGGCGGTTGTTCTCCCTGAAGCAGAGCAGGCACGGGGCCGCCGTGGCCGACACCGTGGCCACCCCGTGGCCGCGCAGAGAGGACCCCCTCCTTAAAGAAGGAGCAGCCGGAAGCCACGTGCTTGCCCGGGAGCGCAGGCCTGAGGTCCCCCTGCGGGGCCCGGAACAGGCCGTGGCCGTGGACGTGGTTGGCCACGTGCTGTTGACAGTTGAAGCTGTGTGGCGTGTCCGTGGGCTACCTTATACCGTTCTAGGTCTGTGCTTGGAAAGTTACGTGTGAACAGTGTACAAACCTCAGCGTCTCCTGGGGCTGTGGCCCGTGACTTCCTACCCCGCATCTGAGAGTACCCGGGCCCGGCCACCGCCCGAGGCCCCGAGTCCTGGAAGCGCTCGCGGTCCCGGGCGTATAAACTGTCATACACAGTATCATGTGCAGGATGTTAATGATGCCCAAGCATTGGCCTCATTCCTTCCCGAATCTTATAAAAGCCAAGGAATGCATGCTGGGTAATATATGTGTAATTTTATCTACAACGTGTTGAAATCTTATCATTTTTGGCCATATAATATGAAACTTCAAATTTGACAGAGGAAGTATTGTAAAAAACAAAAATAGATGCAGGATACAAGCCAGTTTTTAGCTTGTTCTATCAAAAATGAAAAGAGAGCCCATTATGTAATTTTGAGTAAATACTAGGTGTACCAGTTAATAATAGCAGATTTTATAATCAAAGAAAACATGATAACTTCAAGAGAAACATCAAAGGGCTTTATTCAAAGTGATGTCCATCGCTAGTTGCACATTTCCCCATCTGTCAGGTAATTTGTGGGTACCGTCCCAATAGAACGTTTCTTGTTTTGGGGCAGACCATTCAGAGACCCCATTTTCCACTTTGTACGTGTTGAAGTGCTGCTCAGACAGTGCGTGTGCCGTCGATCAGAACAAGTGGTCATCTGAAGGAGCAGGGGCTGGTGAATGCAGCAGGTGGTTAATACTTCCCAGGCAAGATCTTTTAACGTGTCTTTGAGGTGTGTGATGGTGTGTCATCATGAAGCAAAATTACTCTGCTGTGTCTTCTGGCCCATTCTGGTGGTTTTATGAACAAAACGTGGTTCAAATTGATTATTTGTTGTCGGAAGCGATCAGTATTAACGGTTTCACCTGGTTTTAGATTTTAGAAGCTCATAATGCACCACACCTTCCTGATCCCTCCAAACGCAGAGCATTGTCTTCTTTCCAAACAGTCGATGTTGATGGTTGACCTGGATCAACCCATGATTCTGTGCGTTTGGGATTCTCAAAGTAAATCCATTTTACATCGCCAGTCACATTAGATGCAAAAAAGACTTTTTCTTGCCATTGAAGCAACATTTTACTGATGACTTTTCAGTTTTCCATTTGTCTTTCGTTCAGTGGATGTGACACCCATTTTCCTTCCTTTAAAATCTTTCCCGTTGCTTCTAAACGATCAGAAATTGTTTGCTGAGCAACGTTTAACCTTTCTGCAAGTTGTTTTTGAGTTTGACACGCATCTTCATCCAACAATGCTTGTCATTGTTGGTCGTCAAAATTTTTACAGTTGGCCTGGATGTTCTTTGTCTTTCACATTGAAAGGATAACTTTTAAAGCATTTAAACCAGCGTTCACAAGTATCTTGAGATGGAGCATGTTCACCATAAGCTTCCCGAAGTATACGGTAACCTTCAGCAGCACTTTTCTTCAAAATAAAGTAATGAATTAAGACTTCCCGCAAATGCTCTTCTTTTAGCACAAAATTTGACATTTTTAAGCATAAAAATATCTATGATGTTAACACCTTCAGAAAATTTGACGAAGTTTTGAAGCTTGCTATCAATACACTAAAACAGCATACATATCAACTCGCATATATCAACATATGTGTAACTTTATTGATGGAAGGAAGTCCGCATTATTAACCGGTACACCTGGTATTCTCAAGTGTGCTGAGCCCGACACAGCACCCCGTACAGAGAACAGCCATTTCCCAAAGCAGGAGAGCGTGGCTGCAGGCGAGTCCGTGGCCAGTGTCCGTGGCCCTCAGCTCCGTGAGCTTTGTGCCGGAGTGGCTGCCGGCCCTCTCCGGCTCCTTCCTGCGGGGACAAGTCCGCCTGAGAGCCCGCCACTCCCCGCACATCCGGGAGAGAAGTGGGGGAGATGATGCCAGATCCCAGAGGTGGTTCCGCTGTCCCGCCAAAGCCTCAGGCTCAGCCCGGAAGCACTGTGACGAGTGTCCCTGGTCACCGCCACTTCACCCTCCGTGAGCCGGGCTCCTCGGGTGCCTCCTGAGGAGGGATGGCCAGCCTGCGTCCTCCGCGTCTGGCTGTTTCACAGCATGATGTCCTCCAGCTCCCCGTGGGGGTGGGGGGAGCCTGTCCCGGGCCGGTGCAGAGCCCCTGGGGGAGGGTGCAGAGTCCCTGGGGGAGGGTGCAGAGTCCCTGGGGGGGGTGCAGAGCCCCTGGGGGAGGGGGGGGGTGCAGAGCCCCTGGGGGGGGGTGCAGAGCCCCTGGGGGGGGTGCAGAACCCCTGGGGGAGAGGGGAGTGCAGAGCCCCTGGGGGAGGAGGGGGTGCAGAGCCCCTGGGGGGGTGCAGAGCCCCTGGGGGGGGTGCAGAGCCCTGGGGGAGGAGGGGGTTGCAGAGCCCCTGGGGGGGTGGCAGAGCCCCTGGGGGAGGAGGGGGTGCAGAGCCCCTGGGGGGGTGCAGAGCCCCTGGGGGAGGAGGGGGTGCAGAGCCCCTGGGGGGGTGCAGAGCCCCTGGAGGAGGGGGGGGTGCAGAGCCCCGGGGGGGGTGCCTCCACTCCCGGACTCGAGTAGCAGGCACTCCGCTGGTCGGTGCGAGTTGTCCTCGCCGGCCACTCACCTTCCCATGAACTCGTCCGCCTCCTCCTCTTCGGAGAGATGCCTGTTCAGACCTTTGGCTCACTTTTAAATGGATCGTCTCTTCATTATTGAAATGTGGGAGTTCTTGGTATTATCTGGGCCGTTGCCAAATGTAATCTTTATGTTACTCGCTATCGTCTCCCTCACTTTCCTCCACGCGGCCCACTCTCCGGACGTTTACTGAAGGACCCAGCTCTTCCTGCTGGCACGAGTGTTTCTGGGGCAGCGACCGTGGCCAGGCCCTGAGACGGCGGGAAATGCTGCAGAGCCCCCTGCCAGGCAGCATCGGGCTCATGAGCAATCGCTGTTCAGCAGAGACGGTTTCAGGGAAGGCGTGTGACACTCAGGCTTTGGGACAAATGAAAAGAAATACTGATGTCTGCCTGGAGTGGAGGGGAGATGAACAAAAAACAAACAAAAGAACCCTTGAGAATAAAACAGGGAGGGCCAGCCAGCCACTGTCCCGGAAAAGCAACGTAACCACTGAAAACTGTGTTGCAAGCAGAAAACTTGACTTCACTCTTCCCTGAAGTTGTATGTCATGTAAACATGGAATTACATGCATGCCTTCAGCGTGAATGAGCAGCTCTCTTCTCACATGATGAAACAATCAGGCCCATGCATGTCTTAGGGCCTTGGTACTTCCGTTAGAACAATCTTCATGTTATAGTCACAGAACGTAAGGGAAGAACCCGTTTTCCCATGGACCTGTGTGAACCGGCGCATTCGTAACTGTCCTCGAGATAGCACATGCGTGTGAGCGGGACCTCCCGCTCTCTCCAGCTCGTGACACACGGGCGTGTCCTAGCACGTGTCTGCTTTGTCACACGGCGTCGCCGCACCTGCAGTAGCCGGGGCGCAGCTGTGTCTCCTACTGAGGTCGCTCCTATAAGGACTGTTCCCATATCCTCGCCTTCTCTCTGCGGGTGATTATAGAATAAGTGTGTCATTATTTCTGTATATTTGTTGTTCGGTAGACTCATCAATTATTTTATAGCTGTGCTTTCTATAGCAGCTATCAAACGTGCCCAAAATCTGTGACCAGAAACTTTGACTATATAAATGGGAAAAGTCTAGTTTGAGGCATAAAGTACTAAATGTTTTTCTATTTGTTTTTCTCAGCAGGCATTTTAATTGGTTTGCATTTGGCACTTTTGTCAGATTCCAATTCATCCTTGAAATGGAGCTAACCAGTTGGAAAATAAATCCCACAGTAGCTGTAGCTGGATGTAACCAGAATTACCTCACCTATATATTAGCATCCTGATGGCTTCACAAAGGCTTTTGAAATCCCGGTATAAAATGAACAACAAAAATTTAATTTACTCAGATCTAAAGAAATGAATTGGTTTCTGCTCAACCAGAAGAGCATATTAATAGATTTTAGGTGAAACAGTAAGAGTTTGCTTTAAATATAAGTTTGCATTTTATTAGTAACTAGAGGCCTCATGTACAAGATTAGTGCACCAGGGTGGGAGAAGGGGTCCCTCAGCCGGCCTGCACCCTCTTGCAGTCTGGGACCCTTCAGGGGATGTCCGCCCGCGGCCCGGGACCCCTTGCTTCTACTGTCCACCCGCAGCGGAGGCAGGAGAGGCTCCCACCCCCACCGCCACACTCGCCAGGCGTGAACCCAGCTTCTGGCTGAGCGGCGCCCCCCCGTGGGAGTGCACTGACCACCAGGGGGCCGCTCCTGCATTGAGCGTCTGTCTGCCCAGTGGTCCGTGTGTGTCATAGCGACTGGTCATTCTGCCATTCGGCCAATTTGCACAGTATGCTTTTATTATATAGGATAATAAATAGCCTTTTTTTTTTTTTCTCCACAGTTCTTAGCGGCCTCTGTTCTAATGACTGTCCTCGTAAGATAACAGTAAGTAAACTCTCAGTTGTCAATATTTCTGAGAAATTCTTTGCGTGATATGTGTGATATGTAGATACACACAGAATAGTTGTCATAGGTTACAATCCAGGCAGTACCCGTTAGGAGTGACTGCAGTGCCCTCCGTGCTCAGGGAGAGCTTGCTGGGAAGGAGGCACCTTCCCAGGTGCCTTGTCAGCTCAGGACCCTGAAGATTGTTTTTAACAAACAGTCCCGCTCCAGACTGGGGGGGGGGGGGGGGGCTGCCAGACTTCAAAGAGGGACAGTCCTCTGGGGAGCTGCTCCGGGTGCTGACCGTATATGGTGGACAGTATTAGCGCCTGGATGTCCAACAAGAGGGCTCACTCACTTCCCAAGGCCGACCCTTCTTTCCATTGCAGCCCTTCGGAGTGAATCAGCCCGGCCCGTACATCATGTACACAACCGTGGATGCCAACGGCTATGCGAAGAACGGTTCGGGTAAGACGGGGTGCCCGGCTCACACACAGGAACCCCTGTGGGCAAAGTAAGCTGGTGACAGAGTGAGCCCGCTCTCTCACCCCTCACCAAGCCCTCACCTGCACATCACACGTAGTCTCTCTGCAGACTGACATCAGTAGGTCACAGAAGGTCCTCGTGACAAATACATTAATTCCTTAAATTCCCCGACTGGGATGGAGCCAAAGTGTTACCCGATTTTTCACTTGAAGTAACAAAGACTGAGAGAAATCACTTGCGTTATTTTTATTCAATTTGAAGTGGAAATTAGTTAACTAAGCTCCTCCCGGAAGAAATAAAAATTAGGAATCCAGTCTACAGCCTAAAGCAGTCCTGGTTCTTCCCCAGTGGAAGAGAAGCTAGAACGTTACACAGAGCTGGTTTTGATATACGATCGTAAAGAAAAACTCTTGCTATACTTCTGAGGCAATAATGGAGAGAAACGCCATTAAGACAAAAAAGAAATGAGACTCGGCGAGGGATGGGTGCCTTTGACAGGTGCCAGCGGCCTGGGATGGGGCGGAGAGCGCAGTAAGCTCCCTGCGATCGCTCCGACTCTCTAAACAAGAAAAGGGGCCGGGACATTCAGTGCCTCTCCGAGACGCTAGGCCTCGCCATGGAGACGCATAAGCAGAGCTGCTTTTATCCTTCGTTTCTACGGACCCAGCCACACGGGAGAGCTGGCTGTGCGGCCCTTCTCGCTGCACATGCCGGCCTCACGGAGGTACACGGAGTGTCCTTTTCGGCCCACTGCACACGGTTACACACAGATCCCAGAAGTAAAAGCTTTCAGCATTGAGGGAGGAGCTGGCCAGCAGTGATGACCAGATGCCGTAATAGACGGTGCTGGTCAGGGCAGCCTAAGTGAGGACACAGACGTTCGAACAAAGCGCTTCCTCACGTCCCAATTCAGATCCTTGTGAAGCCAGAGCATCCAGGACACGCTGGGGTCCTTCCTCTTCGCTGAGCGAATATCAGGCAGATTTTTGTGTCAAAAAACACAAAACAAAAAAAGAAAAGAAAATGGAAAGAACGATAATGCCCTCTGGAATGCCCATGACATGGTTTCTCTCTGAAAAAATGAATTTTTGCAAGAATCGTTCCCTTACCTTAATTCCACATCCACTGACGGTCTGACAGGAAGAGCCACGTCCACAGAGCAGGGGACACGGAGGGACTTAACTAGTGACGGTGCTTTCTCTCTCACTGAAAGGCAAGCACGGGGGGAGGGGCGGAGGGAGAGGCGGGCTACCTCTAAGCAGCAACTGGTGCTCCTTTCGGTCTGATTTCAAAAACCGAGCGACGGGGGGAACGGATGACTTACGCACGCACAGAACAGGAGGAACGGGAGAAAGTTTGCGGCTCGTTCAGCTGCTCGGCAATTAGGAATCCCATCTGCACGGAGGCAGTGAGTCAGACGCATTCTGAAAAATCAAGGAAAATTAGGAACTGCAGCGCCAAACTTGTTAGAACAAAAGATTTTGCCTCGTGAGATTCTCTTCCTATTTGTAAGTTTATCTTTCCGATATTTGATGAGCGCATTGTTTCCAAAGGTATCTTTTCTTTTTCTTCCTTCCTTTCTTTTTTTTAATAAATGCAGCCGGACAGCTCAGCCAGTCGGCCCACCTGGCTCTCCAGCTGCCGTACAACGTGCTTGGTTTGGGTCGAAGTGCGAATTTCCTTGACCATCTCTATGTCGGGATCCCCCGTCCCTCTGGAGAGAAGGTGCGTACAAACATACTTGTTTACAATTAACCTGTATTCTGATATTCACTATTCAGACATTTGAATTCAGACTCTTTTTTTTTTTTTTTTTTAATATATACATTTTCTTGATGTTTTATAGAGAGGAAGAGAGAGAGCTAGTCAGAAACATCAATGAGAGAGAAACACCAATCAGCTGCCTCCTGCACACCCCCTACTGGGGATGTGCCCGCAACCAAGGTATATGCCCTTGACCAGAATCAAACCCGGGACCTTTCAGTCCGCAGACCGACGCTCTATCCACCGAGCCAAACTGGTTTCGGCTGAATTCAGACTCTTGAGTTGAGTTGAGTTGGATCACGGTGATGCAAATAAAGAGCTAAGAGAATCGCTGGCGGTGGCCTGGCGGGAGCACGTCCTAATGGGAGCTGGATCTCCCGCCTCCTCGCCCTGAGCCTCGCCCTCCCCTGCTCACTCAGAGTCTCAGGAGCTTGTCAGACCCCCTCCGCTCCGAGCTCCAAGCGGCCTCCGTACGCAGCCCTGGAAGCAGCGGCTGCCGTGCAGAAATAATAACATTTGTGGAAGGAACGCACCGGGAGGCGGACATGCAGTCCTCCCTGAGAGATCGCACACCTGGAGCCGCAGCACCGGGAGCCTGCCGGGCCCCGCACGGGGACGCAGCCTCCCTCCCGGGCCCAGGGCTCCGCGGCCAGAGGGCGCTGGCCGCTCCTGGTGGAGAGGCGCGTGTGAGGGACAGACGCTGAGCTCCCCTCTGCAGGCGGTGCGGAAGCAGGAGTGGACCGCCATCATCCCCAACTCCCAGCTGATCGTCATCCCCTACCCCCACGACGTGCCTCGGAGGTAAGGCCCCTGAGCGCCGCCCAGACCAGCGTCTGTCCTGTGCTCCCTGCTGTGCTCCCCGGAGGGCGGGCCCAATCGGCACCCCGCCCGCCCAGACCGGCGTCTGTCCTGTGCTCCCTGCTGTGCTCCCCGAGGGCGGGCCCAATCGGCACCCCGCCCGCCCAGACCGGCGTCTGTCCTGTGCTCCCTGCTGTGCTCCCCAGAGGGCGGGCCCAATCGGCACCCTGCCCGCCCAGACCGAGTCTGCCCTGTGCTCCCTGCTGTGCTCCCTGAGGGAGGGCGGCCCTCCTGCCCAGACCGGCGTCTGTCCTGTGCTCCCTGCTGTGCTCCCCGGAGGGCGGGCCCAATCGGCACCCCGCCCGCCCGCAGGCCCCTGACCCACACAAAGCCCCGCACTCCGCGCAGACAAATGGCACCTTATCGACAGCCAGCAGGCGACCTGAGGGTTTCTGCGCGTCCCATTAACCAGTCGGTCCTCGGTTTACCGGCTGTGAACCAGCAGGTCGGGGCGCCGGGCTTTCTAATGAGCTCCGATCTCCCCACTCCCGGGCTTCCGGAAAACTCCCAGCTCCTCTGCAGTCTCTACACTTTTCACGTTCCTCTTGTTCTCTCTGAGGAAATGTTCCTTCCAGATTTATGACGTAATAAAAGCCAGACTGATTTTGCTTGGAGGTGTATTTTGAGATTTACTCACTAGAGACTAACTTGAGGATCAATAAATTTTAATTAGCCCCAAATCAGCCAGTCTCACTTGCCCTTCGTCAGAACCTGCGTGCCTTTATTAAGCTTCTGGAATGGAACACACCCATCGCCTCTCTCTGGGGGAGCGGAGTGATTTGTGGGGGACCCGCAGTGTGCTGCCTCCGGCCCTGGGTGCGGTGCCGCCGTGTGGGGCCACAGAGACCCGCTCTGCTGGCGCTGAGGCTGCCCTGACGCAGAGCTTCTGTACGGGGCCTCCCGTCCACCATGACACGGGGACGGCCCAGGGTCCCCCTAGCCGTGTCTGCACCCACCTGGTCACGTGCTTGTCTTAGCTGGGCTGGTCCATCTGTGCGCGGAGGCCCAAGGAAAGATGCTAAGGAGACCTCACCGAAACCCTGTGGCCAGCAGCGTAGAGTTCAAGGTGTGGAGTTAAGGAGGCGAGCGGGGTGTGAAAGCAGCGCCTAACGTCATCCCAAGCCCCCTGGACAGAGGGCCCTCAGAGCGAGGAGAAAGGTCACAGCCCCTCGTCAGAAAGCCTGCTGCCACCTGCGCCTGCGCCTGCACCCTCAGGGCCACGCGTCAGTCCTGCCCCAGGGCAGCGGCGGCTCTGTTTGTGGGTGACACAGGGACGGACGGGGGTGACGTGAACAAGCCGTCTGGCTTTTGCTCTCAGTAGAATAGTTCTTAGTTCAAAACGGCCGTTCTGACTCCTCTGTTGTCCTCGGCAGCTGGAGCGCCAAGCTGTACCTCACGCCCAGCAACATCGTCCTGCTGACGGCCATCGCGCTCATCGGCGTGTGCGTGTTCATCCTGGCCATCATCGGCACGCTGCACTGGCAGGAGAAGGTCCGTCCCAGCCTTTCCGACCGGAGGGAGGCTTTCTGATCCCCACTCCTGTCCGTGCGTCTCTTCCTCACTGCTGTTAATCCTCTCCCGAGCGCTGCTTTCCCGCTGGCTCAGAGAGAGTGGCAGGGAGGGGAGAGACATAAAGAAAAACGTGTGAAAGAGAGAGAGAGGCATCGATTGGCTGCCTCCCGCACGTGCCCCCACCAGGCCAGGGATCGAACCTGCAGCCCAGGTACGTGCCCTTGACCAGGAACCGAACCCTCGACCCTTCGGTGCTTGGACCAATGCTCTAACCACTGGGCAGCGCTGGCCAGGGCCATAATGGCACCTTATAGGTTCTTGCTTTTATTCCCTTAAGGTGCTGTGTCTCAGCAGGCCATACAAATCACAGGAGACGATTTCTTTTAAAATGCTGATGTTGTGGTAGAGTGGCAGAGTGATGGCCCCGAGTCACCAGGTGCATGGGAAGATTAAATTGGAAACAATTTCCTAACGGCCTGGAAAAAGGATCGTCATTTTTGATGAGTGTTCATGATTTCCCGGGAGAGCCGCGGAGGCCTTCTGCGGGGTGACACCTCTCAAGCGCTCGCTCTCTCTCTCCCCCCTCTCTCTCCCCCTCTCTCTTCCTCTCTTCCTCTCCCTCTCTCTCTCTCCCTTTCTTCCTCTCTCCCCCTCCCTCTCTCCCCCTCCCTCTCTCCCCCCTCTCCCCCTCCTTTTCCCTCCCTCCCCCTCTCTCCCCTCCTTTTCCCTCCCTCCCCCTCTCTCCCCCTCTCCCCTCCCTCCCTCTCTCCCTCCCCCTCTCCCCCTCCCTCTCTCCCTCCCCCTCTCCCCCCCTCTCCCCCTCCCTCTCTCCCCCTCTTCCTCTCCTTTTCTCTCTCTCCCCTCTCTCCCTCCCTCTCTCCCTCCCCCTCTCTCCCCCCTCTCCCCCTCCCCTCCCTCTCTCCCCCTCCCTCTCCCCCCCTCTCCCCCTCCCTCTCCCCCCCCTCTCCCCCTCCCTCTCTCCCCCCTCTTCCTCTCCTTTTCTCTCTCTCCCTCTCTCCCTCCCTCTCTCCCTCCCCCTCTCTCCCCCCTCTCCCCCTCCCCCTCTCTCTCCCCCCTCTCCCCCTCCCCCTCTTTCTCCCTGAGAAGAAGGGAGCCCACCGGCTCACAGCGGCCCCAGGGCGAGGCGCTGAAGTGCCAGCTTCCTGTCACGTGTCCTCTGCACTGAGTGATTCCTGTGCCTCAGTGTAACCCCGACCAATGAAAAGCAGACTCCAGTGTGCGGGTTTCCACACGGTGCCGGCGAGGGGACCAGGCAGCGGTTATGGCGGTTTAGATGCAAATGGAAGGCCATTTCCACGTGTGCACGAATACAAAGCGCCCAGCCAGCAGGTGGCAGGTGCTTCCCAAAAGGGCTCCTTCGGTCCCTGAAGGATTTCTTTTCTGCACCCGCAGCTCCATCCCAAGCCCTCTCCCTCTCAGCTCACTGGCAGCATTTTCCACTTTTAAAAATATATGTTTTTATTGATGTCAGAGAGGAAGGGAGAGGGAGGGAGAGAGAATCATCCATCGGCTGCCTGCTGCACGCCCCCCCTCCCCGGAATGGAGCCCACAGCCCGGGCCTGTGCCCTGACTGGAACTGAACCCTGACCTCCTGGTTCATCGGCCGACCGTCGGCCGGGCACGTTTTTCACTTCTTATTCTGAAACACCATTCGGTGTGTTTGGCTTTTTTCTCTCTAGCCTTTCAGTTCCTTGAGAGCAAAATACAAAAATGAGGGTCTTCTTAATCCCTCGAAGCACCGAGCACAGTACTCTGCTGGGAACAGAGTCAGTTCTGCTAACTCACGAGGGTAACCCCAAAACCATTAACGCGCTTTAACGTGATCACATCGGGCAGGGGCGGGAGTGGGGAAGTGTAACCGCTGGTTCCGTCCTCACAGAGTCTCACGTCTCCCCTGCTTTCCAATAAGCACCACGCGGTTAAAAGGAGGCGTTGGAGGAACGGCTCTGGCTGGCTTACAGAGTCAGTGTAGATCGTTACTTATAAAACCACTTTGAAAACCGGGCGCAGACGGTTCCAGAATCACGCCTGTGTCTGTTCATTGCCGAGGGCTTTTCTAAACTGACCCCCGTCTCCCAGACCTGAGCCGCGGGGTGTAACGGCCTGCCGTCTCTTTCAGAAAGCGGACGACAGGGAGAAGCGGCAGGAAGCCCACCGGTTCCACTTCGACGCCATGTGACCGCCTGGCCGCGTGGACGGCGCTCGCTGACTGAGGAAACGCTGGTTCGCTCGGCCAGAAGGGGGGTTGTCTCTGGGCGACGCGTCCTTTGTGATGGGGGAAGGGCTGCGCCGGCGAGCCGAGGGGCCGCCCGGTCCTCCGAGCCCCCAGCGGTCAGGTCCTCCTGTGCCGAGCTCTCCCCCGTGGGCGGTGCATGCTCCCCGTGTCCGTGTTCGTGATCCTCGTGGAATGATGGTGGCGGGAAAGGCTGTAAATAAACTATTTAAATGAGCGGCTGTTTCTGTCCCGCTTGACTGGCTCTCGCTCCTCACCCCAACGACACCCTTTTGTGAGTCTCAGGGACGTTACCAGCCTCCCCCGCCCGGCAGGCTGGGGCCTCACCGACGCAGACAGCGCCGTGGCTGGAAGTCGGCACTGGGGCCCGCGGGAAAGACCTGCCGAGCCCTGGTCCCACCCCCGTAGGCCGTGGGAACGTGGCGGGTGCTTAGTAAAATCTCTCCTGCCCATAGTTCCCACCGGTTTGAGATGGATTTGACGTAAACAAGCTAAGAGTACATCTAGTTAGGGCCGGTGATGGCACGTTCAAAACCCGTGGGTATGGGTAAGCAGACATTCCGGGGGCTGTCTGTGCTGTGGCAGAGTGCCCAGCCATCGACGGCTACACCGTGACATACTGAGCAGCCGCGACACGGAATGTCCAGCTCCACCAGACGGCACCCGTCCATCCCATGAAGTTAAGTGGGAAGGCAAGGCACGTGAGAATACATACAGCACGATACTATCCATGTCAAGTTCAAAAACAGACAGCAGCATCAGTCCACACACCAGGAGGTCACAGCTTGCCCAGGTTGGGGGCTTGATCCTCAGTAGGGGGCGTGCAGGAGGCAGCTGATCAATGACTTTCTCTTATCATTGATTCTTCTCTCTCTCCCTCTCTCTTCCTCTCTCTGGCATCAATAAAAGTAATTTTTTTAAAAATAGGAACAATTAAACTACAGTAGCTGCACATGTGGGAAGTTTTACTGATGGGCGGGAAGCGCTAACGGGAAGACCTCTGCACGTTAACACGATGGCTTCATGTTGTACCAGGAACCGGCGTGTGTTGCGGCTGTGAGTGAACAGGTGTAAGCGTCCAGCACTCAGCGATGCACGGCCGTGCTGGGGCAGGAAGGAGGGGTCGGGTCCGAGGAACCACAGGCTGCGGGCGGGCAGGCGGGCGGGACTCTGAGAGCCGCAGGGGCCAGGCCTGGGCCAGGAAGCCGGCAGGAGGCCCCGAGCCTGCCCTGGGCCCTGGCAGGTAGCGGGAACAGACCGGGCGCTCCTGGGTGGTCTTCCCGGAAAAGGCAGCCGGATCCAGAACCCGCTGCGAGGCCGGTGCACACTGGCCTCCGGCCTCCGGAGCATATGGCCTCTCCCAGGCTGGGCCACAGCCGAGCTGTCCTTGTCCCTGCACACTCCTCCATACGCTCCCCTCCCCCAGCTACTCCCTTCCCAACCACCCCCTCCCCAGCCACCCCCTCCCAGCCACCCCCTCCCAGCCACCCCCTCCCCAACCACCCTTCCCAGCCATCCCCTCCCCAACCACCCCCTCCCCAGCCACCCCCTCCCCAGCCACCCCCTCCCAGCCACCCCCCCCAGCCACCAACTCCCCAACCACTCCCCTCCCCAGCCGCCCCCTCCCCCGCCCCCCCCTCCCCAACCCCCCCCTCCCAGCCGCCCCCTCCCCACAACCCCCTCCCCACAACCCCCTCCACAGCCACCCCCTCCACAGCCACCCCCTTCCCCAGCCACCCCCCCAGCCACCCCCTCCCCAACCACTCCCTCCCCAGCCACCCCCTCCACAGCCACCCCCTTCCCCAGCCACCCCCCCAGCCACCCCTTCCCCAACCACTCCCCTCCCCAGCCACCCCCTTCCCAGCCACCCCCTCCCAGCCACCTGCTTCCCAATCACCCCCCTCTCACCCTTCCAGCCACACCCCCAGCCACCCCCCTCCACAGCCCTCCCACCCTCCCCTGGGGCTGCTCCCCAGCCAGAGGAGAAGAGCCGCCGAGGTTCCGTGCGCTGGCACCAGTCCGAGCCGAGCTTCGCTGCGGGGCTGAATGAAAACGCTGTGCTTGTTAAGTGGCTATGGCCTCGGGGCTCCGGGGCTGAGCCTCACCCTATGACCCAGGAGGTCAGGGTTTGATTCCCATCAGGGCACAGGCTCCAGGAGGCAGCCGGTCCACAGGTCCACAATCCTCTCTCATCACGGACGTTTCTCTCTCCCTCTCCCTTCCTCTCTGAAATAAACAAACGTGTATTTTTAAGAATAAATTACTACGGGTGCTCTCATCTCTCCCGTCACAGCCTGAACTCCTGCCCCTGAGCCTCCCCTGTGACCCTGTGCCTCCGCCCTCAGTGGAGAGCAGACTCCGGCCTGACCGCCGCCTCCAAGCACCACACTCCCCTCTCTCCTCTCCCCTCCCCCTCGCCACCCCAGCCCTTCCCGAGCCTGTCCCCCTCCACGGATGACATCACACACGCCTCCTCCCTCCCCTCGGCCGTGCCTGTAGAGCCTGCCCTGCTGCAGACGGCCCCACAACCCTCGTCTGCGCTCGGAGGTCTCCCCGGGGGCACCTGATAGTGTTTGTGGAAGGGGCTCCTGAACGCCCGATAAGCTGGCTGGCTCTTGCATCATGCCATCTCCGTATGACGGCAGGGGGAGGGCGCCCACACACGCAGTGCGATGCCTCCGGGCCCGCCACGGGCTGAGACCTCGGTGCCCACCGGGGTCGGCCGCGCTCACAGCAAACCCTGCGGACACCCGCTGCTTTGCCTCTTGGGGATGGAAGGAAAGAGCGCTCCTGACAACCGGGAGGTTTCTTCCCGGTGCGGCCCTGGTCCCCAATGACACCGGTGGGACCAGCGCGGCTGGAGTCCTACTGTGTGTCAGGCACAGGCTCAGTGTGGCCATCGGGGCAGGGTGCTCCCAGCAGCTCCCACTGCTCCGGGACGTGGTTAAACCCGGGAAGTGCGCTCGGAGCGCATGTGCGGGCCTCCCTGCCTGCAGCAACTTTATGGATTTTCTAAAAAAATATGTTTTTATTGGTTTCAGAGAGGAAGGGAGAGGGAGAGAGAAACATCAATGATGCGGGATCCCTGATGGGCTGCCTCCTGCACGCCCCCCACTGGGGGTTGAGCCGTGACCTCCTGGGTCATAGGTCAATGCTCGGGCTGGGGGCAGGTGTGGGGACAGGTGTCCGGTTCCCTCCCCCAGCCCTCCCCGCGCGGCCCTGGACAAAGCCCCTCTGGCCTCCGCTCCCCCCTCCACGGCCCCCACCGGGCCGCCTGAGGGCAAGTGCTTGGTCCGGTGCCTGGCAACCGAGGCGGCGGCCAGGCCGCCGGGAGCGGGACCGCGGCTCCGGGCGGCCCCGGCAGCCCCAGGCCGGGCGGGGAGCGGGGCCGGGCCGGCGCTTTGACCTTGAACCGAGGCCCCGGGAGGCCGAGGCGTCGGTGCCGCTCTCGGGGCGCCGGCCTCCGCGGCGGCGGCTCCGCCCCTTCCGGGCGGGGACTGCGACCCGCGAACCCCGCCCACCCGCCCGCCTGGCG